>NW_028318444.1:2155179-2463062 GCF_062004578.1 Staurois parvus | reverse complement strand
CACCCTCTCAAATATCTTCCCTCAATGCCCCATGCACTCTGGAGGAAAAAACCTGTGCGATCAGCGCACTGCGAACTTCCACAGCATCGGGCCCAGATGGGTTCATGGCTAGTTATTATAAGCACTTTGCTCCAATGTTGGCCCCTTTTTTGCTGTCGTTGTTCAATGATATTTTGCAGGGTGGCAGGTTTCCTGAGGAGAAGCTTTTGGCTAACATGTCCCTGTTACCTAAACCCTTAAAAGATCATCTTCTACCTCAAAACTATAGACCCATATCAGTGATGAACAATGATCTTAAGATATTTAGCCGTGTTCGGGCAGATAGATTGGCCCCTATTATCTCCTCTTTGGTCTCACCTGACCAATCGAGATTTATCCTGGAGAGACTTATCACAGACAACATACACCGTACATTAAATGTTATTCAAGATGCTAACCTACACTCTAAAGAAGTGTTGTTGTTGAGCCTGGACATCAACAAGGCCTTTGAAAGTGTCATCTGGCCATATTTATTTTCACTGCAGAGGATGGGCTTCAGTGACAAATTTCTGTCTGGTGTACATGCTGTGTATGCCTCCCCCAAACAAGAATTAGACTCCCAGGCTGCAACTCTGACTTTTTTATACTGGGCAGAGGTACCCGTCAAGGCTGTCCAATTTCACCCTTACTATTTGCGCTAGTTTTGGAACCCTTGGCAATTGCTTTAAGAAAACACCCAGATGTTTCAGGTTACCCACTTTCGGTCTCACAATATAAATTGTGTAGTATTATTATTATTATTATACAGTATTTATATAGCACCAACAGTTTGCTCAGCGCTGTACATTATAATGGGAGACAGTACAAGACAGTACAGTAATACAATACACGAGGGGTTCGAGGGCCCTGCTCCTTGGAGCTTACAATCTAGGAGGGAGGGGAGAGTGGTACAGGAGGAAATAGCTGTGGGGGATGGAGTGGTGGGAAGAGCGGAGGAGATTGGCAATTAGGTGAGGGTGGGGTAGGCTTCTCTGAAGAGATGGGTTTTCAGGGTGCGCCTAAAGGTGAGGAGGGTAGGTGACAGTCTGATGGATTGGGGTAGTGAGTTCCAGAGGATGGGGGAAGCCCTGGAGAGGTCCTGGAGATGGGCATGGGAGGAGGAGACCAGGGAACTAGAGAGTAAGAGGTCTTGTGAGGAGCGGAGAGTGCATTTTGGGTGGTAGATGGATATCAGGTCGGTGATGTAGTTTCGGGCAGTGTTATGAACAGCTTTGCACGTCAATGTTAATATTTTGAATTTTATGCGTTGGGCAATCGGAAGCCAGTGGAGGGGGGTGGTGGATACGGTGTGGTTGGTAAGGTGGATGAGTCTGGCCACAGAATTCAGGATAGACTGAAGCGGGGATAGCCTGTGTTAGGGTAGGCCGGCGAGGAGGGAGTTGCAATAGTCAAGTCGTGGTATGATAAGGGAGTGAATGAGTTGCTTTGTAGTTTCTGGAGTTAGGAACGTGCGTATTTTGGAGATGTTGCGGTGGTGGAATCTGCATGAATTTGTCAGCGATTGGATCTGGGGCTGGAAAGACAGATTGGAATCTAGACAGACGCCTAGTACTCTGGCTTGAGGGGTGGGGCTGATGGTGGCGTTGTTGGTCGTGAATGTATATATGTAGATGTGTATGTACGCAGATGATGTGATGCTTTTCCTTACTAACCCGTTAGTATCATTGCCTAACTTATGCACATTATTGAATGACTTTGCATCCATATTGGGTCTTGCTGTAAATTTTACTAAATCATTTGTTATGCCTAATAATATCACTGAATTCCTGAGTGCATTCCTCTGTACCTCTTTCCCATTTCGCTGGGCCACAGACCAGATTTCATACCTGGGTATATATCTTACACCTAAATACTCGGGATTATTTGCAGCTAATTACCCACCATGTGTGCCACACCTTTTACTTTGTTAAAGATCTGGCATGGATATCCTATCTCATTTTTGGGCAGAGTCACAGCGGTGAAAATTAATGTTTTGCCAAAAATACTTTATTTATTCCAAGCACTACCAATTTCGGTCTCGAGAACATTCCTTGATCGTTTTCAATGGATGATTAACAATTTTATTTGGTGTAATAAACGTCCTCGTTTTACTTCATCCGTCCTTTATCAGTCGCAATGGATGGGTGACTTCAGACTCCTCAATTTTTGGCTTTATTACCTGGTGGCCCGCTTTACACAACTATCGCAATGAGCGACTATTAACTCCCAGATCCCTTGGGTCAGATTTGAATCCCAATCTATACGCCCATTCTATCTACCGGGTCTGTTATGGACAAAAACCCCCCCTCACTCGTTGTTGACCCATAATTCAATTGTTGCCCACTCATTGATACTATGGTCCCATTACAAGCTTAAATTAAATCTTGCCTCCTCTGTTTCACTGGGTTTGTCATTTTTTGGTGACCCAAATTTTGTTGCGGCATTTTCGTCTCCTCAGGCATTCCGCTGGTGGAAACTATCTTTCCCTCACCCCCTTTATACAGACAGAAATGGGAAGCTGATAGTGGTATCACCTTCTCTGCAGAGGACTGGGATTCCATGGTGGATAACATACATAAGAGCTCTAAATCTCTTTCTGGCCGTGAGACAGCCCTTAAAGTATTAATCTGCTGGTATTATACTCCCTCTAGGCTACACATCATGTTCCCAAGGACATCCCACCTTTGCTTCCGGGGTTTCGGCCTGGCTGGTACCCTTGTACATACATTTTGGGCCTGTCCAGGCCTTTCATTGATACGTCGTAAGATCTCTGCAGTGGCCTCTGCTGTGGCTGCTGCCCCGGTGCACTTGTCTATGCAGACTTGCCAACTGGGAGCCCATATCTCAGGAACACGGACTGAGACAATGAGGCTGATTCACACCATCTGTGTCTTGGCCCTAGGGGCCATTGCCCTTCAATGGAAGTTGCCCATGGTACCACTGGCCTCAGTTTTACAAAGAGTCGATACGGTGATGCTCATGGAATGTAATCACTATATACTGTCTGACCAATGAATATTCATGATTTAATTGATGGTATCTTTCTGTTAGTGGCCTTATTGCTCAGCCTACTTTCCAGCCAACCTTGCTCATGTGCTTATCATTTATGTTCTACATAACTGTACCTTGTTGGATTGAATATTACAGATGTGCCTTGTTTTTTCTGTTGTATATTATACCTTATGCTGTTAAGTTGTTTTTGCAGCCTATTTCTTAATAAATAAAACCGTTTGTAAACAAAAAAACAAATAATAGAGTTACACTATAAGGAGGTGAGCTGTCTCCTTTTCTTTGGGCTGTCCAACTAACCTATGTTGTAAGGTTTATTGTTTGTATTACAATTAAAAGGAACTGAAGAAGGTCAGACCTAAGTTGTCTAAATGAGCGCTGAATGAATTCCTATGCACATACACGAGAGTTATATTGGTTAAAAGGGGTTGCAAACCCTTACCTATATCCAGTGAAGTGACTGGCCTCAGGTGATACACAGAGGTGAAAAAAATCCTCCTACATAAGTTGTACCTGTTTATCGGCAGTCTTCTGTTCTCTACATCTGTTCAAAGTACAGAATTTATACAGCTTTCTGATAGTTCAGAAAAAAGGGGGTGGAGAGTTTGAAGTTAGACACTGCAGAGCTCAGTGAGGAGAGCACTGAGAGCTGATTGGAGGGAAGAGACACACCCTCCTCCACACAGCACATAGAAACAGAGCTGAGGCTGTCAATCAGCTGGAGCTCCCTTCTCTTTCATCTTTTTTCTCTTGGTGTCAGGAAAACTTGTCAGAAGTGATTAATGCTGATAGCAGAGGAACGAAGCTGCAAACAGAAATGATACTTAGCACTCTTAAATTAGACAAGTACATTATACAAGTACATGTTATAGAGCAGCGGTTCTCAACCTGTGGGTCGCGACCCCTCTGGGGGTCGAACGACCCTTTCACAGGGGTCGCCTAAGACCATCGGAAAACACATATTTCCGATGGTCTTAGGAACCGAGACACCGTTCCTCTATCCGTCTCCAGGTGTAGGCGGGATGACATGCCGCCCCTGTCATCTGGATCAATCCTCGCCGGTGATTGGCCGCCGGAACTGTAGCTCAGGAGAGGCACACAGGCGGCCAATCACCGGCGAGGATTGATCCAGATGACAGGGGCGGCATCATTGGTGTTAGTGGGAGGAATAGTGCCCCATCATTGGTGTCACTAATACCAATGATGGGGCACTATTCCTCCCACTGACACCAACAATGAGGCATGATTCCTCCCCCCCACTGACACCAATGATGGGGCACTATTCCTCCCCCCACTGACACCAACGATGGGGCACTATTCCTCCCCCCACTGACACCAACGATGGGGCACTATTCCTCCCCCCACTGACACCAACAATGGGGCACTATTCCTCCCCCCCACTGACACCAACGATGGGGCACTATTCCTCCCCCCACTGACACCAACAATGGGGCACTATTCCTCCCCCCACTGACACCAAAGTTGGGGCACTATTCCTCCTCCTGATACCAATGATGGGGCACTATTCCTCCCACTGACACCAATGATGGGGCACTATTCCTCCCCCCACTGACACCAATGTTGGGGCACTATTCCTCCCCCTGATACCAATGATGGGGCACTATTCCTCCCACTGATACCAGTGATGGGGCACTATTCCTCCCACTGACACCAATGTTGGGGCACTATTCTGCCCACTGATACCAGTGATGGGACACTTTTCCTCCCACTGACATCAGTGGTGGGACACTATTCCTCCCACTGACACCAGTGATGGGGCACTATTCCTCCCACTGACACCAGTGATGGGGCACTATTCCTCCCACTGACACCAGTGATGGGGCACTATTCCCCCCACTGACACCAATGATGGGGCACTATTACTCCCACTGACACCAATGATGGGGCACTATTCCCCCCACTGACACCTATGATGGGGCACTATTCCTCCCACTGACACCAATGATGAGGCACTATTCCTCCCACTGACACCAATGATGGGGCACTATTCCTCCCACTGACACCAATGATGGGGCACTATTCCCCCCACTGACACCTATGATGGGGCACTATTCCCCCACTGACACCAATGATGGGGCACTATTCCTCTCACTTGCACCAATGATGGGGCACTATTCCTCCCACTGGCACCAAAGATGGGGCACTATTCCCCCCACTGACACCTATGATGGGGCACTATTCCTCCCACTGACACCAATGATGGGGCACTATTCCTCCCACTGACACCAATGATGGGGCACTATTCCTCCCACTGACACCAATGATGGGGCACTATTCCTCCCACTGACACCAATGATGGGGCACTATTCCTCCCATTGACATCAGGATGGGTCACTATTCCTCCCACTGACACCAATGATGGGGCACTATTCCTCCCACTGACACCAATGATGGGGCACTATTCCTCCCACTGACACCAATGATGGGGCACTATTCCTCCCATTGACATCAGGATGGGGCACTATTCCTCCCACTGACACCAATGACGTGGCACTACTCTTCCCACTGCAAAATTACAGTTATGAAGTAGCAACGAAAATAATTTTATGGTTCGGGGTCACCACAACATGAGGAACTGTATTAAAGGGTCGCGGCATTAGGAAGGTTGAGAACCACTGCTATAGAGGGATATGCTTTGTTCATATTTCATGTCTGAGGATTACAACCACTTTATTGTTTATATTTTTTTTTTTAGTATTTATTTTTAACAGGTGCAGTTTCTAAATTTGTTATATAGCAGAACCTCTTCATGACCGCCCACTCACAATGTACTTCGTACTTCGGACAGGCATCCGCTGTAGGTAAAGCAACAAACAGGTACATCGTTGCCTACTTCCGGGTTTCCGATGCATGCACACTCGGTTCACACTACTGCGACTTGAATGTTACTCGACTTACAGTGTGACTTTGCCAGGTGACTTCCTGGCGATTTTTTACCGTCTTGATACACAATTTTGCCATGCAATTTTGCTTTTTTTTTTTAACCAATTGAAAAATATCATTTTTTTTGTTAAATTTAATTTATTGAATTTCTAACAAAATCCTAATTTTCAGAACAATTGGATTTCTAATTCTGTGTAAAGAAGAGATACTGTATTTTTCGCTCCATAAGACGCACCTGACCATAAGGCGCGCCTAAGTTTTAGAGGTGAAAAACAAGAAAAAAAACATTCTGAACCAATGGACTGCAGACATAGTACAGAAAATGACCAGAGACTGCAGACACAGTACAGGAGATGACCAAGAGACTGCAGACAGTACAGGGGATGACCAAGAGACTGCAGACAGTACAGGGGATGACCAAGAGACTGCAGACAGTACAGGGGATGACCAAGAGACTGCAGACAGTACAGGGGATGACCAAGAGACTGCAGACAGTACAGGGGATGACCAAGAGACTGCAGACAGTACAGGGGCTGACCAAGAGACTGCAGACAGTACAGGGGATGACCAAGAGACTGCAGACAGTACAGGGGATGACCAAGAGACTGCAGACAGTACAGGGGATGACCAAGAGACTGCAGACAGTACAGGGGATGACCAAGAGACTGCAGAAAGCACGGGATGACCAAGAGACTGCGGACCTTTGGGGAGGAAGGGGAAGCGGGTACCTGAATTTGACAGGTACCCGCTCCCACTTCCGCGGAGTTGTCCTCCCTTCAGTGTGGGCACCCGGCTGACAGCTTCTCGCGCTTGTGCAGTGGGCACTGCCCGGATGTGCAGTGGTCACAGCCGGGTGCCCACACTAAAGATGCCGGCGCGGGAAGACTGTACAACGCTGGACCGAGGAACAGGTAAGGTCCTGCTGCCTAAAACATAAATGATGATATGTATCTAAATATACATATACGTGCCGCGCTCCACATATTAAACTGAACTACTCATAATGAGTGATAAAAAATTAACCGTGAAAACAGAGTGCTTCAAACAAGTGCAACATAAATGTGTGAATCAAGAAAAATTAATATATAAAAAATGAAGTATATAAGGAATAATTCTGCAAATTATATAACAGTCCTCTTTATGCTTCTATAAATATTTCCGTGACAGGTGAGGTATATAGTGCCACACTTCCCGTGCTCTGTGAATAGGTGTGCGCTCACCTCCTTGTTAACCAGACAAGCTGGCTAAACACACTTTTTGTCCTCACTGGACAAGGTGGGAATCTTTACTTTAGCTGCATATCTCCATCCAATGCTGGGCTGCCTTATTGCCACCAGAGGTCTCCCTCCTTCCACACTTATACCTCAATGGTTTTATAGGGGTAGTGAAGATGATTTTCCTCCTCTCAATTGTACCATGTAGAAACAAAAGAACCACAAATGGTGCCTTATCCTTTTTGAGATCAGAGCCCGTTTAATATAAGGTAAACGCCACTCACATTTGATCCATCAGTGCGGTTATCAGCTGGCATGTGTGTCAATCCTGGATAGCTAGCGCCGCTCGTCCACCGCGGCGTCGTGACGTCAGAGCCCCTCCCCTACGCGTTACGCCACAGGGTCACGTGGCTTCATCAGGGGGATTATAATAGGACGTCACTGCGCTCTGCTCTCTATATATAGAGGCAGTCGGCGCCATTTTCTTGTGGTCCGCATGGGCGCGGCCATTTTCCTATGGTCTGTATGCACCGATCTATTTCTGATGTGTATAACACACATCAGAAGTTCTAATTACAGTAACGGATATACTAGTACTTATACTGACTACATTGTCACAATTCACCAGCCTCCAGGATCATGAGACACACGCAACTTTACAGATAATGGATACTATTAAAAAACGAGTTACATGCATATTACTATTAAAATATATCTATATCAATAATTTTATTTAAATATATGATCAAATTAAAACATAATGCAATTTAATTATTCCTACCAAATAAAATATATATGTGTTTGTACCTTACAATTACCATACCCATATATAAGTATACACAATTAATCAAATGCATGAAATTAGAGTATAAAAACTATTGAGATAAAAAATTAAAAATATATAAGATATAAAATCCATCAACCTAATGAACCATATGTGGCCCTAATAGCCACCTCATACCACCTAGTACCCCATTCTCTATCCTATATTTGTTTATATCCCTATACGTATATCACTACAGCATCCACTACTAACTATTCCTTTAATTCACAATGGGCGCTATGTCCCATTATATAACACTACTATAGAACTACATAATTGTAAATATGTGCTGTCTCTATCTCACAAAGATAACTACTCTCCATACAGCTCCTTATAACACAACTATGTATTTCTATAGTCCCTATAGGGGCCAATATCAGATATTTTAGAATACTCTTTACACATTACTAATAAAACACGTGAGGTCAAACTCCTTGTTCAAACCATGCGGGGCCATACATTTCATTTCATAAATCCATTTGGATTCTTTTTTACTTATCTCCCTTACCAGATTATCACCTCTCCAATGTCTATTATGCTTCTCTAATCCCCAGAATTGTAATTTGGATGCGTCTTGATTATGGCATTGTCGGAAGTGGTCTGAGACATAGTGGTATTTGTACCCTCTGTTAATGTTGTATACATGCTCCTTAATGCGTTCTTTTAGTGCTCTTTTTGTTCTGCCAATGTATAAAAGGTTGCATGGACACTTCAGCGCATACACCACTCCCTTCGTTTCGCAGGTCATAAACTGTTTAATTTTATATTCCTTGTTATTGTGTGTATTGGTGAATATGAATCTCCGTCTCGGGTTAGCTACGACTCTCTTGCATCCATAGCACCTCCCGCATGCATAAAACCCTTCACCTTGAAAAAAAGTGTAGTTGGAATTTTTTGGTGGTTCCAATACATTCTTTACCAGCGTGTCTCTTAAATTTGGTGCCTTTTTATATACAAATTTCGGTTTAGGGGGGATAATGTGCTTAAGGTGTTTGTCTAATTTTAATATCTCCCAGTGTTTAGAGATAATACTCTGAACCGCTTTGTACTGTTTATGGTAATCCAACACTATGGGCATATTATATTCTTCCCCATCTATCTTTGGTTTATCCATCAGTAGATTATCTCTATTCATTTGTCCCACTTCATATCTTTCTTTTTCTATTGTGACTGGGTCATATCCCTTCGCTACAAATCTATTTTTTAGCACTTCACTTTGCGCTTTGTAGTCCTCTTTTCTACAGCAATTCCTTTTCACCCTTATAAATTGGCCCTTCGGGATATTCTTAATCCACGGTTGATAGTGACAGCTCGTAGTGGGTATATATGCATTCCTATCCGTAGTCTTGAAATAATTTTGTGTATATAGTGAGTGTCCTTCTTTCTTAATTGTGATATCCAAAAAATTAATTGCATCATCATTAATAATCCAACTCAGATTAATGTTGTCTCTATAATTATTTATTTCTTTGTAGAACAGTTCTAAGTGCTCTTTAATTCCATCCCATATGAGGATGATATCATCAATAAATCTACGGTACAATCTAATTTCCTTCCTGGGATGCTGGTAAATGATCTCCTCCTCCCATTTAGCCATGTACAAATTCGCCACACTTGGGGCGAATTTGGCGCCCATCGCTACTCCCCTAATTTGTAAATAATAATCCTTCTTGTACCAAAAATAGTTATGGAGTAGGCAAAATTTTAGACTTTTGATGATAAATTTTTTATGTTTGTTAGGAATGCTCGAATATTTATTGAGAGCCCACTTAATTGCTTCTATTGCTCCTCTGTGATCAATATTTGTATATAGTGAGGATATATCAGCTGTACTCATCGTTGTATCGCCATGTGCCTGTACTTCCTGTATTAACTTAATGATATGCTTCGTATCTTTTACATAAGCTAATGTGTTCTCTACTAGGGGTTGTAGGAAGCTGTCGATATACTCTCCTAGTCTGGATGTTAAGGAATCTATGCCATTAATAATTGGCCGACCTGGTGGTTTGGTGATATCCTTGTGAATTTTGGGTACTGAATATATGACCGGCAACTTACATACAGTGGGTGTTAGATACTTTTCTTCTTTACTATTTAGTACACCTTTTTTAGTCCCATACTTTACTAGTTTAATCAGCTCTTTTTTATATTCTTTCGTGGGGTTTCTAATCAATTTCTGGTAAGTATTGGTATCCCCCATCATATCTTCCATAGTGTCTTCATATTGCTCTTTCGACATAACCACTATGCCTCCCCCCTTATCCGCTGGCCTGATCACTACATCTGTCCTTTTCTTCAGACTCTTTATACCTTTCTGTAATTGTGTATCTTCTTTATACTTTTTGATATTCAATTTTTCTAAATCATTACTCACTAAATTCTTAAAAACATTAATGTATTTACCATCTATGTTTGTAGGGTTAAAAGTGGATTTATTCTTCAGACTGGTATGATATTCATATGTGGATTTATTGGAGTCAATCACATTAGTTGGGTGCTGTGCAAAATATTTCTTGAGGTTAAGATTTCTAATTAGTTTTTGTAAATTAACGTAAGTATCAAATTTATTCATGCCTTTAGTGGGTGCAAACTTAAGTCCTTTATCTAACGCATAAACCTCTTCTTTTTTGAGAGGGATTCCACTAATATTGAAGATCCCCTCCCCTTTTAATCTCTCCTTTTTTTGTTGTTGCCTTCTTCCTCCTCTGCACCCCCTCTTTTTGGTTTTCCCTTTGTTTCCCCTCTTTCTGTTTGTGGATACTGGTTCCATCCTAAAAAAGGGTCATATATTGGTGTTTCTGGCGTTTGTGATGCTAATGGTGAAAATCTATTATATTGCGGTACCTCATATCTATCATCCATAGGTTTGTTATAGTATTGGGGTCTTTGGGGCCTAGGTGGATATTGTGTATAAAAATTAGGCTGTGGGTAGTAATTCTGTGGTCCTCTTGGTGGATAACCACCTTGGTTTTTATTATAATATGGCCTGCCTCCCCAATACGGTTGTTGGGGTGGGCCTCTATAGTTAGGTTTCCAATTTTGTTTATTATTGGGCTTCCTGTACCCTTGTGTGCTTTGGTCTGGGCGCTGTTGTGTAGGTGCATACTGTTCTCCTTTATTCCTAGTATTAGGGGGTGTTTTAAACTCCAATGTTTTTTTGTTGTTGTTAGGCGATGTTTCCCCCATTTTTACTGGTGTGGATTCTGTGGATCTGATTTCCCCTTGTGTGAGTTTAGTTTGCCATTTGAACACTTTTTTTGTTTGGTAGTCCTGAATGACTTTTTGATATTTTTTCTTTTTTTTATTTTTATTCTCCAAATCTTTCTTTTGGACATATTTATTGAGTTCTTCCATATACTTGGCGAACTCTGGATGTCCTTTATATGTCTCTATTTTTACCTTATTTTCCTGCAAATTGGACTCTATCATCCTCATTTTTTTCTGTTTTCTTTTAATTAGAAATTGCAGGGTTTCCATACCTTTTTCATTGAAAAAGTTAAACCACTCTTGGGTGTCCTCTTCCCCTACTAATCCGTCCGCTATTGGTAAGTCCCACCGCAATTTCCTAGGTATCATTTTCTCTTTAATATATTTCTGCATAGTTATTAAGTCCCACCATACATTAATTTTCTTTTCCATAATATGTCCGATTTTCCTGAACATAACATTGATGTTTAAATCTGTGTTTTCTTCTCCTTTGAAGATATCTTCTATATTAACATCCCTGTTTTCTAAATACGAGAATATCTCCATGTTTTGTCTCCAACAAGTGTGTGAGCAAACAAATGTACAAATTGTGGTAAATTATACTCGTGAGCCAAAACAAGATGCTTCCCTTAACGTAATAAATAATAATTGCAAACCATATATGACTACTGGTGCTACAGCACTTTACACATTGCTCATGAACTGTGTTAAAACCTAAAACATAAATGATGATATGTATCTAAATATACATATACGTGCCGCGCTCCACATATTAAACTGAACTACTCATAATGAGTGATAAAAAATTAACCGTGAAAACAGAGTGCTTCAAACAAGTGCAACATAAATGTGTGAATCAAGAAAAATTAATATATAAAAAATGAAGTATATAAGGAATAATTCTGCAAATTATATAACAGTCCTCTTTATGCTTCTATAAATATTTCCGTGACAGGTGAGGTATATAGTGCCACACTTCCCGTGCTCTGTGAATAGGTGTGCGCTCACCTCCTTGTTAACCAGACAAGCTGGCTAAACACACTTTTTGTCCTCACTGGACAAGGTGGGAATCTTTACTTTAGCTGCATATCTCCATCCAATGCTGGTGGCAATAAGGCAGCCCAGCATTGGATGGAGATATGCAGCTAAAGTAAAGATTCCCACCTTGTCCAGTGAGGACAAAAAGTGTGTTTAGCCAGCTTGTCTGGTTAACAAGGAGGTGAGCGCACACCTATTCACAGAGCACGGGAAGTGTGGCACTATATACCTCACCTGTCACGGAAATATTTATAGAAGCATAAAGAGGACTGTTATATAATTTGCAGAATATTCCTTATATACTTCATTTTTTATATATTAATTTTTCTTGATTCACACATTTATGTTGCACTTGTTTGAAGCACTCTGTTTTCACGGTTAATTTTTTATCACTCATTATGAGTAGTTCAGTTTAATATGTGGAGCGCGGCACGTATATGTATATTTAGATACATATCATCATTTATGTTTTAGGTTTTAACACAGTTCATGAGCAATGTGTAAAGTGCTGTAGCACCAGTAGTCATATATGGTTTGCAATTATTATTTATTACGTTAAGGGAAGCATCTTGTTTTGGCTCACGAGTATAATTTACCACAATTTGTACATTTGTTTGCTCACACACTTGTTGGAGACAAAACATGGAGATATTCTCGTATTTAGAAAACAGGGATGTTAATATAGAAGATATCTTCAAAGGAGAAGAAAACACAGATTTAAACATCAATGTTATGTTCAGGAAAATCGGACATATTATGGAAAAGAAAATTAATGTATGGTGGGACTTAATAACTATGCAGAAATATATTAAAGAGAAAATGATACCTAGGAAATTGCGGTGGGACTTACCAATAGCGGACGGATTAGTAGGGGAAGAGGACACCCAAGAGTGGTTTAACTTTTTCAATGAAAAAGGTATGGAAACCCTGCAATTTCTAATTAAAAGAAAACAGAAAAAAATGAGGATGATAGAGTCCAATTTGCAGGAAAATAAGGTAAAAATAGAGACATATAAAGGACATCCAGAGTTCGCCAAGTATATGGAAGAACTCAATAAATATGTCCAAAAGAAAGATTTGGAGAATAAAAATAAAAAAAAGAAAAAATATCAAAAAGTCATTCAGGACTACCAAACAAAAAAAGTGTTCAAATGGCAAACTAAACTCACACAAGGGGAAATCAGATCCACAGAATCCACACCAGTAAAAATGGGGGAAACATCGCCTAACAACAACAAAAAAACATTGGAGTTTAAAACACCCCCTAATACTAGGAATAAAGGAGAACAGTATGCACCTACACAACAGCGCCCAGACCAAAGCACACAAGGGTACAGGAAGCCCAATAATAAACAAAATTGGAAACCTAACTATAGAGGCCCACCCCAACAACCGTATTGGGGAGGCAGGCCATATTATAATAAAAACCAAGGTGGTTATCCACCAAGAGGACCACAGAATTACTACCCACAGCCTAATTTTTATACACAATATCCACCTAGGCCCCAAAGACCCCAATACTATAACAAACCTATGGATGATAGATATGAGGTACCGCAATATAATAGATTTTCACCATTAGCATCACAAACGCCAGAAACACCAATATATGACCCTTTTTTAGGATGGAACCAGTATCCACAAACAGAAAGAGGGGAAACAAAGGGAAAACCAAAAAGAGGGGGTGCAGAGGAGGAAGAAGGCAACAACAAAAAAAGAAGGAGAGATTAAAAGGGGAGGGGATCTTCAATATTAGTGGAATCCCTCTCAAAAAAGAAGAGGTTTATGCGTTAGATAAAGGACTTAAGTTTGCACCCACTAAAGGCATGAATAAATTTGATACTTACGTTAATTTACAAAAACTAATTAGAAATCTTAACCTCAAGAAATATTTTGCACAGCACCCAACTAATGTGATTGACTCCAATAAATCCACATATGAATATCATACCAGTCTGAAGAATAAATCCACTTTTAACCCTACAAACATAGATGGTAAATACATTAATGTTTTTAAGAATTTAGTGAGTAATGATTTAGAAAAATTGAATATCAAAAAGTATAAAGAAGATACACAATTACAGAAAGGTATAAAGAGTCTGAAGAAAAGGACAGATGTAGTGATCAGGCCAGCGGATAAGGGGGGAGGCATAGTGGTTATGTCGAAAGAGCAATATGAAGACACTATGGAAGATATGATGGGGGATACCAATACTTACCAGAAATTGATTAGAAACCCCACGAAAGAATATAAAAAAGAGCTGATTAAACTAGTAAAGTATGGGACTAAAAAAGGTGTACTAAATAGTAAAGAAGAAAAGTATCTAACACCCACTGTATGTAAGTTGCCGGTCATATATTCAGTACCCAAAATTCACAAGGATATCACCAAACCACCAGGTCGGCCAATTATTAATGGCATAGATTCCTTAACATCCAGACTAGGAGAGTATATCGACAGCTTCCTACAACCCCTAGTAGAGAACACATTAGCTTATGTAAAAGATACGAAGCATATCATTAAGTTAATACAGGAAGTACAGGCACATGGCGATACAACGATGAGTACAGCTGATATATCCTCACTATATACAAATATTGATCACAGAGGAGCAATAGAAGCAATTAAGTGGGCTCTCAATAAATATTCGAGCATTCCTAACAAACATAAAAAATTTATCATCAAAAGTCTAAAATTTTGCCTACTCCATAACTATTTTTGGTACAAGAAGGATTATTATTTACAAATTAGGGGAGTAGCGATGGGCGCCAAATTCGCCCCAAGTGTGGCGAATTTGTACATGGCTAAATGGGAGGAGGAGATCATTTACCAGCATCCCAGGAAGGAAATTAGATTGTACCGTAGATTTATTGATGATATCATCCTCATATGGGATGGAATTAAAGAGCACTTAGAACTGTTCTACAAAGAAATAAATAATTATAGAGACAACATTAATCTGAGTTGGATTATTAATGATGATGCAATTAATTTTTTGGATATCACAATTAAGAAAGAAGGACACTCACTATATACACAAAATTATTTCAAGACTACGGATAGGAATGCATATATACCCACTACGAGCTGTCACTATCAACCGTGGATTAAGAATATCCCGAAGGGCCAATTTATAAGGGTGAAAAGGAATTGCTGTAGAAAAGAGGACTACAAAGCGCAAAGTGAAGTGCTAAAAAATAGATTTGTAGCGAAGGGATATGACCCAGTCACAATAGAAAAAGAAAGATATGAAGTGGGACAAATGAATAGAGATAATCTACTGATGGATAAACCAAAGATAGATGGGGAAGAATATAATATGCCCATAGTGTTGGATTACCATAAACAGTACAAAGCGGTTCAGAGTATTATCTCTAAACACTGGGAGATATTAAAATTAGACAAACACCTTAAGCACATTATCCCCCCTAAACCGAAATTTGTATATAAAAAGGCACCAAATTTAAGAGACACGCTGGTAAAGAATGTATTGGAACCACCAAAAAATTCCAACTACACTTTTTTTCAAGGTGAAGGGTTTTATGCATGCGGGAGGTGCTATGGATGCAAGAGAGTCGTAGCTAACCCGAGACGGAGATTCATATTCACCAATACACACAATAACAAGGAATATAAAATTAAACAGTTTATGACCTGCGAAACGAAGGGAGTGGTGTATGCGCTGAAGTGTCCATGCAACCTTTTATACATTGGCAGAACAAAAAGAGCACTAAAAGAACGCATTAAGGAGCATGTATACAACATTAACAGAGGGTACAAATACCACTATGTCTCAGACCACTTCCGACAATGCCATAATCAAGACGCATCCAAATTACAATTCTGGGGATTAGAGAAGCATAATAGACATTGGAGAGGTGATAATCTGGTAAGGGAGATAAGTAAAAAAGAATCCAAATGGATTTATGAAATGAAATGTATGGCCCCGCATGGTTTGAACAAGGAGTTTGACCTCACGTGTTTTATTAGTAATGTGTAAAGAGTATTCTAATATATCTGATATTGGCCCCTATAGGGACTATAGAAATACATAGTTGTGTTATAAGGAGCTGTATGGAGAGTAGTTATCTTTGTGAGATAGAGACAGCACATATTTACAATTATGTAGTTCTATAGTAGTGTTATATAATGGGACATAGCGCCCATTGTGAATTAAAGGAATAGTTAGTAGTGGATGCTGTAGTGATATACGTATAGGGATATAAACAAATATAGGATAGAGAATGGGGTACTAGGTGGTATGAGGTGGCTATTAGGGCCACATATGGTTCATTAGGTTGATGGATTTTATATCTTATATATTTTTAATTTTTTATCTCAATAGTTTTTATACTCTAATTTCATGCATTTGATTAATTGTGTATACTTATATATGGGTATGGTAATTGTAAGGTACAAACACATATATATTTTATTTGGTAGGAATAATTAAATTGCATTATGTTTTAATTTGATCATATATTTAAATAAAATTATTGATATAGATATATTTTAATAGTAATATGCATGTAACTCGTTTTTTAATAGTATCCATTATCTGTAAAGTTGCGTGTGTCTCATGATCCTGGAGGCTGGTGAATTGTGACAATGTAGTCAGTATAAGTACTAGTATATCCGTTACTGTAATTAGAACTTCTGATGTGTGTTATACACATCAGAAATAGATCGGTGCATACAGACCATAGGAAAATGGCCGCGCCCATGCGGACCACAAGAAAATGGCGCCGACTGCCTCTATATATAGAGAGCAGAGCGCAGTGACGTCCTATTATAATCCCCCTGATGAAGCCACGTGACCCTGTGGCGTAACGCGTAGGGGAGGGGCTCTGACGTCACGACGCCGCGGTGGACGAGCGGCGCTAGCTATCCAGGATTGACACACATGCCAGCTGATAACCGCACTGATGGATCAAATGTGAGTGGCGTTTACCTTATATTAAACGGGCTCTGATCTCAAAAAGGATAAGGCACCATTTGTGGTTCTTTTGTTTCTACATGGTACAATTGAGAGGAGGAAAATCATCTTCACTACCCCTATAAAACCATTGAGGTATAAGTGTGGAAGGAGGGAGACCTCTGGTGGCAATAAGGCAGCCCAGCATTGGATGGAGATATGCAGCTAAAGTAAAGATTCCCACCTTGTCCAGTGAGGACAAAAAGTGTGTTTAGCCAGCTTGTCTGGTTAACAAGGAGGTGAGCGCACACCTATTCACAGAGCACGGGAAGTGTGGCACTATATACCTCACCTGTCACGGAAATATTTATAGAAGCATAAAGAGGACTGTTATATAATTTGCAGAATTATTCCTTATATACTTCATTTTTTATATATTAATTTTTCTTGATTCACACATTTATGTTGCACTTGTTTGAAGCACTCTGTTTTCACGGTTAATTTTTTATCACTCATTATGAGTAGTTCAGTTTAATATGTGGAGCGCGGCACGTATATGTATATTTAGATACATATCATCATTTATGTTTTAGGTTTTAACACAGTTCATGAGCAATGTGTAAAGTGCTGTAGCACCAGTAGTCATATATGGTTTGCAATTATTATTTATTACGTTAAGGGAAGCATCTTGTTTTGGCTCACGAGTATAATTTACCACAATTTGTCCTGCTGCCTAGTTATCTGACACGGTGGCAGCGGCAGAAATACCGGACCGTCCGCTCCATAAGACGCACTGACATTTTCCCCTCCTTTTTGGGGGGAAAAAATGCGTCTTATGGAGCAAAAAATATGGTAGTTTCCAAGGAGAGGGCCGGGAAGCTGGCCCCCAGACAGCTGAATTTAAATAAAAGAATGTCAGCAGGTAAAAAAAAAAAAATGCGTAGGTGTCCCCCTCTTATTCATACCAGGGCCCGGGGTAGGGTCCCCCCCAAACTACATACTAGACCCTTATTCCCAAGTCGCGGCAGTGTGAACCGAGCCTAAGTTTCCTATTAGAGATCGCAGTAAATGCAATACACTTTACATATATTACACATAGGTGTCCATTTATGAACCAGCGGTAAATGATCGTTGCTCAATTGTCCGGCATTCTCGGAGAACATAGTTCTCCTGTGAATGCCTTTTATGAAGCGGTGTAGATCAGTTCTCCAAACGAAGGGAGAACGATCTACAAGCGCTGGAAAACGGTTGCTTTTACTATAATCTCACGAGATTACAGTAAGAGATCAGTTTACTAAACAGAGGTAAATTATCTCTGCTTAGTTTGCGGTCCCTCCGATTCTCCAGCTCTGGGCTGGAGAATCTGGAGGGAGAACACCGATCTCTAGTGAAGGGCTCCTCGCTGATCTCCTGAGTGTCATAAACTGTGAATGACCAGAGAGTAGCTGCGATCCTCTGAATCGCAGCTATTCTCTGTGTCATAAATGGACACCATAGTTAGGCACACTTTAACCCTTTGATCACCATAGATGTTAACCCCTTCCCAGCCAGTGCCATTAGTACAGTCACAGTATATAGCATTATCACTGAATAAATGTCACTGGTGATGCCAGTGTCAAATTGCCGGCTTCCCTCCCATAGTCCCATTATAAGTCGCTGATTGCCACCATTAGTAGTAGAAGTATATATACCATAGTTTGTAGGCACTATAACTTTCATGCAAACCAATCAATATACACTTATTGTGATTTTGTTTAAAAATCTTAATCAAAGACATGTAGAAGATTCCACTTTGGCCAAAATTATTATTAATTTTTTGTAATTGGATATGTTTTATAACAGAAAGTAAAAAATATTGTTTTTTTAACATTTGACTTTTTTAATTTAAAATCACAAAAAAAATAAAAAACCCACTGATGAAATACCCCTAAAAGAAAGCTCTATTTGTGTGAAAAACATTATATAAATTTTGTTTGGGTACAGCATTGCATGACCACACAATTACCAGTTAAATTTGAGCAGTGCGGTATAGCAAAAAATGGAGGGGGTAAAACCTTCTGGAGCTGAAGTTGATAAAGTGCTATATTTGTTATATAAAATACAGTGTTGAAGGTTTGTTGACTACATAGCTATGTCAAAAAAATTACAAACAACTCCATATTTCTACCAAAATGGCATCATACCAAACTAGACTTCCAACATATAGATACTATGGTATTGACTTACTAAAGGAGTTAAGAATGTTAATTTTGATGAAACAATATCTGACTGCATAAGCATTTGCAAAGGAAAAAAAATTGGATTTTTGCATGTACATGGTGATAAGCGAAGCTTTTTTTTACTATCATTCATATGTAAACTTGGAAAATTTGCATTTGCTTGCTTTGTAGCATCACATTAAAATGTTTGTTACATAAACGTAGCTTTAGTGCCTTTATAAAAAGGATAAATCACAGAATAGAATTTTACTTTGGATGCATCATAAGCTACTTTATGGCCTATTGCCACATTGCGCGCTGGCAGCACGTGCATTACTGCAACTGCTAATGATGAAACTAATGCAACTATGATGATGCACATAACACACATTACTCCACTACATTTCCTTTCATTTGTAAATGGCACATCAATGCAATGCAAACACACAGCAATGCACCTCAACCGCACACACTACATTGCACCACGGTGATATAAAAGGTTTTGAATGGGCTGTGTAACGCAACATGTCAACACATGGCAACACATGGCAACACATGCATTTCAGCAATCAACACTGCAGTGTGAATGGGCCATTAGGTCACATTTTGGATTGCATAATGGTAATGGAATTCTGGCTGTGCGTCACCATTCTGAATATGATGAAGTCACATAATTTAACTAATGTCGCAACTAATGTACTCCCCCATTCTGTTTTCCATGGACCAAAATATGGTAAACCTATTTCTGCACTGGCCCAGCCAGTATATGTGGTGACATGCTAGCTTCATCCATCTCAGTTTTGGGGGGTGGGGAGGAATTTGGCCTCCTTACCTTGGTAGTTTGAGGACCTTGCCCTGGCAGATTTTAATTACACTGAATTTGACAGACATGATGACACAACTGATACAGCAAAAATGCAGAAAGCATGGGCTTGTTCACATTTCTGTGGACATCTGTGTTTTTCTGCACTAGAAAAACATTGATCACTGAAAGGGCACACAGAAAACAATTTTTTTCTGTGTGTACTGTTCACACTTAAATGCAATCATCCGGGCAGTTGCCGTGCAAAAATCTGCAACATGTCTGCATTTTTCCATCCCGCTCTGCAGCTCATCTGCAGCTCCTATTCTGTCGGTGTTTCTGTGCACCATAGCTTAGCATTGGTGTATAGAAAATAATTTAATTTACCTTTAAACTGAATCCAGCCATCTGTACCTTCTTAGAAGCAGCAGTTGTTTCCAGTAGCGACCTGTGGTAGTTTATGATAAAATTTATTCTAAATAAACAGGGCGGTGTCAACTCCCTTGAACAAAATATTGCAGTGCCTCCAGCCGTTAAAATACGGCAAATATTTAATAAACCAATAATTTGGACACCTTAATAATTTGATCACCACTTAATAATTTTCCTTGAGTTCTTTTCGCCAATATGATTTTGTTACCATATACACAAAATGTGCCTTTTTGATAAATAAATACATTTTTTTTATGTACAAATATTTATATATATATTACTACAAACACAAAATTAGCACCACCAAAAACACTACAAATCAGTTAGTATGCAGTATATGATCTCAGTACCAATACTCAAACAGTTACATTAATAATTATTCAGATAACCTTGGTACACTCCTAACCACACCATAAAATGTTATAAATCTTAATAAGTTATAAATATAAAAGAAAATTACAGTATTTTGGCACAGTCTCACCACTCCCAGAATTTTGATTTTTGAGGTCTCCCAGTGGGATGCAGTTGGGAAAAGAAAATGTTTCTGGTCAGTCAGGCACCAGAATTTAAATCAGCATCAGTGTCTCTGGCAAAAATCTTTTCCTTCAAAATGACCTTCAAAAACAAAATGGCAGCTGGACGTTCTCAGCAAGATGGCCGCAGGTAGCAGAAAGCAAGTGAGTATAGTGCAGTATATAGTAGTAGTAGAGTAGTTAAGAAATAGTTTCAGAAATAGTAAGAAGTAATTAAGTAATCAAGTACTGATTTTAGAAGTGATTCTCAATTTGAGGTACAGTATGTGGCATTTTTATACCATACAAATCCTTTGTTCCGAAGGACTTCCCAACGGGCTTGTTGATTGGACGGTTAAGAAGTTTGCGTACCTTTAGAAGTTGAACTGGTGATCTTAATGATAACTCACCCTTTGATATAAACAGTATGTCTTTATGGATAAAATATATGGGTCCCATTCAGGTATACATGATTTCCCCCCTAACTCTTGAATAAGGACCATAGAAATATGTGAATATATTTGGTGTCTCATTTTTCTGATATGAGCTTACTTTTTTTTTCATGAAATGGCGGATCTCTGTATAATGATGGCATAATTTGTTCTGGTATTATCTTGTGTGCTTAGTTCCCGTTCATCAGATGATTTATACCATCTCTCTCTCCGTCTTGATATAGACGCATGTATTATTGTAACTTTTATTAGGAGATATGTATTTTACCCAACTCACAAACCATCTTATATTTTATAACTTCATGATTTTTAGTTGAGTGATATGCAGTACCCAACTTTGTTAAATAGATCTTGGTGTGTGGGTATATACCTTTGATAATATTTTAGTTTAGATATATACCAAGCTTTTTTTTTGTAATATATTAACTGGATTAGGTCTTTTCTCATGCTGGTTTTAACCTTCAAGGTGACATGTTCTGTAGAAGACCCCCATCTATTGTTGGGTAATTAGGGTAAACAGACATTTTAAGCCTCCCTGAGAGTTGTTATTTACTGGACTGGATTTTAACCTTTGAGTATTCAATAGCTTATTGTGATAGCTCAGAGGCTTTGTTTGGTGATCACACATCTCCCAAGGTTTTGTGATAGAGTAAGAGGTCCCACCATTGTCATTTTCTTTGAGCATCTGCAAAAACTCAAATAGTGTAGTTTAATCTTATTGTATTTTAAACAGGTCTCTTCCACTCATTGTTTATGGTAGCTTCCTGGAAGGTCACTTGCAGTTGATCAACTATTTAACCCATGACAGTCAGCTTTTAAGATTTTCTTTTGGGTAATATAATTTTTCTTAATAAATAGTCCAAAAATCACTACAGACCATATCTCCACTTCAATAGAGTCAACCAGCACCAACTAGGACTCCATCCTGTGTCCCAATCTTCTTCAAGAGAGTCAACCAGCACAAACTGGGACTAGCTCCAAACACAGGTGCAAATAGGCTTTTTTAGGCAGGCAGGCCTGAAAAAGCAGCTTAATCCACAAGTCTCCTGTGATAGGCCAGAATTCACTTTATTAGTTCAGCAACTTTGAAGTGTTTATTGCTTGATGCCAAGTCTTGCATTGCTTACCGGCTTTGATATAATACACATACTTAACTTATCTGGTAGTCTTTGGCTTAATTTCTGTGCATCGTTATACATATGGAACTTATTAACACTTAAGTTATCAAAGTGTGAGTGGTCCTCCACCTCTAACCAGGTGTGTCAGTAGGGACTGAGTAGTTTTAAGAGTCGTGCCTTAAACAGAGGACCCATCATCACCAGCAGCTCCTTCAGGGCTGAGCGCTACACTTATCCCAGGTTTCAGCTTTAACACTAACAATTTTAAGACAGTTAATTTTCCAAATCTGAGGTCCCCTTTTTAAACTTTGGGAATAAGAACTGTCAATAAAATACACAGAACATAAATGGAGTGTTTTAAGTTGAATTTATTTAGGATAATATATTCCTTGGGCACAATCTAGAAGTAAAACCAATGTTTCATTTATTTCTAAGCATTATTTCTATTTCTTGAAACTTTCTAATGACTGGTTTGATACCCATGGACTGATGCAAAGCCAATGTAATAAATAGTTTTTAAAATGGATAAAAGTCTTCACCCAGTAACTACAGACTTGTATCCTGAAAATTAAGTCTTAAGTAATAACCAGCATGGAATTGGAAACACAAAGATTGTCAATCTACTTTACTGTGATAACGAAGTAAGCAAAAATGTAATAATAAAGGTGACTGAGGAAGTAGTGTATGTGAACTTTGGTAGGGCATTTAACACAGCCACCTAGTGTGTAAATTAAGATCTATAGCTTATACATGCCAGTCTGTAAATTGATAGAGAACCGTTTTAAAGATGAATACTTTAAAATCATAGACACCAAGATTTTCTTCTTTGGTGTACTGTGTACTGTATATAAAATATAAAAAATAATATATTTCATAAATAAATAATTCATAAATAATTTTTTGTAACTTAAAGTACCATTTCTGTGTTTGTAGTTGGCACAAAGCTTCCAAGATATTTCTAAATTGAAAGCTTACCGGAATGTTGTGGCTAACTAGGATAACTACACTGAAAATTAAAGTAGAAGTCCAGTCAAAAACTATCTATACTGAAACCTGCTCTCATGCCTGTTGTAAGCCCTATTCTAACTACCCTGTGAAGGAAAGATGTGTATACTGACCTATTCCCTGGGTGCTCCAGTCTGGTCACATGATCAGCTCCCAGCGCCTGCTTCAAGAGAGAGGGTGGACAGCTGACAAGGAATGCCCCATAGTAAGCTTATAGGTGACGTCATTGCACATGCTCTGCAGCTGTTGCTGGTGATCTCTCCTCTTCACTGAAGCCGGCCACAGGAGAGATTACGTGACTGGATGGGAGTCCCCAGGGAATAGGTAAGTATAAGCATCTTTCTACTACACCTGACCATGCTATCACATAGGGAGCATTTTAGCCCCCTTAAGATAGCAATAAAGTTGAAAAAAAATTAAAAAGTTTAAAAAAGAATGATATTGCATAAATAAAAACAATTACAAAAATATTTTAAAGCATCCCCCATCAGCCCCGTACACACCCCATAAAATAAGTACAGTGAAAGACGAGCACGAATACGGAAACATCAATCGTGCACCACGCATGTGAGGTATTGTCGTGAACAATGGAGTGAGAGCAATAATTCTAGGGCCACAGTTAGCTATAAACTGGTGACCTATAAAGGCTTTTAAAGTGTCATCTATGGAGAATTTTGGGTACCATCGTTTTTGCAATTCCAGGGTGTGTGCAAATTTAAGACATGTTTGGGTATCTATTTACTTGATGCAACCCCATGTTTTATAGTTTGCCAAAAAATTGGCATATTATTTTGTTTGTGTGTACTAACACTAAGTTTTTGGTAATTTTTCCTGAAAGTACCATAAATATATATAAATAACTGCAAATACAATGCAACATAAAAAAATATCAACTACCACTATTTTATTCTACAGGTTCCCTGGAGAATAAATCTGGATTTTACCATGTGTGCAAAAAATGAAAGAATTATACTTGTAGGCAAGGTGTAAAGCCAAAACCTTTTGATTAGAGTAGGCAGAGTAGGAAAGAGTTAGAACCCCTGTAGGCTTTTTATTGCTATCTGTTTTTCCACTGGGTAAATCTACCCCCCACCCCCCGTTAAAAAGTAAAAGGCAGAAGATAGAACATACAAAAATTTACAGGGATAGGAAATTTACAGTCATTACCTCAACAAGAAGTGAAGTAAATCTTTCAACTGAAACACCTGTTCAGTTGACAGCTGCATAAGATGTAAATTGAGCTCGCGTTGTAGATATTTCTTATAATTTCCTGTTGCATCCTTGGCGAAGTAAGTAAAAGGAAATTGCCCCAAATGGACACAGATTTTAACAAAAACTGACAAAACTTGTAACCCTTTCTAATTGTATCCAAAATGAAAAAAAAATGTTTTGCCTTGGCAATGCATACACTTTTTTCCTTTCACTTCCATTGCCGTTTTTGCACACATACTAAAATACACATTTTTAACAAGAAAATGCACTGAAAAACCCAAAACATTATAAGGGGAAATCAATCAAGCTATAATGATACATTCAGTAGTTTCCTTAAAGTGGAACTAAACCCATCATTTAATGGTTTCCTAAATCGGTTACTTTCAACAGATACTTTTGCTTGTGCTCTAAACTGATCTGTCAAGCCATTAAATAGCCAGTGTTGTAACTGATGACATGTTTAGCACCAAGGCAAAAAGATCAAACAGAGGGTAGGATGTCAGCTTCCTTGGCTGTAAAGAACAGGAAGGTTTAGTTCTACTATAAGAACTACTTGTGCCTAATTCAGGCATTTGTACCAGTGTCGGTAACGTAACAAATTCAGGTAGTTCTAACTACCCCCACTTTAACCTTTTGCTGTCCTCCCACAGTACACATACTGAGGGTTGGCAGCACGGCCAGGCTAGGCAACGTACCTGTATGTCACCCCCTACTGACTCGTGCTGTGACTGGATACAGCACGACTTTGTCAGCAGGTTTCGACCAATGATTTTTTCTGGAATCTGCTGATGGGCTGTGTCCAATCACAGTACAGAATTCTGTGTTTACGAACACACAGAAATCTGTGTAAACAGAAGAGCAGTCTGGCTGTTTCTTCTACTGAAAAGCAGGGAGAAAAAAACAACCAGATCTGTAAGTAAAAGCAGCACATATTACACTTGTTAGGCACGCAGGTAACCCTTTGATTTCCCTAGATGTTATTCCCTTCCCTGCCAGTGTCATTAGTACAGGGTACAGTATTATATATGATCATTGTATTAGTGTCACTAGCGATGTCAGTTAGTGTCCCTCCCAGCCAGTGTCTGTTAGCGCCAGATTGTCCTCCATACTATCACAGTCCCCCTATAAGTCGCTGATCACTGCCATTACCAGTATAGCATCTACAGCTGCATATTTTCCAGTATATATCCCACAGTTTGTAGACCCTATTGCTTTCACTCAAAGCAATTAACATACACTTTTTGGGATTATATATATTTTTTTTTACCAAAGACATGTAGCAGAATACATTTATGAAGAAATTTGATTTTATTAGATATGTTTTATAACATAAAGTAGGAAATATCTTTTTGTTCCTAAATTTTCAGTCTTTTTGTGTTTATATAATAAAAAAAAAAACAGTGGTGATAAAATACCACCAAAAGAAACTTCTATTTGTGTGAAAAAACAATATACATTTCATTTAGGTACAGTGTTGCTTGACAGAGCAATTACCAGTTATATGCCCTGGTCATGAAGGGGGTAAAACCTTTTGGAGGTTGAGCGGTTAAAACCCTGTCTCTGTTGCAGCAACAGACTCTTAAAGAATTACCATCAGTTTGCTGACTAGGAAACTGGTAGTAATTAGGACCAGCTCAGAGCTGTTGTACAGAGATACACCAGTACTCAGAGTAGGGCATGTCTGTGTTGGAAAGTTGTCAATATTGTATGACAGCTTCCTGTACAGGGCTTTATCTCCGCTTCATTTAGCAGTTCGTCTGGAAAATTCCCCAGCCAAAGGCTACATGTAAACAAAGGGCTGGGGATACAGGTGATGTCACTACTCAAATATGGCAATACCTATATTTGGGAAATGAATTGTCATTGGGTGGTTGGTGCCTGATGGGGAACTGAGAGACTAGTTCCCCATCAGGTCCACTTCACTTTTGCTTGACAGCATACAGCAGTGGGCAGATCTGAAAGCCACTATTGAACTGAATAGTGACTGTGGATCTGCTCACTTCAGTATCTCAGTTCCCCATCAGGCTTTGCTCACCCCTAATACAAACCTTCTCAACCAGTATGGACACTCTGACCTCAGTGTGGACAATGTATATGTGCTCATGAACAGCAGAGGTTCCTGCACTGAGATCACCCACTGCATGCTCCCAGCACAATGATTGAGTTTTCAAAGATGATCAGATACAGGTACATGAATATATGAATAGGAGTACTTATTCACGTACTTGTATCTGATCATGTGGGTGGCAAGGTTAATGAAAGAGAGCATGTGCATTTATTCTTTTTTTTATTTGGAGCCTGCAAAGCATGGCTTATGGGGCTAAAGGAATAGTCACCACACTTTTTCTCCATTGAGATTTATGGGTCCCTCTGCCGCAGTGGTTGATGGGACTGGTGGTCTTTCCATTCACAGATACCAGTGAAAGAATCTGAGAATGGATGATCTGGCTGTGTGGATGAAGCTGTGCAAAACAGAGATAAATTCAGATTAGAAAAGGGCACTCCAGGCAGAAGAACCCCGCAATTTTGGTAAGTGCAGGAGGGGGGCTGAGGAATGTGGCTGTTTTATGTTACGCATTAAATAAGGGTGTAATGTAAAACATCTTTAGAAAGATGAACTATTCTTTTAAACATTCTGACACTTTTTGCCCAGTCCCACAATTTTTATCCATTCAAAAAAATCTGTGGAAAAGCTATTTCTGATTTCTGTTCCTAGACCCAATCCCTTTATGACACCATCAGTACAATACATTAATCAAAAGGTGTGGTTTTGACTGTACAGGGGATGGGTTCCAAAGAGTGCAGCAGTCCTGATCTATAGTGTACTGCTGGAGAAGAAAAGATTGGAATTGCATTGGTGTGCTATTAAAGTACAAAAAACACCTACAGATAAATTCACCTTTTGTAAATTGTTACACTCATACATATTCAGGATGTAACATGTTACTGCTTCACTGCTTTAGCAGCCCCTGCACCCCCCCCCCCATCCTGTTGTGATGGCAGGCGTGGGGAGAGGATCAGAATTAAAAAAAAAAAATAAAGTAAACGTTAAAAAGAGTCCTGTAAATGAACTATAGTTACAGACAGCTTTTTGCGGCTGATGGCTTGCAGTTCTTAATAAACTACCAGGGCACTGTTGATCACTCTAGGTAGTTCATTGCTACTTACATACAAGGTACGAGCAGACAGATTACACTAACAGTCTGCAGGAGCCTGACATTGCACCCACAATCTGCTGATCACGGGTGCAATGCTTTACAGGCTCCTAGTAAAAAAATAGTACTTGCAAAAATGTTTTACCTGCCTACTGGATACTTTCACCCCCTTTCTGCCCAGGCTAATTTTCAGCTTTCAGTGCTAACGCACTTTGAATGACTATTGCACGTCATGCAACACTGTACCCAAATAAATGTTTATCACGGTTTGGAAACACATACAGGTTTCTTTTGGTAGTATTTAATCACCGCTGGGTTTTTTTATTCTTTGCTAAATAAACGAAAAAAGACCAATGTTAGAAATTTTTCTTAGTTTCTGTTATAAAATTTTGTAAATAAGTAATTTTTCTCCTTCACTGATGTGCGCTGATGAGGCTGCATTGATAGATGGCACTGATGAGGAGGCTCTGATGGGCACTGAAAGGCATCACTGATGGGCACTGATATGTGGCACCGATGGGCACTAACAGGCAGCACTGATGGGCACTGATAGGCAACATTGAGGGTGGCACTGATGGGTACTAATAGACTGCACTGATGAGAAGGCACTGATAGGCGGTACTGATGGGCATTGACAGGCAACACTGATGAGCATTGACAGGCAGCACTGATGGGCACTGACAGGCAGCATTGATTCACACTGAGAGGCATCATTGATGGGCACTGAAAGGCGGCACTGATGGGGCTGCACTGGTAATCACAGCACTGATGATCAGTGCCCTGATTATCAGTGTAGATGTCCCCTCTAAGGATTGCTTTTTATTGGCTCTCCTCTCCTCACACGCTGTCAGCATAAGGAGAGGACTGCTGATAACCAGAATTTCCTGTTTACATGTGATCAGCTGTGATTCGACACAGCTGATCACATGGTAAACAGCCTACGTCATAGGCTGTTTACCGTGATTGGTGATCCACTGTATCCGAGGGACACAGCGCACCACCGATCGCTGTGCCGTGTGCCCCAGGGGAGCACATGCACGGCTAGAGTGGGAGGACATCATATGGCATCCACCATAGAACAAGAGAGCTCCCGCCCGTCCATCATCTTCTAAAACGACGGGCGGGAGGCGGTTAACTAGCACCTTTTTTTTAGGCACTCAGACCTTATCTAATTTAAAAATCTTTAGGAAATATTCAGCTTTTCATAAAATAATACCTGGTGATCCTTCCAAGAAGGTCCTTCAATACTTCCTGTTAAAGGGTGACCTGTCCCTTTTCTCCCAACTTTTTTTCCCACTCTGTCACTCCCCTGAAGGAAAGTACAAGAAGCAATGCCAGCATACATTGCACTGGGCATAGTCCAATGTTGTCACCATCAGGAAACCCGTTCTGAGAAATGATATATAGCAATTGCTGGAGTGGCAGCAAAGTGACTGCAGATCTACATTGCCAATATTAAAGAGAACAGCATTTTCTGTGAAAAAATGGCAATTATTTTTTGAACATGTTTGGTTTATCAAAATGCTATTCTATTAAATGTTATACTTTAAAGCCAAACTCCAGGAAAGAGGTAAAATTGAACTGCAGCTTTACTATTAGACTTGCATGGTTGTGCAGACTCCTCTCATGTACTGAAATTGCTAACCCTAATTTCACTGCATACGGTGAGCTTCTCACAGTATGCATTGGCTGCACCAAGTCAGATACGGTCCACATCATTTCCTGGCTGGAGGACATCCAGCATCATTTAGCTCTTTCCTAACAAGCCTGACTGTCCCTGGCCCACCCCTTTAATTAATTGGAATTAATTTATTTCAATCATGGAGGCTCAGCATTACTTGTAGATATTACCACTGCTTCCCGTTTTCAGAAAGGTATGTAAAGCACCTTGTCAGCCCTCCCACCAGCTCTCCCTGCATTGCAAACAAAACCACAGAGACCCAGTGATAACTTACTGGGCGTAAAATTCAGTATGAACTAAAAAAAATGTTGTGTTTAATAATTGTATTAGTATAGCACTATCTCCTTAGGAGTCGCTGAGTTTTGGGTCCCCCTAAAACTCTGCACAGCCAGGCAACACGCATTTTCTTCCACACTTTGTACACTGGAGGCAGTAAAAAGTCCTTAAACTTGGTTTTGTTGTTTTATTAAAGGGTTAACAACTTGGATGGGGTCTAGGGCTATACAGGATGCCCAAGGAAACTGTAACCTTGAGGACAATTTAGAGCAATTATGTACAAAAATGTGGACAAAAATAGTCTTTCCTCTAAGAGCATCCAAAGCTCTTTGGTGCACCTCCTCAGACCCCAAATTAATCCTCCTCATTACTCAGCTGTACTGATGGTATCTCTGGGCAAGGGAGCCCATAAACTGCCTAGAGAGAACAGTCCCAGATGAGAAGCTAGTTGGGCTTTCCACTTGACAGCCCTCTCCCTTATGCTGCTCAGGGGATGTAAGGTTACTCACATCGTCCATCCTGATAGCTTAATGGGTTGGTGGCTGCCTTCAGGCCTATCGTTGGGCAGGCTCCTTCCCTGCTGTTCAGGATGATCCAGCACCTGCCTCTAGGTAGGCCCTTTCCCTGGGCCCCCTCCCAGGCTCCACATTCCAGCCTCTCACTCCATCTTACACCCAACACTGACTCTGCTGCACAGCTTCTGCCACTTTTGAGGCTTGCCCTGGACACCATGCCCAGCCTCCTACCAAGGGTTTGGATAAGGTCCCTCAAACATGCATATCTGGGCCTCCTTCCCTCCACTGCCCCTCTTCCAGAACGTTCTCTAAGTTTCTGGAAGGGTGGAAGGGCTCCAGAAGCCCTGACCAGTTACAGCCTCCCAGCCTGTCCTGAGGTGAACTCACAGGGTGCTACTCTGCCTCTGCCTAAAAAGAAAACAACAAACAGCTATCTGGCTAACCTGGAGGACATTACATTAGCATGTGATTAAACTTCAGCTTCAAAAAAGTTTCCCCTGGCTAAAAAGCATCTATTACCTTTTCTGCACTTTATTGCTACCCTCTATGTCTTCCTCCATTGCTGGTCACCAGTCCTCTTCCAGGCTGAATTTATAAAAGCAGGTACAGACAGTGACTGCAATAGGGCTTTAAGTTAACTAACCACTTCCCGTCCACCCTATAGCAGAAAGGGTGGCATGAATGCGCAAAATCATGTGTATATATTCAATTTTGCAGTTCTGGGTAGGGGGCACGGGCGGGCCAAGTGCGCCCCGCCATTCATGGCCTTGGCTGTCTATCACCAGGTCCTGGCTGGTGATTACTCGCCGACACCTGATGATCACCAAGTATTACCGATGGGGGGAGAGAACTGTATGTAAACAATACAGTTCTCGCCCCTGTCAGCCCTGCACACTGCTTTGTATGGCTCTGCATAGCAGAGCCATACAAAGCAGTGTGCTTACAGGGAAACACGCACACAGCACATAATGTGAAACAGCACACAGTTAACCCTTTGATTGCCCCAGATGTTAACTCCTTCCTGCCCAGTGTCATTAGTACAGTGTCAGTGCTTTTTATTAGCACTAATCACTTTATTGGTGTCACTGGGGATGTCAGTGACACCAAGTCAGTTCCCCCCAGTGCCAGAATGCCCACCGCAGTCCCGGAGTCCCGATATAAGTCGCTGATCGCCTCCATTACTAGTAAAAAAATTTTCCAGTATATATCTATATATATATATATATAAAACTGTCATGTAAACCAATTAATTTACATGTGCTGGGATTTATTTTAGCAAAGACATGTCGCAGAACACATTTTGGCCTAAATTTATGAAGAAATTTGATTTTTTTTATTTTTTTTTTCCTGGACATGTTTAACCGTTTCAATACCGTGCAATTTTACACCTTCCTGCCCAGGCCAGTTTTCAGGTTTCAGCGCTCTCACACTTTGAATGACAATTGCGCGGTCATACAACATTGTACCCAAACTAAAATTTGATCATTTTCTTCACACAACTAGAGCTTTCTTTTGGTGGTATTTAATCACCACTGGGGTTTTTATTTTTTGCTAAATTAACAAAAAAAGACCAAAAATTTGGAAAAAAAAACACATTTTTCTTTGTTTCTGTTATAAAAGTTTACAAATAAATAATTGTTCTTCATAAATTTAGGCCGAGATGTATTCTGCTACATGTCTTTGGTGAAAATAACCCAAATTAGGATGTATTTTTTAGTTTGTAGGAAAGTTATAGAGTTCACAAACTATGGTATAGATCTGAATATTGATCAATCCTGAAGTACTGACAGCCAATCTAATATCTTGAGGTCCAAGAATGTCAGAACAGTACAGATATCACCCAAATGACCCCTTTTTGCAGAGTAGACAGTCCGACGTACTTCATAAGAGGCATGGCGAGTTTTTTGAAGTTGTATTTTTTTGTCATAATTTTTCGGAAAATGAAAAAATTAAAAAAAATATTTTCACTATTTTTTTTTTTACATACTGTCACCAGTGCAGTACAGCGTCATCATATAACTGGCATGGCGGTGAACAGCGACACTGACAGGTGACAGTATGAAAAAAAAAAAATATATATATATATATATTTTTTTTTTTTTATTATATTTAATTTTTTATTACATTTTTTTTTATTTTTTTTAAGATTTTTTTTCATATTTTACTATGACCAAAATAGTACAATGTTACCATAGTAACACTGTACTACTTTGGGGAAGTGACCAGTATTTTTTTTTTTTTTTGTTACACAATTTGCTTATAGCAAAGAATTACTTTGCTATAAGCAAGCATTTACCTGAATGAAATCGATTCATTCAGCTTTTTTTTTTTTTTGTGCTTAGCTGTGATTTGGTCACAGCTAATCACATGACATGTGCATGTGATTAGCTGTGACCATTCACAGCTAGGCACTAGTATACAATGGATGGCATCATGAATGAAGCCATCCATTGTATACAACTGTCATGTGACCTGCTGTGATTGGTCACAGCAGGTCACATGGTACCGGCAACGGGAGCCGGTACTCGGATCTGTCATCGGCCGTGTCCGAGGTGCACGGGCGGTGACAGATCGCACTGCTGCGTCGCTCTGCAACTGCGCAAACCGCGCATGTGCGGGAGCACACCAAATGGCGTGCACCCGGAAAGCTGCAGCGCTTTTCAAGCCGCCAAACGGCCATTGGCCGGGCGGCTAATGGTTAAAAGCAAAACAGTCAAAAATATATTTTTTTTCTCAAAATTGGCAGTCTCTTTTTGTTTTTATAGTGCAAACAATAAAAAACACACAGGCAATCAAATACCATCAATAGAAAGCTCTATGCTTGGGAAAAAAAAAGGGCATACATTTAATTTGGGTGCAGCGTTGTATGACCGCGCAATTGTCAGTTAAAGTAACGCAGCGACGTATTGCAAAAAATGGCCTGGTCAGGAAGGGGGGTATATACTCTGGGGGGCAAGTGGTTAAAATGTATTTTTCTTTTGCTTTGATTTTCACAAGCACTAAAGCTGAAACACCTGTTACAGTTGTATGTGCTGACAAAGTTGGTAACAGCAGCTCTGGTGCACAAATCAGAATAAATCAAACTTACAGCAGGTTCAACAGCTACAACCCAGGGGAAGGACTCTAGGATGTATAGGGTACCCAAGTCATTCATGGGTTAATATTCTCTCATGTTGTGACAGTCAAAGACTGGCAGTTTCAAGATCAGGAACAGAAATTTCCAAATATCTACTCTAGCTATTACTAGCTTTATTGGGTTCCACCCAAAATTGGGCCTAATGGGACCTGAACCACACAACTATAAAGGGCCATTGCAGCAACAACAGGAAGTAGGAACTTCCTATTCAGTGTTTTCTGCAAAGCCCCATGTAACATCTTTTTTACATGGGGCTTTGCAGAAAAATCTCGGCATTATAGCTATAACTATGTAAGTGCAACTATGGCCAAAATAAAAATAACATACAGTATATGATACATTCTGTCAATAGCATTAACACAGCAGTCTTTATTTTTGTGCATCCCCCTTGTAACACAATTTATTACCTGGTGATCTGGACAGCAAATCTGTTCTTTTTCAACTTCCTTTAACATATCAAGCTGTCCAGCAGAGGTGGCAGTTAGAGGGTTGAGGGAAACAAGCCGATTCCATGTTTTACTGAAGCTAAAATTCCCATCCCCCTGCCAGAACACAGTGCTGTATACTGTATGTAGATGAGGTTACATGCAGCTTATACTGGACCACACACACAGTCGCTGCATGTGGTAATAGTAATAGTTTGCTAGGACCAGCTTAGTCTAAACAAACTATTTAAGAGCTTTCCCGCCGCCCTATAGCAGAACTACTGCTACAGAGCAGCAGGGCTGCGCAAAATCACGTGTATATATACACATCATTTTGCATTTCTGGGTAGGGGACGCCCTACCTGCGCGACCATTGGCGGCCTCAGCTGTTGATCACCGGGTTCCGGCTGGTGATTCCCCGCCAACACCCGGCGATCACCGAGTATCACTGACAGGGGAGAGACCTGTATGTAAACAATACAGATCTCTCCCCTCTCTGCTCCTGCATACTGCTGTGTATTGTTCTGCATAGCAGAGCAATACAAAGCAATGTGCTGACACAGTGAAAGACACACACAGCACACAGTTAAGCCTTTGATTGCCCCAGACATTAACCCCTTTCTGCCCAGTGCCATTAGTACAGTGTCAGTGCCTTTTATTATAACTGATCACTGTATTAGTGTCACTGGGGATGTCAGTGACAGTTAGTCAGTTCCCCCCCAGTGTCAGAATGCCCGCTGCAGTCCCGCAGTCCCGCCATAAGTCACTGATCGCCGCCATTACTAGTGTATGTATATATATATATATATATATATATATATATATATATATATATAAAATATTCCAGTATATATACTGCCATTTGTAGACACTATAATATTCATGTAAACCAATTAATTTACACGTATTGGGATTTTTTTTAGCAAAGATTTGTAGCAGAATACATTTTGGCCTAAATTTAAGACGAAATGGGATTTTTTAAATTTTTTTACTGGATGTTTTATAGCAAAAAGAAAAAAATATTGTTTTTTCCTCAAAATTGTCGGTCTTTTTTTGTTTATAGCACAAAAAAAAAACCCAAAACACACAGGTGATCAAATTCCACGGAAAAAAGCTCCATTTGTGGGGAAAAAAAGGACATAAATTTCATTTGGGTGCAATGTTGCATGACCGCTCAATTGTCAGTTAAAGTTACACAGCGCTGTATCGCAAAAAATGGTATGGTCAGGAAGGAGGGTAAATCCTCTGGAGGGCAAGTGGTTAAACGTCACTAAAACATGGAAATCAGCTTTAACACTGTCAGCAACGCTTACTATGGTCAGGCATTATTTATTTAAAGAAAATCTCCCATCCCAAAACGAAAAATAAACTATTGCTGTAACTGCATAAAATGTGCTAGCAGGAGTTGTGCTTTACATTGTTAGTTACTAATATAAAGACCATCTAAATCAACTAGTCCATCTAACAGCACTCCCTCCACTGATTGACAATTCTGCTGACCAAGGGTCGCTATGTTGCTCATCCTTAGATGCAGTCAATGTAGCCACCCTAAGATAAGAGTTGTGTTACTGGCCGATCACAGGAGAAAATAAAGGAAGAAAAAAACTGATAAAAAGAAAAATAATGCAGCCACTGCATCTAATAATTGGTAAGCTGCTATATGCTACATTTTTGTTTTGGGGTTTAATTATGTTTTAATTTTATGTTACAGAAAAGCCACCACAATTAGGTTGCATGAAAACTAGGTTTTTGCAGCACAATACTTGCAATGTTTGAATAGTATTGTACTTGCATAACGTATTATTTAATAAACATGCTTCTTCCTGAACTGTCTACCGTTCAGCAATATGTCATGTAGGATTACAACATGTGTCTATAAAAACCATACATGCTTCTGTTAATGATTAAAGTATATCAAAATCCTATCAGTTTGCTAAAGAACGTTGTACTATGCATACCTGCCATGTTTATTTATTTTTCATATAAAATGTTTTCCACTTTTGTATCCTTTTTTGTATCTCAGTGCTGCTGATCTCCTCTAGCTCCTTTCAGCCACTTCCTGTCTACAAGCATGGATTATACATCATTGTTCAAGGTGGGCATCCTCGACAGAGACAATGGGGGATCACGTATGTACGTAGCACTGCAGCTTTGTTTCTCTCAACCGGGGACCATGTAAAGTTACAATGCAGGAGCCAAACTTGTCACCCCATAACAAGAAGTGCCTGAACAAGAACCTTCATGACAGAACCATCAGGTATCATGTTATGAAGAGCTGATTATATTTTAAAAGACTGAAAACAAAGTTTTAAATGACAATACCACCTTGCTTACACTGTTTAATTGAGGAGCTAATGAACTTTCTCCTTTACACAACTAGTAACATGGACAGCACAATGGCTAAGTGGTTAGCACTTCCGCCTGGCAGTACTAGTGTCATTGGTCCGAATCCCAACCACAGTGCCACCTGACTGGAGTTTGCATGTTCACCCTGTGCCTGCATGGGTTTCCTCTGGGTACTCCAGTTTCTTCCCACACTCCAAAGACATGCTGGTAGGTTAATTGGATCCTGTCCAAATTGGCCCTAGTATATGAATTTAAGTTGGGGACCTTAGATTGTACACCCCTTGAGGGTTAGGGACTGATGTGAATGTACAATATATGTATGTAAAGTGCTGCGTAAATTGACGGTGTTATATAAGTACCTGAAATAAATAAAAAAATAAATAGTATTGAGTAGATGGACACACTCACCTCGGTGATAACAGTGGAGTGATAGATGTCCTTGTCATACTCCCATCCATCCAGACACTTCTCCTTCTCTATGTCACTGACGTTGACATGTAGCCCAGGAAGGAGCTTCAGATCAGAGTAGTTCCTCAAGGTGTCCAGCTTGTACCTCCAGCACCTGCTCTGTATCAGCGCCCCATCCTTCTCCTCCCAGGGGATGCTGACATTCCTCCAAGCCAGGCTCAGGTTGGCGTGGTCCGGTATACGACATCGGTGCTCGGGGGTGGCTGCCAGGAACATCACAGACATGCCATTGAAGCCATTGGGAATAGTGCTGGCACTAAGCAGGAAGAAGATGATAAGCTGGTAGGGACCCCATTCACCCAGGAAAGAGATTGCCTGGTCATAATCAAGCATGGCTGGATTGGTGTTGGAGGGGTAGTTACAGGAGACCTTCTCTTGGACCAGGTGTAAAAGATCTGATCACCAGGACTGCTTTATGTTATTAGTAAAGTCATTTATTGTACTAAAAATGTGAAGGAGTTACTAGAAGGGGAAGAACGCAGCCTCCCATTCAGTTACACGACACAAAGCATTATTTCCACAATTGTAGAGGTGGCTCGGGCAATCTAGGCATCACATCTTCCCACAGCTTCAATCTTACTTCCAGGCAATGAGGAAAGTGTCAGTTCTCTCTGATCTCTCAGCCATAGTCATGATGTCTCTGGTCTGAATGGTCCCCTCCCCGGGGTGGATACCATGCATGTCTCTCCTCCCAACTGTCAAATGACACAGCACATTCACTCCTCTTACAAAACACAGTCCTTAACTCCTTAGTCACCACTTCACGCCTCAATGTTTTTTGATTGCCATGCCACCTAGATATAAAATGTTAACCCCTTCCCTGTCTTTCTGCTTGCTTACATGTGTCCTGCTGCTTGTGTTCATGTTATGGTAGCTCACTCCCATCAGGATTGCCACTATTCTGTCCAGAGCTGAAGCCCCTTGCTATGTACAGTGGATTGCACTATGGGCCCTGGGCTGCTTTCTATTTCTGTGCCCTTCTGCCAGATTAATTGAGTTATGCATGATGCATATTTATGCGTTCACTGAACACAGACATTTGGGTTCAGCTTCTGTTATGGGTATGTGAGACACTGCTGCAGGATTTGAAAAGCAGTGCTTGAATGTTGAATTGGATATTTTGTAGCAGTATACTCCATTTACTTATGATGCATTCAGAGAGCATGCATACCTATTGTGTATGGTTGGTTGATCATCTTTAAAGAAAGCTTTAGGTTCACATTGATGCAATCTGATTTTGATACAACTTTCTGTTCAGTTTTGTAGTGCTACTTGGTTTGCATATTCTATGAGGCCAAAATCCAACTGGAATCCCACCAAAGTAGTGCAGGAACATTTTCCGTGCTGAATCGCATTTACATGAATGGACACCTGTTTACAGCAATAGAAAGATTGACATCACTAATCATCTTTCGATGAAAAGCCTGAAGACATGCAAACATTAAATGAGATTAGGTGATTGAATTAATGAGAGGATTCCCCCACTCATTCACAGAATGTTTAGCATTGTGGGATTGTAGTAAGGTGAGTTGTATGAATGGCAGGCAGCGCAGCTCTTTTGCAAAGTCGAGGCTGCTGCAGTTAACTTTTACAGCGCCGTAAGAGAGCTGCTAAGGACAGTATCCGGCGGATGTGAAGAAGCAGAGAGAGGAAGATTTGTATCAAAAGTAGACACCTGCAGGAAATGGAATGTGTGCAACATAAGTAAAAAAAAGATACTACAAAGATACTAAGCCCTCATGCACACTGGACATTTTGATAACGCTGATAAAGTTAGCTGTGTAAAGTCTCGTTAAAAACGTGAGATTTTTAGCTTCTTTTAGCGGTTTTGCTGCGGGTAGCGGCATTTGTTTGTTTTATTTTTTTCACCAAAAAAATCCAAAAACGCCAGTTTGCCGCATTTTACCGCATTGTGCCATGTTATGTAAGCGTTTTTCAGCGTTAGAGCGTTTTTACAGCTAAAAAACTCTAGTAACCCACTAGGCCTGGGTTTTTTTTCCAGCCAAAAAACATTGATTGCAGTCATTGTGTGCATGGACATATAGGATAACATGCTGGGGGGTTTACTGGCTGTATAAAAAATTGTCAAAAGCCAAAAACAACAGCTTCAAAAATGTCAAGTGTGCATGAGGACTAAACTTCAGCTTTAGGCTTCATGCACACTGGACATTTTTACAGTGGCTGTTTTTGGCTTCTCACTTTTTTTTCTACAGCCATTAAACCCACCAGCATGTTATCTTATGTGTCCATGCACACATAGGCTTTAATCAGCATTTTTTGGCAGCAGTGTTTTCTGGCTGGAAAAAAACCCCAGAACTAGTGAGTTTCAAGAGGAGTTTTTTTAGCTGTAAAAATGCTCTAACGCTGATAAAAGCTGAAAAACACTAAAACGCGGATATCCAGCGTTTATGGGCGTTTTTGAGCCTGAAGATGTTGTGGCAGCATAATTTTGCTAAAAAATGCAAATGTTGAAAAACACCAAGTCCTCATGCACACTGGACGTTTTGATAATGCTGGTAACGTTAGCTGTGTAAAGTCACATTGAAAACGAGTTTTTCAGCTTTGTTTAGCGTTTTTGCATTAGCGTTTAATGGTGTTTTGCTGCAATTAGCGGTGTTTTTTCGAGTTTTCGTTTTTTAACGTTTTTTACATGAAAACTTTTTTTGGGTAAAAAAAGTCCACAAATGCCGGTTTGCAACGTTTTACCGTGTTTTGCTGCGTTATAGCGTTTTTACAGCTAAAAACCTCCTCTAGAAACCCACTAGTCCTGGGTTTTTTTCCAGGCAAAAAATATCCCAGCCAAAAAACGTTGATTACAGTCTATGTGTGCATAGACACATAGGATAACATGGTGGGGGGTTTACTAGCTGTAGAAAAAAATATCAAAAGCCAAAAACAGCAGCTATAAAAACATCAAGTGTGCATGAGGGCTTACAAATGCTGGACAAAGCTAATGCAAAAACGGGACAAAACTAACGTTTTTAATGCAGCATTCTACAGCTAACGCTACTGCTGTTTTTATAACATCCAGTGTGCATGCGGCCTTAAAGTGACTTTGTCGCTGAAATAAAAATAAAATAAATATGTTCCTGTAAAAGAAGACACTGAGGTCCGTTCACTAATGCTTATCGCATGGGATATGTGTCTTTTATTCAAAACATCTGCATCGGACATATAAAGTGTCAATTCACTGCTGATAAACGCCGCATTTGTGGTAAATATCACAAATGTGGTAATTATCTGTGATAAATATCGAAAAAAAGTAAATTTACCAAAAAAAAGATACATTTGTTAATTATCTAGCCAGTCATTCTTTAAATAACATATTCATTTAAGGATAAGTTCACCTTTATGGGAAAAAATAATGCATGCAGAAAAAAATGTGCAATTATTATTAAAGCGGAGCTCCACCCAAAAGGGGAAGTTCCGCTTTAAAGACTGGTCCCCCACTCCCCAAAGGTGCCAATCCTTAATGGGGAGCGGGTACCCGAAATTGACATGTACCTGCTCCCCCTTCCGTTGCGATCGCCTAGGCCGGGTGTCGGCAACCCGCGGCTCCAGAGCCGCATGCGGCTCTTTTTCACCTTTGCTGCGGCTCTGGAGCACACTGCCCACCAGGTGACAGGCAATAGGGTTGGCAAGCCGCGGCTCTTTACACATTTTAATGCAGCTCTTCTGTGTGCCGGGTCCCTGCTCCCCTCCCTCCTCTCGGGCGGCCGCCCCAAAAGTCAGGACTCTGCAGCTAGCCCAGCAATGGGCAAACTACGGCCCGGCGGACCTTTTAATCCGGCCCACGGAGCGCGGCAAACATTGGCTGTCAGGATGTAGGCGGGGCAGCGTGACGAACTCCTCTCCTCTCACAGTCCGCCCTGAAGACCGGAACGGCGCGGGAACACGGCGAGAGGAACGCGCGGAGCAAAGGTAAGTGAATTGACACAGGGGGGACTTGGCTTACTACTTGGGGGGGAATAGTACTATGGGGGATGAATTACTATATGGGGAATGAATTACTATAGGGGGGATGAATTACTATATATGGGATGAATTACTATAGGGGGGATGAATTACAATATGGGGGATGAATTACAATATGGGGGATGAATTACTATATGGGGGGATGAATTACTATATGGGGGATGAATTACTATGGGGGATGAATTATTATATGGGGGATGAATTAGTATGGGGGGTGAATTACTATATGGGGGATGAATTACTATATGGGGGATGAATTACTATATGGGGGATGAATTACTATATGGGGGATGAATTACTATATGGGGGATGAATTACTATGGGGGATGAATTACTATAGGGGGGATGAATTACTGTGGCCCTGATTAACCCTTTGCTTACTGGGCCCTTAAGCCCCCTTCATGACCAGAGCGCTTTTTGCAATATATGCAGTGTCGGATTTGTTTTAAATGTTGCAATGGTTTTGCGGCTCCCAGTCTTTTTTTCCCTCTCGGAAACGGGTCCAAGTGGCTCTTTATGTCTTAAAGGTTGCAGACCCCTGGCCTAGGCGATCGGAAGTGGAAGTTGTCCTCCTACCCTCCCTCCCCTTAGTCTTCTTGGACACGTGACAGGTCCCAGAAGATTACGGGACCATTCAGGATGCGCAGTGCTACTCACGCATGCACAGTGGGCACCCGGCTGTGAAGCCGCAAGCTGTCACAGCCGGGTGCCCACACTGAAGATGCCGGCGCCTGGAACACCAGATGGCTCGTGAAACGGGCTGCGGGGAGGACAGGTAAGTGGCTGTTTTTTAAAAGTCAGCAGCCACAGTTTTTGTAGCTGCTAACTTTTTTTTATTCACAGTGCGACTGGAATTCCGCTTTAATTATTAAAGTCTGGAAAACATTGGACCCATGATCAGTTGATCAGGAGTGCAAGGTAGGCTACTACAGACATGTCCTCTGGCTTTCAGCCTGTAAGAGGAGCTTTGTGGTTGGCTGAATTTGGGGCCAAAGCACAAGTCACTACCCCCACTCCATCCCTGCTAGAACAGTGTTCCTCCTGCTGAGGCCAAACCCTCTGCCATCTTGTGTCCGCTCCTCGCCATAGGCCTCCACACAACTTTCCTGGCCATGGACTTTTGTATCCCTAAGGAAGGAATGTCCACACAAGAAGCAATTTTGCTGAACAGGAAAAATGGCAATACAGTCACATCACAAGGACATACATTCCATAGTCACTTGACATTACACAGTCAATCACATATAGTGGACAGTCCACAGTAGTCACATGTGAAACCATGTGCAGAAACTCAGCAGCCATCTCTCTCAAAGTCTTTTATCTGCCCAGGTTCATTAGTACTCACAGGACTCTCCAGTCATTCTCCTTGCTGGGTATATCTCTCCCGGGAACCCTCCAGAGAAGCAGCCTCACAAAGGTATCTCCGATCTGGACTACAGTTGGCTCCTCCTGCATACAGGTCCACTTCACCCAGTCTCCTACCCTGTCCAGGGCCTACATGTACTGGCTGCATCCACATAGGTGTTGGGTGTTTAACTCCCATGCCCCAAGAGAGTGTATGCGTCTCCCTACCTGACTTATATATGAGTGTTGACACACCCCTGCAATCACTTCGGGAGGGTTCTACCTAAAAGGGGCCTAGCACCTAAGGCACTGTCTACTGTATCCAGACACTATTCTGGCACAGAGCCATCTAATGACACAGTAGCTAACTGCACCTTGCTACACGCCCATATCTCTGTACAGGCTTTCTGTCAATGTCAATGGACTACAGAAGTGCTCAACAGCACCCCCACAGCTCATTGAAACTACAAGCCGTCTGCTGCAGTAGAGATGGTACTTGTAGTTTGTTCATTCACAGGAAATTGTGAATTAATGACACAGCTGTGTGGGCGGGGTAGCATTACAATGAGTGCTATTAGAGGAGGACACAGACTATGCACTGTATAGGTACTTCCAGAAGCTCTTCGTTTTCTCTTTATTTCTTCTAGTCAAAATGCTTTATGTTCCCTCCTGCCTCACCTAGATCATTGCAGGTGCTTCTCTACTTCTGGTTCAAGAGCTTGTGTTCATGCTTCTCTCCCGATGAGGACCAGAAGAAATAAAGGGAAAACGAAGAGCCACTACTCCATCCCACACTTGCACTAGACAGGAAGCCCATGGGATGATGACTTAGCTGCAGTGATAGACAGCGCACTTTGTGTACAAATTGGCTGAGGAGGCAGCAGGAGGTGGTGCTGCACCAACCGCTGCTGCCTCCTCAGCCAATGGGTAGCTGAAGCTGCATCAAGTCGCTCCCTCCTGACATCACCCTGCAATCCCCACAGTCCCTTACTGCCACTTAGTAAACTAACAACGGTACTGACATGTGCGGCTGAAAGGCTACACTAGCCTTCAAAAAAAAGGGAGATGTGAAAAGGGATTCACAAGGAAACGGTTACATCATGAACAGAAAGCAATACCCAAAAATGTCTCAAAAAATGATGCTTTATTACAAACAATGCATATATAGACAAGCCTACCTGTTGTGACTTTGCCATCGATGGACACTCTGTAGGGGGGGGGGGGGGGTTAATACCTGACTTGTCAAAAGTTTGGGTTTTTTTTATTTGTAGGGCACTTTTTTTTGTGAATTATTAGAGGCACTATGTACTCCTTACCCATTCACATGGGGGAGGCCAGTATGTGGGGGTCCCCTTATTGTTAAAGAGGACTTCGAGACTCTGATAAGCCCCCTCCCAAAGACCCCCACGACCACCAGGCCAGGGTTATGTGGAAGAAGTGCTTGTCCTCATCATGATGGGGACAAGGTGCTCTCCTGGCAAGGTACCCCCCCCCCATTGACGGCATGTAGTCTGGTATAGTTCAGGAGGTAGGGGGGTGCACGCTTCCCCCCCCCCCCATTCCTGGCTTCCAGGATGAGAAGTGCAGTGATGAGTCACTGGTTATTAGGATGCCAGTGTGTGCCAGCTTCCTGACAACCAGCATCTCTGAGCTGAAACTGTCACATTTAGCAGTGGTAGGAATACCATTGCTAAATGTATCACTTCTCGCTGCAACTGAAATTCCATTCTAGGTTAAAACAAGGTGTAAATTAATTCATGAACCACTTACCTGCTGCCCCATAGCCCCCATAAGGGGCGCGCCACTCTACCCACACTGCTATCACTCCTGAGGATGTCACGAAAAGAAAGCTCTATTTGTGGGACATAACATTTCATCTATGTACAACGTTGCATGACCGCGCAATTGTGAATTAAAGTAACGCTGCGCAAAAAAAGGCCTGGTCAGGAAGGGGGGTAAATCTTCTGGAAGGCAAGTGGTTAAATACCACAAAATAAAAAAAATTAATGCATGTGTTATTTAACACTTTTTAGTGAATTCTCTGTTCCTAAGATGCTAATTATTTTAGCGCAAAAACTCATGCAGTATTTTTCTCTTAGTGAATTTGACCCCACTTTATATTTCTGTGTCCTGTAGTGGGGTAAGGCTGGTGGAAGGAACCATAGAACACAGCAGAGGAAACAGAAATCCAACAAACCTAGGAGTGTGTCAGATATGAAGGTGCTTTGGGTGACTCTGCTAAGCAGTGAGGCAAAGATTCTACAAATAAAAACAGGAGCAGGTAAGTATAAAGTATTTTCCTTTACAGGAGTATATTTATATGGTTTTATGATCACTTTAACTATTGCTAAACATTAAAATAGTATTAAACTGCAAAAGAAAAATGTAGTATATTGTAGCTTACCAATTACCAATATGATGGATGCATTAGTTTTCTGTTTCTGGACTTTTTTTCTTCCTTTATTTTCACCCAGGGATCCAGCCAGTAAATCTGTAATTTTTCAACTTCCATTAACTGACCAAGCTGTCCAGCAAAAGTGGATGTTAGAGGATTGAGGCCAAACATTTAAAGTGGAATTAAACCCATCGATTTAACTATTTCCCAAAATCAGTTACATTCAATGCACACTGTAAATCACAACTATCACAGTTGCTTGTGCCCTCAACCGAACTGTCAAGACACTACGTAGGTGGTGTCCTAACTGATTGCATGTGCGGCACCATGGCAATTGCAGATTAAACAGAAGCCAAGATGGCAGCTTCCTTGACTATAAAGGATAGGCTGGTTTAGTTCTCCCCACTATCAGAATATAATAACTCAGCAGGAAGGATTGAGTGTGTGGATGGGGAAATCGGGTCTTTGGTTGAACAAACAAAAATTACTAATGTATGGGCTGCTATAGTGGTGAGGGTTTGGATGAGATTTTATTGCGGTCTGTGTCCCAGCAGGGCAGATAATTTCTCTCAATTTTTCCTGGTGACCATTCTCTTTAGAACAAAAAAGTAAAGGGAAATCCCCAATTTGGATAGACGTCCTCTCACTTCCCGTTGTGTCTACAGGACAAAAGGTAAAGGTAAATTCCCCAAATGAGACAAAAATGGCATAAAAAAACTGATAGGCCTTTTTAGCTTACCCTACTCTAAAATATAAAATGATAAAACTAATATTATTAGTTACAGTTAGCTTCTATGCCTGTCTGATACCAGTTTAATACAAATGAAAGTGTCGCGCTGCTAGCATAAATCAATACATGCAAATATACAAACAAAAACCTGACTGATAGTCCCAAAAAAATTATGAAACAAAAAATAAATAAATGCAATTCTTCAAAAAAATCCAAATAAGTGAAAAATCTTCCTGCTGGTGATTGCACCCAAAATCTGAGTGCTGTAAATCTTCAATACATGTGAATCACCACAGTGAACATAGACTTCCAGGTGGACTCTCACCTTCTCGCATGGATGAAGTCACGTGGTGTGTGGCGATACGCGTGGGGAGAAGTCAGGTGACATCTGCGCTTCTACATCGTTCTGACAGCCAGTTTCTTGCTCTCCATTGTTTGATTCTGACCGCTGTTTCATGCGTTTTTGTAACACTAGTATCATGTGAGTTCATAGGCTTTAATAAATATATGCCTTTTACAGAAGCCTACTGCACTATGGTCTACTTTGTGGTTGTCGAGCTTTATCCACAGAGTTGGCTGTACTGAAATCTGGTGCCATTTGTGAAGGTCCAGTGGTGATTCATAAGGGGAAGAGTGCACAGAGGAGCAAGTTATGTCTTACCCCCACTAATAGGGGAGATGCTTTGTTTGACCTGTGTCCACATACAGGTCCATGCAAGAAGGTGAGAGTCCACCTGGAAATCTATGTTCTCATGTATTGAAGATTTTTTGTTTCTTCATCCTTTTGGGACTATCAGTCATATTTTTGTTTGTATATTTACATGTATTGATTTATGCTAGCAGCGCGACACTTTTATTTGTTTTAGTCTGTTTTTTATGTTTACACACATAACACGTCTTTGCAGCAGCTCATCTATTATTATTTTCATTATTTTCTTTTGCCTTTATGATACCAGTTTAAGGTTGCACTTTTCCTTTGTATCGTACCACTACATACAAGGTGACAAGATGACAAGGAAGGAGTTAACTTCTTTTAGAAGTGGGGACTTGCAGAAGGAGTAGGGTGGGCTCTCGGGCAGTGGATAACTACACTCCTCTTTTCTTAATATATAGATTTGTCTTTTTCTTCCTAATAACAATGATGATTAATTATGCTATCAAATGTATAATGCTTGAGAGAGACAAGCAAATAGTAACAGTGAAGAGAAGAGAGGATAGACTTATATTGAGTCATGTTTCTTAGTGTGGCAATTGCATGTGGGAGAAACAAATGCAGTACTGGTGCAATCCTACGTTTCCTTTCTTTGCAGTTTCATCATTGGTATGTGGGATGAAGATGTCAGGCATTTAATCAATCTTCCTCTTCATTTCACTTGTGGGATCAGCTGCAAAACCATACATGTTGTAAGTTACTAATAGACAAGTATCTTTCTGATACATTGTCCATTAGTGGTAAGCAAATACAAGAAGGAACAGTCACCATGGGTTCATTCAAGCCAAAAAAAAATATGCAAACTTATAATTATAGTGATTTTAAACCCTCACCTTGTAAAACAACCCATTCAGTTTTAAATAGAAATGATAGTCAAAACATTTGTGTGTGTGTGTGTATGTGTATATATATATATATATATATATATATATATATATATATATATATTATAAATACATTTTTCCCTTTTTTTTTTATAAGTGATCACATTTCCTCTGTTCTCAGCTGCATAAGGGAAGGAGAAACAACAGAGCAATGATCTACCCAGTGAATGGCTGTGCGGGGGAGAGGATGTCAAAACAAGACTGACCATTGGAGGAGAGCAGGCTGAGTTCCCAGAATATCTAGAGACCTGACTATGGTGTACTCTCATGCCTAGTGTGGTCAGTTTTTAAAAGGAAAGCAGGAGGGAGCAGTACAAAGTGAACAGGATACTTTTTCATATGCAGGCACATATTAGGAATATGAAATGTTGGGTTTACATCAGGGGCGGACTGACCATTTGGAAACTCAGGCACTGCCGAGGGCCCGGAGTCAGAAGGGGGCCCCATGAGATGCCCCTGGTACCTTTTTCATAGGCTTTTTTGAGTTTGGGCAAGGACACAGGGGTCCCATGATCCCCTAGGGCACTGCCCGAGGGCCCGGGGTCAGTAGGGCGCCCCATGGTACCTTTTTTTTTTAGTTTGGGCAAGGACACAGGGGCCCCATGATCCCCTATTGCCCAGGGGCCCCATGAGTTGTCAGTCCGCCCCTGGTTTACATATTCTTTAACCTGAGAACCCCAATAATTTTAATGAGCAATTTTGGCCCCTTGTGTTTCTGCTGGGCTAACTATTGCTAAACAAGAAGCATGTTGAGCCAGGCACTCTTGTGAGGACCTGTCAATGCAGCAAAAAAAAAAAAAAAATTACTTTGAGGGCAACATGAAAAATACAGAAATACTTAAAGTGGTTTTGAAAGGGTGAAGGTTTTTTTTTTTTACCTTAATGCATTCTCTGCATTAAGGTAAAAAACCTTCAGTGCCACATGATCTCTACAGTCCCCCCCTTATACCTACCTGAGCCTGATCTGTCAGTCTGCTAGTCACTACTGTCAGCTCTACCCCCTGGAGCTTACTGGAGCACCGAGCTGGAGAGGTGGCAGGCACAGCTACCAGGCGATGGCTGAGACCCAGCGCCAAATGTCAATCAGGCAGCTGGGTGGATCCTGACAATATGGTTGGGATCCTTCTAGAGCCTGGAGTGGCTCTGTGATGTCAGCCGACAACCAGCTTTAGCTAATTCTGAGTCACAGGACAGCACAAGCAAGTGAACTCCTGTGACCCATAAGAGAAAAAAATCTTTGGCCATACATCACTTTTATTAGCAGTCACTGTGCACAGTACAGTGTCTAAAGGTAGTACAAAGCTGGCAATAGAAAATGTCTCTCTGTCAAAGCTAATCAAGAAAGGAGAATCTCATTCACTGAGCAACTGAATAATGCCAGCATTTAGTCTATGTTCACAATTGTGCGTTCCAGGAACACATGCTAAATCACACGCTTTCCCACAATGCACAAACACTCGTAGTCCAGTTGCATACCAGTGGCAATACCAATAATTCTTAATGGCATCTCCATGCATTTTACTAAAGAGCACCATACATTTTGGTGCAGTGCAATTTTTAAAAAAAGATCAGGAACTTCTTATTTGTGTTTCTTGTGCATAGGGCAGCTCTGCATAGGTGTGAATGGAGCCTTAAGACTAACTACATGTAGTGCGCCTCTAGTTTGCCAGGGGGAGCTAGACTTCATTTTAGGCAGAGTCTGAATAGCAGTCTGGGCATGAGTCTCCTGGGTGTGAGTCAGCCAGGTTACCTGGGGTCAGGACTGCCCTTACATATAACTGGGCCTGATCAGCAGGAAATAGTGGGAGTGTGTGTAGGGTTTCCACCTCATCTCTTTAAAACCAAACACATATTAATTACACAGGTTCTGAGGCCAATTTAATGCAAATAAGGCAAAAAGTGAGTTTAATTGCCACCTTAAACAGCAACAGAGCCTGTGTAACTAAAGCAGAGCTCCAGCTGGAAAGAAAAAAGTCAGCAGCTACAAAAACTGTAGCTGCTGACTTTTACAATACAGCCACTTAACTGTCCCTTGGTCCAGCAGTGTCCTCACCACCACTGGTTTCTCCCTGGTGCTGACATCTTTAGTGTGGGCACCCGGCTGTGACAGCTTGCGGCTTCACAGCCGGGTGCCCGCTGCGCATGCAAGGGAAGTGCTGCGCTTTGTGAATGGCCCCGTAGTTTTCTGCGACCTGTCGCATGTCCCAAAAGATAACGGGGATGGAGGGGGGGAGGACAACTTCCTTTTCCGATTGCCTAGGCGATTGCAGCGAAAGTGGGAGCGGGTACCTGTCAAATTCGAGTACCTCCCCCCCCCCCCCAAAGGTGCCAATCCTTAATGGGGAGCGGGAGACAAAGCATTAAAGCAGAACTTCCCTTTCTTTTGGGTGGAGCTCCACTTTAATATGTGTTCGGTTTTAAAGGGATGGGGTGGCAACCCTAAGTGTGTGTTGGGTGGAAGATGGAGTAGGAAGCTAGAGTGTGGAGCCTGGGAGGGGTCCTGGGGAAGGGGTCTACCTATAGGGAGGTGCAGGAAGATGGGACCGCCACAGTACCACCGCCTACTAAGAAGTTCAGCCTAAGCAGCAGGGAAGGAGCCACCCCAGCAGAAGGCCCGAAGGCAGCCACCAACCTATAAAGCTATCGGGGAGGACAGTGTGAGTAACCTTACTACCACCTGGGCTGGATAAGGGGAGAGAGCAGTCAGGTGGAGAGTCCAACTAGCTCCTCAGCTGGGACTGTTTGACCTTGGGCAGCTTCTGGGAATAAACCTTAATTCTTCTGGGTGAAAAAGAGGATTCATCTCGGATCTGAGGAGATACACTGGAGAGCAGGAGTGCTCTCAAACAAGAGACAGATTTTTGCTTTCTGTCCATAGGCTTGTACATAGTTCCTTGGGCATCCCATGTGTCCATCAACTTCATACTCAAGTTTATTACCCCTTAATAAAATCACAAAAACAAGCCTAAGGACTAGTTACTGTCTCTGTGTGCAAGTGTGGAGGAAGATGAGTGTTGCCTGGCTGTGCAGGTCCATAGGGGGATCCAAAAACTTAGGGAGATAAGGGGATACAGAAACTCCAGCTTCAGAACTTAAGGTGGGAATACACGATTAGAAAATCGACCGATCGGTCATCCGACAACCGAGAGGCGTTCATTCGTTGGTCGAAATCGTGGCCCACATTAACCAATCTAAAAAAAATTGTCAGGAAATATGTAGTGTTGACGTCTTCCGTACAAGTGGAAGTGATGCAGTGTGCGTGTGATTTTGTAGCCACGCCCTTCCGGCCAGAACAAGCGATTTACACAACAATTAACAGCAATGAGTATAATATAGTTTATTACATTATCTATATACATAGATAGTGATACATACAATATAATATGCAGAATTCTGCTTTCATTATCTCATTAGGCCAATCTACTTTTAACATTTGGATTTTTCACTGTCATACCAGTGCATAGAAAATATGTATGCTAAACGACAACATTTTTCACTGTTGTTCAACCAGATTATTTGATTTACAATATCGTTATCAGTTAAAACATCCTGCTCATCAGCAAAGAGAAAATCGTTCGACTAGTGGTTCCGCAAAATTTTCTTATTGTGTGTACGGGGCATTACTCTTATGCCATATAGCTTCTGCTGATGTCAGTGGTGTCAATTGACTTATGGTTGTGGCAGTTGCAGCAACTGAAAAAGGCTAGGTTTACATTAGTGTGGGCTGCTTGAAGTTGTGTAATTGCACGCCTTCCTGCACCTGCACAAAAAATGCCACGCAGTTTAGGAAATGCATGGCGGTACCGATAATCCTAATAGCACACCTGCGCGCTGGAAACAGCAGCGTGGTTTCCCGCACTAAGAACCACACTGCACTATGCTATTTCCCTGTGGCTGCATTTTCTGAAAAGGTGCGGGGACCTTTTCCCTGCATTTTCAGTGGGTACAGCAGCCCATTCAAGTGAATGGGCTCCTGTGCCTGAGCAAACGCAGCCAAGGGGAAATTGCACAGATGTGAACCAAGCCTAACTAGCTACAAATTGCTACAACGAGAGTGTTTTCTAATAACTACAAATTCCAGGTAGTGGCTGTGGGAAAATGACCCTAAGGCCTCATACACACAGAATGATAAAAAGCCACTTTCATTTGGCATTTTTCTTTTTCAGCCCCTAAATGCCCCCCTATGTGGCCATGCACACATAGGTGTTTACAGACATAGTAGAGGAGGAGCTTTTAGGGAGTGAAAAAAAATCTTTTGTGTGCTAAGGCAGGCCATAGACGGGCCGTTTATCGGCCGAATTGTCGGCCGATAAACGAAAAATCGGGCGGCGCCGTTGCCGATGCTGCCAACATCGTCTGCAAAAAACGTCCGTTTTTCATGGATTTTCCAGCATGGCCGATAAAAGTAAACGAGACAATCCACGAAAAACGGCTGACGGGCGCGCCCCACTAACGGCGTGAATATCGGCCGATTTTTCGTGAGGACGAAAAATTGGCCGATAAACGACTATGTCTATGGCCTGCATTAGTAGAGGAGTGTATGAGCAGAAAGTTGCTTGATGCACCCAAACACCTGTTAAGGAGTGGAAACTCGCCTAAATACTAGGAATGTTTAGCATTTATTCTGGTCAATGAAATTAATGAATGTCCAAACACTTGACATGCCTAAATGCACCTAAATGGGTGAAAAATGCATCTTTAGGCACATTTTTTTCAGCTATTTTGCTGCCAGGAGCAGAGGCACTCAAAGGAGCTGGGCAAACACCCAGTGTGGTCGATGCCTAAAACCATGTATTACATTCTGTGCAATCTCTATACTATATCCTTGAGATTTGCCACACTATATTGGTAAATCTAAAGGAAATTGTACAATTATATTGTAATATGTGTGTCCAGCTTAACCCATTGATTTAGTAAGATGTGCTGGGCTACACAGCACAGTTAATGTTGAGAAGTGTCCTTAAAAGAAAACCTTCTCTTCATACCTGGCATTAATTACTTGCATTGCTTCTTTAAATAGCTGCAAGTACTTTGTTCCGCCAAGTTCTTTAACAGCACATTATACATTACCAATCTCACTGAACTTTACTGCCATGTTATAAATGGACTAGGACTGTACAGGTGGTTATACCTGCTGTACATGCCAAACTTGCTCTTTCTCAGTATATGAAAATATGCATTTTTCAAAAACATTATTTTATTTCATAAGATAAGCATAATTGATTAGGAATGATCTCAAAGTTCGATCTGAACACAAGATGGAATTACATTGTAGGATTTTTTTTCTTTTTCTTTTAATTAAAAGACTTGTCAAAAGCTGTGTGTGTTTATTTACTTTTTACTTTTTTTGTGTGAATGAGTAGGGGTACCTTTTGTACCTCTTGCTCATTCATATGGGGGATAGGGATATGTGTGCCCCCTTATTGTTAAAGGGGCCTTCCAGGTTCCAAAAAGCCCTCTGCTCACAAACCTCCACAACTACTACCTGACTAGGGTTGTGGGAAAGAGGCCCTTGTCCTCATCAACATGGGGACAAGATGCTTTGCCAGAGGTTCCCCAAAGTATCCTCCTTATTTTGAGGGCATGAGGCCTGGTATGGTGAAGAAAGGACGGGGCCTCATGCTCACGCTTGTTCTCCAACCGTTCCTGGCCTGCCAGGGGGCAAGCCTAGATAAAAGTCACACCCCACACTGAATTTGTTTGCGTTTGGGGGGCCCCATTGACATCTATATAAAACTCTCATCGAAGAGAAGTAAGTGGCTGAAATTGTTGTTTGCTGACAATTTAAACAGCACTTTTTTTCACTGTAAAAGCCAGTTTTGCCATAGTAGGTAGTATAAAGTTCAGATGCACAACTAAACATGCACAATTAAGGAATTTTACATTTTTAATGTTGCTCTTAGAATATTAATAAAATTGCTGCTCCCTGCCAAACAGAATTACATTTAAAAATGAGCTTTGTTTTGGAACATTTTCCCTAGAGCAGTGCCTAGCCCCACCATGCCATTCGTTTTACAATTCCTTGCCAATAAGCCAGGAAATAGTCTATTACTGTTATTTAACAATCGGCTCCTATTGTCTTCAGTAGGAATTGGATGCAGCACCTGAACCTTATTGATATTCTTTGAACCTTGTGAACCAAGGTATATGCAGCTCATTCCTACTTATGTTCTCTAAGCCTGGCAGCCTGGCAGTATGCTATAAAATTGCTTTGAAGTGCGTGTGATCAATCACAGGGAATCATTGCACCCAAGGCTCAGTCTTTTACTTTTAATGGCCAGATTTGTCAAAACTCTGTTTTTGATGTAAAATTTACATTCATTATAGCAAAAGTCTGATACTGATCTGCTGAGTTCACCTAACAATAATAAATACATTTGATAGAGTAAAGGAAAGAAAATGATGCTTTACGGGGCAAAAACTAAATTAAAAAAAGGAATGGCTGAAAGTGGTTACTGTAGGTAATATACAGTATAAGAGCATGGACAAAGCACTATTGGTGTATTTTGTATGCATAAACAGCCCATCTAAAAGGCATATCCCATATTTTGTAAACAATTAAGAATTAATGGATTAATTGTTTGCATTGGAGCCTGCAAAGTGTTGGAGCTGCAGCCAGTGCATTACAAATGCAAGGCACAAGCCACTGCAGACTGTTCCTCCCAGCTCCAGGTTCATACAGAGGTACAGATCTTTGGTTATGTGGCTGAAGTAAGTATTGGACTATGATTGGGTAAGTTTTCCACACTTGTACCAAAAGACCCCCCCAGTGGGACTTTATTGCAGCAATAAGATATTACATGTATATCCAAGAGAACATTTTTGTAAAAGAATACATACATTTTAAAAGAACATCATTCCGACAATATTCTAACGAGAACTTTCTTCACAAGGTCAAAGACCACTCAAAAGGGAAGAGAAAATTACCCCGATGCGTTTTGATCATTCCACATTTTTTATCTTCTTCAGGGGGTCATAAAGACAGGGAAAGTTTGTAGTAAACATTTAAGCACTAAAAAGTGAATATACCAAAAATAAACAATTGGTAAATAGAATTTTGTCTCCTAATTAACGATAATACTTACATCCATTCCGTAATTGCTCTGACAAATGTTTTTGTAAGTATTATCCCTGGTTATGAGACAAAATTCTATTGACCAATTGTTTATTCTTGGTATATTCACTTTTTATTGCTTACATGTTTACTAGAAACTTTCCCTGTCTTTATGTCCCCTGAAGAAGATAAAAAAATGTGGAATGATCGAAACGCGTTGGATTAATCTTCTCTTCTTTTTGACTGAGGGTCTTTTGGTACATGTACTCATTTAGGGACGAGCAGCCAGATACTCGACCTTTTGGTTATAGTTTTCCACACTTGTGCTCCATTGATATCTATGAGTCCATCTGCTGCAGTGGCAAATGAGACTTGTGGTCTTCCATTCACAGATCTGTGTGAATGGATCTACTGTATGAATGGATGCGGTTTGGTGGATGCAGCCAGGCAGAGCCATGCTGAACTAAAATCAAAATACAGGATGCTGCGGGGGGAAGAACCCCATGATTTGGGTAGGGGAGAGCTCTTTGAGGGTGTGTGTCAGGAATGGACTCACCACAGGTGGTGCTGGGGTTCACCTGCCGTGTGGACTGCAGTACCAGTGCTGGCCAGCGGGTGCTCTCAGCAGCCAGAAAGTCACTCCTGCAATCAAGCCATCACCTGAGGCTGATTGCAGGAGGTGTATTAAAGCAGGACAAGGCCTGCAGTCAGTGCCTTGGTGTTCTTTCCCATGAGCCCCTGTACCTGGTATCCTGTGTTCCTGCATATCTGCCTATCTGATTTGTTGCTGACCCTGCTTTGATCCTGACCTCTGGTGACTTCTCCTGCCCTGATCACTGGCCTGTCTGACTACTCTTGGACACCCTCATTGGATCTGATCTCCTGTTACTGACCCGGCGAGTGACCCGACTATTCTGTGCCTGCTGCCTTGTACCGCGCTGTCCCCACCATTACCGACCTGGCCTGTCTGACCACGCTTCTGCTCAGCCATCCATCCGTCCTGCACGGACCCATCCGCCTCTTCACATCAGGCTCTCCTCCAGAATATACCTCTGGCGGATCCCTCTACCACGGGTGGGTGTACTCAGGGGTCGCAACCTGGTCTCTGTCTGCTCCAAGTCCATCCCCACCATCAGGGGCCCTGGTGAACAAGCAGACTGGGACTTAGACTCTGCACTCTGGGGAATCCTATTCCGTGGGTTGCTAGAGGTTCCGCTAGGCGGTGCATTACAGACCCATACAGCCTGCCTGACCATTCCACCTCTCCAGCCCTGACTACGCCTGTGCTCCCACACATTTCTGGTCATACCCGGATCCCTGACAGTGGGGGACTACAGAATGTGACCATATTTTACATTATAACCTAAATATGGTCAAAAAGGTAGACTTAACCTTTAGCTATATACATTTTTTTTCGCATTTTCACCTACTCATTTATTTATTTATGGAATTTAAAGATTTTAAATCAATGCTTCAAGGCACTGGGATGCTGGTCTCAATTACTAGATACAAAGCATGTTTATAGTGTTTTATTTGAGAGCTGGAGAGTAATGTATTACACAAGTTACACTGTGATATGATCATGTTAATTATGGAATTTGCATAGCAGTTATGTCCATAAGTCAATTGCATTCAGTTATATATTTTTATTTTTAGTTTATTTATTTTGTTTTTATTTCTTACTTGTTTTATCATTTAACAGCAGATTTTGGATATTTAGTAATAATTACAGCACTGGGATTGTAGTTTTCAATCACTTCGAGGAGAATGCAATTTGCACGCCCCATGCGTGCCCTGGGTGTGTGTAACGGCTCAATCTCTAATGGACAAAGCAGAGCACAGACCGTTGTGTGATCGCTGTGATCAATCACTTATAGCCATTGTTTGTACTATTGTGAACTTTCTGATCGGTCACAGTGATCACCTGGTACAGGGCCCAATCACAGCAGACCTGTACCATTTGATAGCTGTGGCCAATCACAGCATCACATTAGTGAGCAAGGTTTCATGAATGAAACCTTTGAACAGTGTTAGAGATTGCTTATTACAGTGATCATCACTGTAGTAAGCAATCAGAGTTTAAAAGAAAAAATCCTGAACACCTCCCCAGAGCAGCACAGTGTCACTAGGGTGATACTGCACTGCTCTGGTTATAGTATATAAAAAATGTAAAGAAAACAAAAAAAGTGTAAAAAAAAAAAAAAAAAAAAGTTTAAAAAATTATTTTTTTTTTAGATACTGGCACCAGTTAGTGTCCCTGATCATCACCACTCTAGTCATATGGTGATACTGCAATGCTCTGCTGACAGTATGCTAAATAAAAATGTGAAAAAATGTATTTAATTTCTTAATTTTTCAAAAAATTGTGAGGAAAAATTACAGCTTTAAAGTGGTAGTAAAGTCGTTTTTTTAATTTTTACCTACAGGTAAATCTATTATAAGGCTTACCTGTAGGTACTGTAAACATCTCCTAAACATGCACCATTTAGGAGATATTTACTTGTAAAGGAGCACAACGCATGCGCTCTGAAGGAACAGCATCGCTGCTGGGCCATTCAAGCTGCCGGAGCCCGCAAACCTGGAAGAAGGACCGGGTGAAGACGGAAGCCATGTAAGAGGTGACAGTGCACCGCTGGAGAGCTTTGTTTTAAGGTAAGTTTCACATAATGTGCTAGTATACGATACATACTAGCACATTATGACATTGCCTTGCAGGATTTTTTTTACTACCATTTTAAACTCCCCATGCCTCTTACTAAATACCTTGGGGTGTCTACTTTCCAAAAAGGGGTTATTTTGGGGAGTATTTGGACTGTTGTGGCATTTTAGGGCCTAAGAAATGTAGCACAATACATGTTGGCCTAAATTTATGAAGACAGATTATTTTATGTGTTTTTTTTTTTTTTTGGTAATTATTCATTTATACAGCAAAAAAAAGTTGTGATTAATTTATAAAACAAAAAAAGTGGTGATTAAATACCACCATAAGAAAGCTGTATCTGAGTAATTGTCATTCAAAGTGTGAGAGCACTGAAAGCTGAAAATTGGCCTGGGTAGAAGGGGGCAAATGTGTCCGTTATTGAAGTGGTTAAACATGCACAATTATTTCTGCAGATATGTTCAAACTCAGTAGAGCATATAGCAGCAGAATCATTTTGATGCTTCTTCCCACGCTCCCACGTGTCCATACTTATTTGATAAAGAGTTCAAAGAACAAACAGCAAACTGCAGAGTGCAGCATCCTACACCAACCTATCAGAATTTACAGTACTATTGCTAGGCCTGTAGCCCATGAATTCTGATTGGTTGATATTGATTACAACATTTTGCTCTCTGCACTGTTTTCTTGAATTAGACTATGAATTACCATCCAAATTTCCACTGTAAAAAAACATGAGTATTAAGTATATATTTAGCTTAAGAAAACATTTTATCTCTGGTGATGTAATAGATGCAAGTTTAATTCAGCTGTTCAAGTCCTTTATGTATTGGCTTGTTTGTACCAGCGGGGAATTTCCACTCCAGCATTTTATGTTTATTTATCAGTGGGTTATTAACTATTACTAAAATGTATCACTATAACTATACTGCAGTGTTGGAAATTTCCATGGTTGAATGTTTATATTTGTCACCAGTTCACATTAATTGAATATTTGAAAAACAGAGACATGGGAAGAAGCCAGGCATATTGCATTGGTGCTGCAGCTGGAGACAGCACTGGCATGTTGACATGAAGCCAAGTAAGTGTATAGGGATAGTGGAGGGGTTAGGACAGATAGTAGGGCATTTTTTTTTTAACTTAAATGATTGTCAAGGTTTTATTTTTTTAAATTAAAATAACAATCGTTGCACATGTAGCACTAACCCCTTTGGAGTCGCTGAGTTTTTGGGTCCCCCTATAGTCCTGCACAGCCTATGTGCATTTTCCATTCAAACTTGTACCAGGAGACAGAAACAAGTCCTTGAACTTTGCTTTTGAAGTTTTATTAAGGGTTTAGAACTTGGATAGGGTAAGGGTTGAATGAGATGCCCAAAGCAATGGCAACTGAGGACAAAGTTCATGAATTATATTACAAGTCTTTACACAGAATTCCTCTTCTGGAGAGCTAGCCAGCATCTCTCAGTGTACCTCTTCAACCTCTGATGCTCCTCAATCCAGCTATATGGAGGAATCCCTGGACAGGGGATCCAGTAGTAACTACTAGAAGGGCAAAAGTCTCTGCTGCAGAGCAAGTTAGGTTTCCCACCCAAATGCGCTCTCCCTTTTCTGGCCGAGGGGGTGTATGTGTACTCACTGAGTCCTTCTCCTGTGCTGCTGTTGGGTCAGTGGCTGCTACCAGGCCTTTAAGTTGAGCCGTTCCTTCCCTGCGGCCAGGTGGTCCTCTCTCAGGGGGCCAGTGAAGTCTACAGTTTTCCTCATTTTCAGCATTACTACTGGAGGCAAGCCCCTTCCAGCCCAGGCTCCCTCCCAGGCTCCTGCACCTCAACCTCTTTCTTCCATCTCCTCCCTTCCTCCTACTCCTTCTACAGAGCAGGCTCCCTTACCCTTAAGGGTTGTTCTAGCCCCTTGCCAAGCCTCCTGTTGGGGATTGGCCAGGATCCCTCAGGAGTACAAGCCAGCCACTTCGCAGATCTACCCGCTGCCTCTAGATCTTCCTCTAAAGTTCTAGAGCAGGGGAAAATTCCAGAGGGGCTGGCCTGCAGAGTCTCTCAGCCCTGACTCAAATTTAACCTCCTGACTATCACACCCAGGCTGCTACTCAACCCTCCTCTCTGACAATTAGGATTCTAGCTCCCCTTAGCTAATGAGGAGGGCGCTACACACAAATAGCCCTGATCCTCCTCTTTTCGGGTCCCCCAGCAACACTCCTGGCTCCTCCCATCCGCTGAGTTCACATCAAGCCACTTGCTTAGGGGGCACTTGTGCATGCTCCCTCCCGAGCCCTGCTCTATACGTACATAAGATACAAAGTGCACCCTCTTCACTGGCTCTGTTTGATAGCAGCGGGAACCAATGAGTAGCGAGAGAACCTCTGTTTTCGTGCTCATCTTTGGATGAAGATCAGGCTCAGTTATGTATTGGGGGGGCTGCAGGGTAAGCTGCACGCAGAAGGTTTTTCACCTTATTGAATAGAATGCAGTAGGGTAAAAAGCCTTCTGCCTTTACAACAACTTGAATGCATAGAATGTAATAAGGTAAAAAAAAATGTTAAGGTGGCTTCATACTGCCTCGCTTCACTTTTGCTAAAGCACAGCTAGCTCGCAGTTTTCATGTGGGTTATCTGTGCTTTCCCATAGACTTTTATGAGGTCTTGCCATTCAGTGCAGTTTCAGAAAGCTCATCAAAACTCCTCCATGTTTCTGAAACCACACCAAAACCACAGGACATCATAGAAGTCTAACATGTACAAAACCCAGGGGTTAGCTTCACTTTGCCCAAAGCCACCCTTAGACTTTAGAACTGCTTTAATTTTTTATTTCTCAATAATAGTTACACAATAAATAGTATCATTTATGGTTACTAATTAATTTTATTCTTCTGATTAAATGGATTCCACAACAGAGACACATAAATCGTCAAACATGTTTAACAAGTTAGATGGTTTGGCAGTTGCCATGCATTTATCAGTACCATTTCATCCTCATTGTACTTTAGGAAGATCCTTAGTCATCCAGAGGTTAATAGATAACAGATGATGGAAAATATTTTTCCTGTATTTTTCACGTTTTGTTTTAAATTAAAATAATAATAACACAATTAGGTAGCAGCCCTTTAGGGATATTGTATTTGAAAGCCAAATGTGTTTTGCTTTGAAAGCCAAATGGATTGCTCAGCACAGGTACAGAATCAGCTCTCCCTTCTGCCAATTCTTTTTTTATCATGTGGATCCTTGGGCAGACAACACAGTTGACGACTGTAGATACTTTTTACTTGTGCTATCTGTTTCAAGAATATTTCAGTGCAAGCTTTTGGTTGATCTCATACGCAAAGGTTTGCCAAAATGCCAACACCAATCCTGCATCTAAAGTGTAACTAAACCCAAGACCCTGTATTCACTATATCTGGTCTCCCACAGTACACACAACATGGAAGTGCAATTATTTTAGTAAATATAAACTGCTAAATACCATTTCTCATCAGCAGATGAGTGACTTCTTTCAGCGTCCAGCAGAGCACTGGTTAAAGCTTGTAGGAGGAGTTTTCCTTCTCCCCTGATTGTCCTATGAGACTGCAGGACCCCTGACCCTCTGTCTGGACAGTGCTGATTGACCCTGTGGTGATCACATGCACCCTCCCAAGAAAAAAAAAATCTATAGCAATACAGACCAAACTGAACAGCTTGCCCCCTTCTGCAGCTTGCCCCCAAGGCTCTGTTCTATCAGGAGCAGTGTTGGGCTTGATGTTTGAGTCGAATGTAAGTTCGACTCGAACATCGGCCGTTTGTGTGTTTGGCAAACACATGAACGGTAAGGGCATTTGGTGGGCTGTTCCACCACAATGCAATGCACTCTGACTGCATTGTGATTGGCCAAACAATACACCTGACCACAGGTCAAGTGCAATGCTTTGACCAAACACAGCACACGATGATGTTATAAGGATCACTTAGTTGACATCACAAGGTGGCCCTGCCCCTTAGATATTTAAGAACCGTCAGGCTGGCGGAGCTGTCAGATGGCGGGAGCCAGCGTCAAGAGTAGAATCTCTTCTTTTCTTTTTTTTTCTTTTTTTTGGTGGTGGTGGTGGTGGGTATCATGGTTGATGTTGGATCTACCTCAGGGGACTTTTTTTAAATTTTTGTTTTTAATAAAGGACTTGTCAAAGACTGACTACTGTCATTCTTTTTACACTACACTTTTTTTTGTGAATAAGTAGCATTACCATGTACCCCATATTCATTCGCACGAGGGGGGAGCAGGGATCTGAGACCCCCTTGCTCAAAGGAGCTTCCAGATTCCAATTATCCCCCCTGTCCGCAGATCCCCACAATCACTGGTCACAGTTATGGGGAAGAGGCCCTTGTCCCCATCAACATGGGGACAAGGTGCTTTGGGGGGGGTGCCCCCTGCCCTAAAGCACCCCCCATGTTGAGGGCATGTGGTTTGGTATGGTTCAGGAGGGGGGGCCTGGCTTGTCATTCCCCTTTCCTGACCTGCCGGGCTGCATGCTCAGATAAGGGTATGGTATGAATTTTGTGGGGACCCCCACGCCATTTTTTAAAAATAAATTGGCATGGGCGTTCCCCTCAAAATCCATGCCAGACATGAAGGGCTTGGTATGGATGGGGGGGGGACCCTATACCGTTTTTTTTTGAAAATTTTTAATTGCAAATCTTTTTACATTATATTATATATTATAATTCTTTGTCATTAAAGCAGGTTTTCTCTAATAAAATACCGCATGACTTAATAAAATAACTCATGCGGTATTTTAGTAGTTTTTTTGTTTAAAATGCTGTGCGATATCTTATCATACTCAGATGTGGTAATATAGCACTTAGTGAATTGTCCCAGTTAGAAGTTCGTGGCTAAACTTTCGTTAGGTTCAAATGTTCAATCACAAAGCAAAGGGGTGTTCGGCCCATCATTAATCAGGAGATGAGTCGGGGACAGTGGAAGAAAGGGAGGATCAGAGAAGACGGGTTTTAAACATCCTTTTTACATAATGCAGAGGATTAACCCCTTAAATTCCACAGTGAGTATAACAAGCATATACATATTGATTTTACTGTTGTGGGTTTAGTAACACTTTAAAGTACAGTATTTAAAGGGCAACCACCATCTACTTCATGAAACACTTTCCTTCCTTCCTGTTTCAGCAATATTCAGTGTATAGTCCTGTCTGTCCCTATGGCAGCCTCCCATAGGAATGAATATGGCCACAGCACATAGGTTCGATAAGAAGAGGATCCAGTGGGGATGTTTCTGGTGGAAAGGCTGTGCAGTGCTAGGCAAGGCTGCACTATAAATATTGTAGAACAAGGAGAAAGGTATTTAATCTGTAAGCAGGTGCAGTCTACCTTCTCCTCTGTAGGTGGCGCTCAACCGCAGCAGCATTGCAGAAGAAGGAGAGGTAGACAAAAGGAACAACAAATTCTATGGTTTCCTGGGTCACTTGGGAAGCTATCTGGTTGGATGCTGCCGCCGCATGTGACTCCATGTGGCAGCCATTTTGGGTTAGGCAGAGTTTATATAAGAATCTGAAACCCAGGATTGACATGCATTTTGCGAGTAGGTAGTGTAAAGACAGGTCAGCAGTCTGTCAGGGAAAATAATAACGGCAAGGAAAGGGTCCAGATGAGTAGGGACAGGATGGAGACATGCAATCCTCCCTGGCATCCTCCACATTGTTGCTACAACCTGCGAGTGATGCCAGTTGGGTGCCTTCTCACCGGGCTGTTTGTAAAGTTCAGTTTTGACTTTAATACAATTTGTGTTCCTGCAACTGGACTCTATTTACTGCCACTGCACCGTGCTGCACCTCCCAACAAACCAGGAGGACTGCACTCAAGGTGGTGGGACTGTTAGTTAAAGGCTATCTTTACTAAAGGTCCAACAACCTCCCCAAGAAATGCCAAGTAGCCATGACTAGAGACATGATGTGATTGCAGCAAAGGGTGGAAAGTGGAAGAAGTATTTTATTTACTTAGTGCTTTAGCAAACTAAATGCCATTCATTTAGGTTTTACATCTATGTTCTGTTTCAACTGTCTGTTTTCAAAAGACAAGTCTCCTAAGACTCAGTATGGCATATGACAACTTGCTGACTCAACAAGATAGACTGGTCATGTCAACTCACCAAGAAGACTCAAAGTGAAATCCAATGTAGTTTACTCCAGGTAGGCAGGTTACAAACAATGTTTATGAACATTTCTTGCAGATGAATAAGGATTTTAGTGAAAACCTTTTGAGTCTGTAAAATAGTCTCTTTCTTGGACAAAGGCAACCTGAGACGTTTTTTTCTCGACAAAGGCAAACTGAAACTAACTCAGAGGAATGGGAAATCTCAGAGTGTCTAACTAAGGTTGTAATAACCAGTACACAAACAGTGGAGGAAAAGGGGAAACATACTGAAACACACTTCCTGCCTGATATTGGTGAGATACCACCATCAATCATATGCAATATAGTGCAACAATAAAAAAAACAACCTTTCATTATGTCCATAAAGGTGGTTGAGTTTTCCTCTGTACCTGAAAAACAAGGGAGGGAGAATATGCAAATAATAAGCAAGTCCAAAAATTTCAGCTTAAAGTGGTATTAAACCCAAAAGAAAACCTTTATTATATTGCTGCTTAATAATTTTATATAATTTAATTATAGTTTTTTAGGCTTTCTTTCTTTTATTTTCACCTGGTGATCCAGCCAGTAAGTCTATTGTTTTTCTACAGAACAAGATCTCCTGCAAATGTAGCAGTTAGACAAACCATTTACCATTGATATGGGCGCTTACATTATCAGCATTTATTTATTCATATAAAATATGTATTAACAAAAAAAAAATCTGTTGCTGTAACTGCTTGCCTAAGTGCAATGTGACCTGGAGTTTGGCTTCAAATTGTTAGTGTATCTAAATTTGCTAGTCCCCTCCCCCCAGATTGATAATGTTTCTGTCCAAAGATGCCTACTGTGCTCTTTCATCCAGAGTGGAGGCACTCTAACATAGACGGTGTATTACTGGCCAGATCACCAGGTAAAAACAGAGGGGAAATACCTTAAAAAAGGAAAACTAATGCAGTCACCACATCTAATGTTTGGTAAGCTGTAATATATTACCTTTTTAGTGATGGTGTCAATATCGCTTTAAATCTGGGATCAACTTTGTTTTCATAAGTACTTGAAACAGTCCTTGAAGGCATAAGATCACTTCTCCTAGGGTGGCAAAGCATATAATGTCCCTTAGAGGTAGAAGTAGAATTCTCTCTCTTTTTGATCCATCGGAATTCTGGATGATTATTATTATTATACAAGATTTATATAGCGCCAACAGTTTGCTCAGCGCTTTACAATATGACGGGAGACAATACAGCAACAATACAGTTCAATACAAGAGGGAAAGGAGGGCCCTGCTCCTTGGAGCTTACAATCCAGGATGTCCTCAGCAGACTCTGCTTTAAATCTGTGACGTGAAAAATGTTATTGATGACTCACACAGTATGGAACTCCAATCCACAGAGCCTGTGTCAATTTATCAATCTTCATTGGGCCACAATAGTGGTGCTTCAACACTCCCCAGCAGACAGATACTCAACAAAACTCCATACCTCCCCTGTTACAGATCATCATATAGCGTATTAAACCACAATGGTTAGGTCCAACTGGCCCATTCCGTTTTCCTCCTCCAGTCTCCTCCACATATACAGTACTATGAAAATGTTTTAAGCAAGTATGAACAAATGCTGTAAAGAAAATGCAAACTGATCGATCAGAAGAAAAATCTAAATCAAATCAATATTTGGTGTGACTACCCTTCGGCTTCAAACCAGCATTACTTCTTACACATGTACACATCCACAAAGTCAAGGATTTTGTAGGATTAGAATCAGGTGTATGATTAATCAATTATACCAAGCAGGTGCTAATTATCCTCAATTTCATATGTAGGTTGAAACACAGTCATTAACTAAACCTGAGACAAATGTATAGGAGGCTTAAAAGTGGGTGAGGAACAGCCAAACTCTGCTACTAAGATGACGTTGAGGAAGACAGTTTCATGTTACAGGTCATACACCATGGCAAAACTGTGCACAACAACAACAGAAATGATAGTTCTACTGCATCAGCAAGGTCTCTCCAAGGCAGTTGAGGACTGTAGACACAGTGGAGAGTCAAGGAAACTTAACCACTTGCCTATCGGGCACATTTACCACTTTCATGCCCAGGCCAATTTACAGCTTTCAGTGCTGTTGCACTTTGAATGGTAAATGTGCTGTTATGCAACACTGTATTCATATGAAATGTTTAAATTTTTTCACACAAATAGAGTTTTCTTTGGTGGTATTTAATCACCACTGGGGTTTTTATTTTTTCCATTATAAACAAAAAAAGAGCAAAACATTTGTAAAAAAAATACACACTAATGTGTGTTGGTGAAGCTGCACTGATAAGCAGCACTAATGGGCACTAATAGGCAGCACTGATGGGCACTGACAGGCAGTACTGATGGGCACTGACAGGCGGCACTTATCAGCACTGATAGGCGGCACTTATGGGTGGTACTGACTGGTAGCACTGACAGCACTGATTGGAGGCACTGCTGGGTGGGACTGATGTGCGGAACTGCTGGGCGGTACTGCTTGGCAGCACTGATAGGTGGCACTGCTGGGCACTGATGTGTGGCATTGCTGGGCAGTGGTGGGTTGCACTGCTGGGCACTGATGGGTGGCACTGATCATCAATGCTCTGATTATCAATGCGGATGTCCTCTGTGACAGTTGCTGGTGATCGGCAGTACTTTCCTCATGCTGTGACAACGAGAGGAAAGTGCTGCCGATAACCGGCAACTGTATTTACATTGTGATCTGCTGTGTCATTGGACACAGCTGATCATGTGGTAAAAGGCCGCTGTGATTGGCCTTTTAACAAGTCATGTGATCAGATGTGCCCGACAGTGCCAGGTGCGTGCTGCTGGGGGCACGCTGGGGGGCGTTTTCTGGGAGAATGTCATATAGCGCCCTCCCAGAACTGGACAACCACACTGCAGCCATCATTTGGCTATAGCGCAGTTGGCAAGTGGTTAATGCAGCAGATGCTTTCATACATGTGTCTTTACACATCATGCTTACATCCTTTCAATATCGGAAAATGCCCAGTGATGTCATCAGCACAGAACTGACAGAAACCAGTGGGACCCAGGTATACTCATCTACTATCCAGAGAAGTCTGGCCAGAAGTTCTTCAAGGAAGAATTGTGGCCAAACAGCCATACATTAAATGTGGAAACAAGGGGCAACTATGCATAGGACATGTGCAGTTCATTTAGTTCCAAATCGAAATTTGGACTCATTTTCCGTTATTCGGAGATTCAGATGTATCCGAATTCCGAATTACAATAGTAACGAATTTAAACGAATCTGAAATAAAATAAAAAATGGACCGAAATTTGAATTGATTTGAATTCGAAAACACATTTGAAAACTAATTCAAATTCGAAAAAAAATTTGAATTTTAAAACAAGAATTAAAATAGAGCAGAAAATAAAGAAATTGAAAATAATATAATAGAAAATAAAAGAATAGAGAAAAAAGAACAGACTAGAAAATAAAATAATAGAACAGAATACAGTAGAAAAAAATTAGAGTAAAACAGAAAAAAATAGAATAGAAATAAAGGAATAGAAAATAATAGAATTCATTAGAATTGAAAAGATTAGAATAGAAAATCAAAGAATAGCATAGAATCAATTGGAATAGAATAGATTAGAATGGAATAGAAAATCAAAGAATAGAAAATAATTGAATAGAGAATCAAAGAATAGAATAGAATAGAAAAACAACAGAATATAATAAAATAGAAACAATACAGTATAACTGCCTTCTGAAACGCGAATTTTGAATAGCATGCATTTGAACAAAATACATTAGAATACAATATAAAAGAATAGAACAGAATAGATTAGAAAAGACTAAAATACTTTACAAAAAAATGGTAGTGATCAACAAAGGCACTGTAAACATTTTGCTGAAATAGAAATTTCCAGTATAGTCACACAACTCTTCATATAGCCCATATACCATAAAAAACATATGGATTATGAATTATGGATTGTAAAGTTAGAATTATTATCAAATCCGTTAGAATTATTTTATGATCCATTAAAATTGCTTTTAAATCCATTGCAATAATTTTCAAATCCGTAGGAATTGTTTTCGAATCCGTTGAATCCATTAGAACTGTTTTGGAATCCGTTAAATTATTTTCTAATCCATTCAAAATTTCGGATTCAGTTGAAGTCGAATACACGAAACGAATTCCGAAAAACAAATTGAACTAATTTAACTAATTGAATGAAATGAAATTAACGAATTGAAACAAAACGAAACAGAACAAATTCTTTCATTTTGTACATGTCTAACATAGGAACTGGGTGCAGAAAAATGGCAACAGGTGCTCTGGATTGATGAGTCAAAATTTGAATCAATTGGCATTAGCAGGACGCAAAGGGTTGTACTGTGGTAAGCAGGTGCAGGTGCAGGCAACAATGAAGCATGGTGGATGTTCCTTGCAGGTTCTGGCCTGCATTTCTGTTAATGGAGTTGGAGATTTGGTCTGGATCAATGGTGTCCTCAGTGCTTAGTTCTGAGAAATACAGGCAGATCCTTATCCATCATACCATACCATCAGCAAGGCCTGTGATTGGCCCTAAACTTATTCTGCAGCAGGACAACGTCCCCAAACATACAGTCAATATCATTATGAACTATCTTCAGTGTAAAGACGCTCCAATAAATGCAATATCATAAAAAAACAAGTGATTTTATTAACCATTTCAATACCAGGCAATTTTACACCTTCCTGGCCAGGCCAGTTTTCACGTTTCAGCGCTCTCACACTTTGAATGACAATTGCGCGGTCATACAACACTGTACCCAAACTAAAATTTTATCATTTTCTTCACACAACTAGAGCTTTCTTTTGGTGGTATTTAATCACCACTGGGGTTTTTATTTTTTGCTAAATTAACAAAAAAATACCAAAAATTTTGAAAAAAAAACAAGTTTTTCTTTGTTTCTGTTATAAAAGTTTACAAATAAATAATTGTTCTTCATAAATTTAGGCCGAGATGTATTCTGCTACATGTCTTGGGGAAAATAACCCAAATTAGGATGTATTATTTAGTTTGTAGGAAAGTTATAGAGTTCACAAACTATGGTATAGATCTGAAAATTGATCAATCCTGAAGTACTGACAGCCAATCTAATTTCTTGAGGTCCAAGAAAGTCAGAATAGTACAGATATCCCCAAATGACCCCTTTTTGCAGAATAGACAGTCCGACGTACTTCATAAGAGGAATGGCGAGTTTTTTGAAGTTGTATTTTTTTTGTCATAATTTTTCGGAAAATGAAAAAATTAAAAAAATAATTTTCACTATTTTTTTTTTTTACATACTGTCACCAGTGCAGTACATCATATAACTGGCATAGCGGTGAACAGGGACACTCACTGGTGACAGTATGAAAAAAAAAATATATATATATAGATTTTTTTTTAATATTTTTAATTTTTTATTACATTTTTTTTTATTTTTTTAAGATTTTGTTTTCATATTTTACTATGACCAAAGTAGTACAATGTTACCATAGTAACATTGTACTACTTTGGGGAAGTGATCAGTATTTTTTTTTTTTTTTACACAATTTGCTTATAGCAAAGAATTACTTTGCTATAAGCAAGCATTTACCTGAATGACATCGATTCATTCAGGTTTTTCTTTTTTTTTTTTTTTTTTTTTGTGCTTAGATGTGATTTGGCCACAGCTAATCACATGACATGTGCATGTGACCTGCTGTGGCCATTCACAGCTAGACACTAGTATACAATGGATGGCATGAATGAAGCCATCCATTGTATACAATTGTCATGTGACCTGCTGTGATTGGTCACAGCAGGTCACATGGTACCGGCAACGGGGGCCGGTACTCAGATCTGTCATCGGCCGTGTCCGAGGTACATGGCCGGTGACAGATCGTGCCGCTGCGCAGCTCTGCAACCACGTGATCTGCGCATGTGTGGGAGGACGCCAAATGGCGTATACACCGGAAAGCACTGCAGCACTTTTGCGGCCGCCAAACGGCTATAGGCTGGGGGGCTAATGGTTAATAAAGAATTACTCACAAAGGTTGACTATTCTCACTCACGTAAAGTACACTGCATCCAGGCAATAGATGTTGGGAGAAAAGTACTTACCCCACACACAAAGACTGTCCATGTAACAGTATCCCACCGCACCAGCCTGGTCCAGTTGGTGCTAAGCCACGCCCAACACATTTTATCATATTTGACTTTGTCAGGGGATGACTGAGTGGCGCGGACTCCCGGATTTAATATTCCTAAACATGGTTGATTAATCCCTACTTCTCCATAACCAAATTGGCAAAAATACTAATACTTAAGTGACCAATGGCAGGAACTATAGCAAGCATATCCTGGGTAATAAATATATGCAAAACAAAATGTAGGCAAAGTAAAATCTCAACTGTCTCATAATGAGTTGGAAGGAAACAATCACCCCCATTGAATACTTCCATAAACTGAATCTCACATATCAGCCCACGATCCTGTCTCATATTGCCCATAAAGTGACCACCTTAATACAGGTTAAGATTATTCATTAGGTTATACATTAAATATCATTTGACATATACTATGTCAAAAAATTTAAGGAACACTTGTTAATCAGAGTATAGCATCAAGTCAATTAAACTCCTGGGATATTTACCTGGTCAGTTAAGTAGTAGAGGGGGCTGTTAATCAGTTTCAGCTGCCTTGGCGTTAATGAAATTAACAACAGGTGCACTAGATAAGCAACAATGAGACGACCCCCAAAACAGGAATGGTTTTTCAGGTGGAGGCCACTGACATTTTTTTACTTACTCATCTTTACTGTCTGTTTGTTCACTAGTTTTGCATTTGGCTAGGGTCAGTGTCACTACTGTTAGCATGAGGTGATACCTGGACCCTACAGAGGTTGCACAGGCAGTCCAACTCCTCCAGGATGGAACATCAATATGTGCCATTGCCAGGAGATTTGCTGCGTCTCCCAGCACAGTTTGAAGAGCATGGAGGAGATTCCAGGAGACAGAAAATTACTCTAGGAGAGCTGGACAGGGCCGTAGAAGGTCCTTAGGCCATCAGCAGGACCGGTATCTCATCCTTTGTGCAAGGAGGAACAGGATGAGCACTGTCAGAGCCCTACAAAATGACCTCCAGCAGGCCACTGGGCCACTAGTGTGAATGTCTCTTACCAAACAATCATAAACAGACTTCATGAGGGTGGCCTGTGGGCCGGACATCCTCTAGTGGGCCCTGTGCTCACTGCCCAGCACCAAAGAGCTTGACTTGCATTTGCCATTGAACACCAGAATTGGCAGGTCCACCACTGGCACCCTGTGCTTTCCACAGATGAGAGCAGCTTCACCCTGAGCACATGTGACAGACGTGAAAGGGTCTGGAGAAACCGTGGAGAATGTTATACTGCCTGTAACATCATTCAGTATGACTGTTTTGGTAGTTGGTCAGTGATGGTCTGGGGAGGCATATCCATGGAGGGACGCACAGACCTCTACAGGCTAGAAAATGGCACCCCTGACTGCCATTAGGTATCAGGATGAAATCATTGGACACATTGGCAGACCCTATGCTGGTGCAGTGGGTCCTGGGTTCCTCCTGGCATACGACAATGCCAGGCCTCATGTGGCGAGAGTATGCAGGCAGTTCCTGGAGGATGAAGGAATTGATACCATTGAATGGTCCCCACGCTCGCCTGGCCTAAATGCAATATAACATGGGATATCATATTTCGGTCCATCCGACAATGCCAGGATTTCACCTCAGACTGTCCAGGAGCTCAGTGATCTGGGAGGAATTACCCCAGGACACCATCCATCGTCTCATTAGGAGCATACCCTGATATTGCCAGGCATGCATACAAGCACATGGGGGCAATACAAACTACTGAGTACCATTTTGAGTTGCTGCAATTAAATTTCAGCAAAATGGACTAGCCTGCTGCATAATTATTTCACTTTCACTATTTCACTCCATGTTTCCCTACCCCCCTCCTTGTCTTCCCTCCCACCTCACTTTTTTTTCCCTTCCCCCCTGCCCACTTCTTTTTTTTTCTCTTCCCCCATTTGGATTGTGGATAAAACTGGAAAACTGACCAAGACAGGGTGGGGTTCATCTAGTATGGTGGCCTCTGGATGACCAGTGGTTGAATTGAACTATACTTCTGTATTTTCTTAGGTCTCATTTGGATGAGATTCGTGCAGTGCATTGTGTTTGATGCTGTACATATGTTCCGACACTAAACAGTAACCTGTAAGTCTGTTTTGGTACAATATACATGTAGTGTACCCTGGTGATTGATTAAAATAAAGAATTCATTTAAGAAAAAATAATATATATATTTCTTTTTAAGCCCGCTATCAGCTGAAGTCAACCAGTCCAGGCTGGGGAAAGATCCTGATTTCAAAGTCGGGATCCACCACAGAGTCTGGAGTGGCACCTGGCTCAGCCTCTCAACGAGCTGCTGAGAGGCTGAGCCAGCCACTCCCTTCCCTTTCCCAGCTCAGCACTCCACTGAGAGCGGCTGTGAGAACTCGGTCAGTGATCAGCAGTCATGTGATAGCTGAGTTCTCACACTTATAGCTGGAGGGGACACATGCAGCATCGGACCGATGCTACATCCACCAAGGTAAGTATATTTTGGGGAAAACAACAAACCTCATACTTCTCTTTTAAGGAACAGGGCTGATCCAGAAAGTTGTTGGTGCATCTTCAGCCAGCCTTAAATTAGAACAAGGGCTATAACCCATTGTGGAGATTTCTCTTCACTTCCTATCCCATAGTCACACAGAAAGTGAGAGGAAATCACTGCAAATTAAGGGGATCCTTGGCAACCCCCAGGTCAGCACACCCAGTGTCCCCATTGGAAGATTTCCTCTCTATTACTTTTCTAGGGACAACCCAAAATTTGGGATTTTCTTTTACGTTCACTTTCAATGATAACTGAACAAATTGGACAAATAGAGGGGGTAAATCTCCCTAACAGGGACACAGCAATAAAAACTGACAGGTGTTCTATTTCCTCTCCACTCTATCCAAAACTAAAAAAAGTTTTGCCTTTAGTCTTACTTTAAACTGTTCTTGAGTTTTGCCTTTTGCTAATCCAGTCTACCCTTGGACTTGTTTCTGTTCTGCCTTCCTGCCACTGACCTCAGCTAGTTTCTCACCACTGCTTGTACCTACTGATTTCTGGACTGATCTGGGTTAATTCCTGACCCATGGCTTGCTCCTGTTGATTTCTGGTTTCGACTTTGGCTAGAACCTGACTACAGCTCGCTGCTGCTGATCCTCCAGTTGTGATCTTGGCTTGTTTCCTGATCATGCCTGCCTTCTTCAGGGCAGTTTACATTTTTTGAGAGTTATTTACAATTTGGGTGCTCTGGATAATGCCTTATTAGTTAACATTGATTATGCCTTATAAGTCACCATTGAGATTATGTGGTTTTCATTCTATGTGCTATGTGCTTTACATACTCCAGGTACAGGGTGTGGTAATGGGCACTTACTGTGCGCCATCCTATGCAAACCTGTACCTGGAGGAGTGGGAGCATCAGCTCTTTTCTAAAGAGCAGTGTGGGATGGTCCTATCACTTTGCTGGGGTAAGAGATTGAAGTCCACTTCCTGGAACCCTAACTTTACGATGTCTTACCATCCATCTAATATTACTTTTCTAGATGTTGTAATCTCTTTAGGTTTGGATAGACATTTGACTAGTAATCTATATCGCAGGGAAACTGAGCGTAACAAAGTATTACATGACACCAGTTTCCATCCATATTCTTTGATTCGATCCATTCCATATGGACAATTTTTAGGAGTATGTTGCAATTGCTCAGATGTCAAGAATTTTTTTGCACAATCTGAACTATTGCGTGACCGGTTTTTAGCCAGAGGCTGTAGTCACATGTGCTTGAAATGAGCATTTAACAAAACAAAGGCATGCAATCAACTTTTGTATAATAAGATCCACTAAGATCCAAAATATGGATCAAACCACATTCTGAAGTAAGACATATAATTTTCCAAACATTGGCATCTTTTGACGACTGACCCAATTGTAGGAAAACTGGCCCCTAATACACCGACTATTACATATCGCTGGGTCCCTTTATTACAGGACAAGTTGGTGCATAGTTATTATTGCGGTGCTAACAGATAGGATTCCTGTAGATGTGGCAGTTGTAATTTTGCCAATACATTTACACTGACAGTGAGTTTGAACTTCCTAATGGTGACAAATACCAACCATGACATTTTGTGAAGTGCCCCACTGAGGGAGATATTTATCTCTTTTCATGTAGTTGTGGTTGCTTCTACATTGGCAAAACCAAACGCCAATGGTGGAAGCGAATTTGAGACTGTGTTTATGCTATGAAAATTGGTAAATTTTACTTACTTGGCAGACATATTGTATTCACCCATCAATATCATCTTTATTCATTTTCATTTATTGCTTTGGACAAGGCTTATTTTCTCAGAAAGCAGGTCTAGGAACTCCCAAAAACTCTTCCTCCCCCACCCACACACACCCTTCACTAATAGCAGAAGGGTCTTAAAGGGGCATTAAATACCAGAAGTGCTTTATGTAGAAAGTTCAGAGTTGGGGGCGGGGGTTACACACAGAACGCAGAGTTTAGGGGTGGGCTCCATATAGAGTGTAGAGTTCAGGGGTGTGCTGCATACAGAGTGTAGACTTTAGGGGTGCGCTACACACAGAGTGCAGAGTTCAGCCTTCTACCACATTTGCTTACTCTGCATCCACATCTCATTTTCATCCCGCTTCAGCTCTGACCTCTGCATGCAAAACCCCCTACACTGCACCCATCCTCTCCCCCCCTCTACTGCCTCAATCTTCTCCCCCCCTCCTTAAAAGCTCCACCATCTTCCACGTGTCTTACTTTTGTTACTTTTGTGAGCTGAAGCACTCAGTCGACTTTAGTACCTCCCTGCACACTGTAGGTGGCTGAGCCTTTCTCACTTGCAGGGAGATCATTCAGTGTGACTGTAGGCATTAGGGTTGTCACCTCATCCCTTTAAACCCGAACACATAGTAATTACACAGGTTATGTGGCTGATCAAGGTGGTAATTAAACTCACTTAGTGCCATATCTGCATTAAATTAGCCCCAGAACCTGTGTAATTAATATATGTTTGGGTTTAAAGGGATGAGGTGGCAACCCTAGTAGGCATCCGCACTGCACACGAGTCCACCTGCATCTCTCTTGTCCCTATCCTGCACTCCATGGGAGCTGCTCAGTAGATCAGATCTGTGGGAGCCATTAGGAGACAAGCTGTCGCTTGTTAACACAGAAGCCAGACATCTGGCTTAGATGGGCTTACAAGTTAAAAGCATCTGAAGCAGCTGGACTTAAAGTGGTTGTATAGGTGTCCCCAATAGGAAGCTGATTCCCATAGGAGCACTTGTGTGGGCTCACTCCCAAGTTGGAGTTGATTGACAGGAGCAGGAGTCAATGGCTCCTGCTGCTATCGATCTACCCAGTGAGGAGAGACAAAGCCAGGAGAGACGCAGCTCTCATGCACAATCCTGGATCGCAATGGGGCTAAGTATAGGGGGGACAGGGGGGATTGGGGATTCTTTTACACAGCAGCATAGAATCCATTAAGGTAAAAAACCTTGAGGCTTTAGAACCAATTTAATGAGGCCGTTAGTTTCCAACCTTTTCTCCCTAGTTATTCCTCTAAGGTTTAACAATCTACCACCCTGAATTAACAATTTCTGCAATCTTTGAGACTCCTCTGTGTAGGTCCTTTTTGCTTAGTTATGTCTTGTGTATAATATTATTTTCATAGTCCTGATATCAGTTTATTTTGATATATATATTTTGGGTTATTTTGTTATAATAAATATTATACTGTATTTGTTCTGTTTGTTCTTGTTTTTTGCCTTTTGTGTATCATTGATTTGAGTGGGGTGCCAACCTTTTATTTTTGGGTAGGACTTTGCAGCAGGGCTATTGAAAGGCATTGCTCAGTTCCTGTGGCCTCCGGACCATCTCTGTAGCAGAGGCATCAGTGGGGGCTCTCCCTGTGGTGGTAGTGCTCTTTTTTGTGCGGTTGGCACTGTCTCCTGGGTCAAACCTCTTGGTTTTTGTCCTCTGGAGACACTTTTGGTCTCCAAGATGGCTGCCACGTGCCGCCACTGTGCCTGCACATGACTTCACTGTGGCCATTTTGCCATGGCCAAGCGTCCCAAGCATGCAAAAGAGCTTCGCTGGAGGGCGTCACTCTGTTGTAATGTGATCTGCGGCCTTTGGCGATTTTGAGTCCAGCATAGGCTTCTTGGTCTGGGTGGGGATGCTCCCTCTCCTCTTCCTCTTGTGTGTATACATATAAGATGGCCAATCTGGCGGCATGGCTGACAATGCTCACATTTTGCTGGACAGTGTACCTCCTGTTTGGTGTAATATACAGTGAATGAAATAAGTATTTGATCCCCTGCTGATTTTGAATGTTTGCCCACTTGTAAAGAAATGATCAGTCTAAAAATCGAATGGTAGGTGTATTGTAACAATGAGAGACAGAATAGCAACAAAAAATTCAAAAGAAATGCATGTCTAACAAATTATGCACTGATTTGCATGTTCATGAGGAAAATAAGTATTTGATCCCCTATCATTCAGCAGAATTTCTGGCTACCAGGTGTCTTTCATACAGGTAACAAGTTGAGATTAGAAGTAGTCACTTAAAGGGAGTGCTGCTAATCTCATTCTGTTACCTGTATAAAAGACACCTGTCCACAGGAGTAATCAAACAATCAGATTCCAAACTCTCCACCATGGCAAAGACCAAAGAGCTGTCCAAGGATGTCAGGGACAAGATTGTAGATCTACACAAGGCTGGGCTGGGCTACCAAAGTATCGCCAAGCAGCTTGGTGAGAAGGTGACAATGGTTGGTGCAATCATTCGCAAATGGAAGATACACAAAACAACTGTCAGTCTCCCTAGGTCTGGTTCACCATGCAAGATCTCACCTTGTGGAGTGTCAATGATCTGGAAAACAGTGAGGAATCATCCCATAACTTCACCTGAGGATCTTGTCAATGATCTCCAGGCAACTGGGACCGCAGTCACCAAGAAAACAATTGTTAATGCACTACATCGAATGCAGTGCCCGCAAGGTCCCTCCGCTCAAGTAAGCACATGTCCAAGCCCGTCTGAAGTTTGCCACTGAACATGTGAATGATGCAGAGGAGGCTTGGTTGAAAGTGAGATGAGACCAATGCTCTTTGGCATCAACTCAACTCGCTGTGTTTGGAGGAGGAGGAATGGTGCCTATGACCCCAAGAACACCATCCCAACTGTCAAACATGGTAGTGGAAATATTCTGCTTTTGGGGGTGTTTTTCTGCTAAGGAGACAGGACAACTGCACCGCATCAAAGGGACGAAGGACGGGACAATGTACCGTCAAATCTTCGGTGTGAACCTTCTTCCCTTAGCCAGGGCATTAAAAATGGGAAGTGGATGGGTGTTGCAGCATGACAATGACCCAAAACACACAGTCAAGGCAACAAAGGAGTGGCTCAAGAAGAATCACATTAAGGTCCTGGAGTGGCCTAGCCAGTCTCCAGACCTTAATCGGATTGAAAATCTGTGGAGGGAGCTGAAAGGTCGAGTTGCCAAACGTCAGCCACCAAACCTTAAAGACTTGGAGAGGATCTGCCAAGAGGAGTGGACCAAAATCCCTCCTGAGATGTGTGCAAACCTGGTGGCCAACTACAGGAAACGTCTGACCTGTGATTGCCAACAAGGGATTTGCCACAAAGTACTAAGGCATGTTTTGTGAAGGGGATCAAATACTTATTTCCCTCATGAACATGCAAATCAGTCCATAATTGTTAGACATGCATTTCTTTTGAGTTTTTTGTTGCTATTCTGTCTCTCGGTGTTACAATACTCCTACCATTCGATTTTTAGACTGATCATTTCTTTGTGAGTGGGCAAACATTCAAAATGAGCAGGGGATCAAATACTTATTTCCTTCACTGTAGATACAGTAGGTTTTTCTTCTCCCCTTTTTGTTTTAAATCTGTTGATGCATATTAATTATTTTTGCTGCAGCTCACTTTTGGCTCTCTGCATTTGCTGTAAAAGGTATTATAGGTTTTTTATATATGTATATATATATATATATATATATATATATATATATATATATATATATAATTTCATGTGTTGTGCCCTTTAAAATCCTTGCCATCCAATACATACTGGTTTTGAATTTTACTTTTGGATGGGCACTAAAATGGTCTTACATCACACCATTCTTCTTTTTTGCCCTGCCTGTCTGCTGCCTTCTCAGTTGCTGACTGCTGCCTGTTAAGACTTTGCTCCCAACCAACTCTGTGTTCCAGAATAGCCTGCCTAAAAGGATAAGTTCACCTGTCAAATATGTTACATGTTCCACCTACATTTAGGGTGGAACACGTTCCAGCTTCTGCCCCCTCTCCCCCCTGATCATACCTGATCCCCCCCTCCTTGTGACAGCAGGGTGCAGATTCATATCCCCACACAACTACTGTCACTTTTTGTTTTAAAAACAGGGCTCCTCCTACACAGCCATGTCATTCATTCACAGATCCCTGTGAATAAATAAAATACAAGTACAGTCTGCCACCATGGTGGACATACTTATAGTTTCAGCGGGGTGTGGGGCTGCTGATGAGCGCTCTCGTAGTTCACTTACATGTCCTTCAGCTTTTAAATAGAAAGTCAATACAGAGGTAGAGACTGGAAGCCGTAGGACATGTCTGCAGGAGCCATTGTAGGCACCTGCCGGAAAAACATTAAATGCACATAAAATATGAGCATTTGTTATTTTTTCTATAAATGTGAACTTATTCTTTGAGAAGTAAATTTCTGTGGGCTGGACTCCTGGCACTCTGTGCCCATTTTAGAGGGTTCAAACCACATTTAATCCACATATATGTGAACTGGCACTAAAACACTATGCATATAAATGATAATTTGGGCAACAGTGACTATAATAAGATTCAATTTGATATGTAAAGGCAGAAAACACTTAAAGTAGAACTCCAACCAAAACCTTTTCTCTAGTTTTTAATACAGGGGGAGGGGAAAACCCTTAGGGAGGCTTTTATTGTTTTCTGTGTTCCCCATAAGGAAGATTTCCCAGAGGACTAAGAAAGCAAGAAGTAATCTCTGCAAATATTAGACTGGCAAAAACTCTAAATGAAAGAGTCTGCCAAAATAGGATAAGCCAAAAATTCAACCAGCTTCAGCAAAGACATAATATTTTGGTTTGGATAGAGTAGCAGGTCTTTATTGCTTTCTCTGCCCTTTTCTAAAATATTTGGTTGCTTCTTGTCAAAACAGGAAAAATGGGAAGTCTGTCCAACACAGACAAAGACAAATGCAAAGATAGATTTTTAGTAGAATGGGACGGACTACAACTTCTGATATACAGAAGTTGGACAAATTTATGGAAACGCCAGGTAAAAGAACAAAATCGTTACCTAATGTAGTTTTAGATCACCTTTGGCATCCAAGACACCATGAATTCTCCTGGGAATTGAGAAATATAAGTCTTGGATGGTTAATAATGGAATCTGATAGGAATCTTCATGAAAAAATCGTTCCAGTTCTTTGCAGACATGCTGGAGGCTGGAAATGAGCCTGAACCTTGTTCTCCAAAACTGACCATAGTGGCTCTATGACAGGGGTGGGCAACTGCGGCCCTAAAGCTGCTGTTGAACTACATGTCCCATGAAGCACTGCAAGACTGACAGTTTAAATCATGACTCCCAGAGGCATAAGAATGGTGGGACTTGTAGTTCCGCAACAGTTGGAGGGCCACAGTTGCCAACCCCTGCTCTATGAAATTGAGGTCCAACGACTGCAGTGCCCAGGGAAGGTGCAAGACTTAGTTTACATGCTTGTAAAACCATAATTTGACAACACCAGTTGTGTGGATCAGAGTATTATCTTCTTGGTAAATGGTGTTGTCTTCAGGAAATAATGTCTGCACTATGGGGCGCACATGGTCAGCCAGAATTTGTGCATTATCACAGGCAGTGACTCTACTTTTCAAGATGATGATGGGGCCTGCAGAATACCAAAATATGGCTGCCCAAACCATGATTGTGCCACCACCATACTTTACCATTGGCAAAATACAGTCCTGGTCATAAGCTTGGGACAGTGTTTGCCATATGTAAGCACATCCAGTGGTTGTGAACAGTGTGAAGCATGATTCATTGGACCATATTACAGTTTTCCATTGATCGATAGTCCACAATTTATGGGTGTTGCACCACTCTCTTTTTCCGAGCATTAATATTGGTCACTATTGCTTTGGCAATTGCAGCTCATCTGTGAAGGTTTTGCTTATGGAGTTCCCTCCGCACAGTTTTTGTGGCTTTAGAAGACTAAGCTTTGCACTTTTCTTATTCCAGGTCACAATCCTGTGGAATGTTGATTTGTCTCTTTCAGTCAGTTGACCATGTCGATCACGCTTATGCCTATCAGGCAATGTTTTCCTGGAAACTGTATATGCCGTCATAACCTTTGATACTGTACCACACACCTTGGCAAATAAATTGGCAACTTTAGTCACAGAGGCATCAGCTAAGCATGCACTAATAATTTACCCTCTTTGAAGCACAGTAAGCTCTGACATGACTTCGTATTACTAGCAGTGCATGCAGTGAAAGACGAAAGTGAGGCTTTCCATCTGGTATAGCTAGGTGTCACATCACACAGCAGAAGCAAAAGCATGTTAGATCGCTTACACTTTCAATGTAAAACATGTAATCACTTTCACACCTGCAAATCATGTATTGTTTTCATATTTTTGTCCAGCCCCTGTATTTTTATTATTGTCTGTGCCTTATGCAGGCCATAGACGGGTCAAAAATCGGACGATTTTCGCACCGTTAGTGGGTTAATTGGTCGGCCATTTTCTGGGGTTTTGCCACATTTTTTTTATTGGTAAAGTTGGAAAATTTGCGGCCGATTTGGACGATTGTTTTACTGATAAAAAATCTGCGCATGAGCCGTGACCTGCAAGAAGAAGAAAAAGAAGAAGAAAAACAGGAAAAATAAGAAGTAGAAAAAGTAGAAGAAGAAGAAGAAAAAGAAGAAGAAAAAGACAAAGAAGAATAAGAATTCCAGTCCACTATTATATGTTATATGAAAAGTCTTGCGGTTGCAACAATGTATCTATTTGTATCCGAATAAAAACCTATGTATCCGAAATGGATACAAATGGATACATTGTTGCAACCGCAATACTTTTTCATGTCAAATGTAATAGCGTAGCTCTCTGCAAGGGACAGAAGTAATTAAATGCCGGCCGCAGACGGGACGAAAATCGGACTTTTTTTTACCGTTGGTGGTAACGTCGGTCGATCGAATGACCGATTTTTCATTTTTTTTTTTAATAAAAAAAGGCCGGTTTTCGACCCGTCTATGGCCTGCATTACTGTCTAGAAGACAACTGCTGCTCCCATTTCTTGTCCTGGTGTCATCCTGAAAGGACATAAGGGAAAATATACATAATAGGGCCTGAAATAAAAACTAAACAGAAGTTTTAAATCATTTTTACTCTGAAAAAAAAAAGTTGCTTGCATTAGGCAATTATGATAAAAAGACAAGTTCCAAGCATGTTAACTCTGAAATGGTAATTGGAGACAAAGTGAAAGCTAACCTGTTTAGGCTTTTAACTCTGATTCTCTGGATACAAAGGAAGTTGTGGGTGCTGTTGAGCAGCACCATAATATTGATTTAGTCTAGAAACAATTACACAATATAAAACTAAATGAAGCATCTGGAATGAATGGCAAAGAGCAGAGCTCAGTTATTTTTGAATAATTGTATCTAATTATTGGCCCACACCGCCCTAGTCTTCCAGCGTGGCAGGGGTTAATACGACTGAGGGGTTGTCAGGAGCTCTCATCAAGACATGTCAGCCCTTTCAGCCCCACTATGCCAATCACAGTAGTTGTACTATAGCTTCTAATAATGACACATAATCTCTATATATACTGTATTTATGGGTAATGACATATACTGGCTACAGTAGTTCTTTGAATAGATTACTGGTTAATTTCCCAGAAAGAGAATCCCCTTTACTCACAGAGGCCTTGTCTTGGATGAAGGCACTGGCAACTTTATTATCAAACTCACTATTTAACTTAAGCTGGCCACAGATGGTTTGTCATCCAGTTCATTGGGGACCAACTGAGACTCAAACCATTTATACAGGGCCAGTGCATCCTAGGCGGCCACCTAGGGCGCCAGTGCTGCCTAGGGCGCAACCATGGCCAGTTGTTGCTGGATCTAAACCCCTTACAGAGTGTCCTGCCCAAATACCCAGTCATCGTCCCTGCTGCCACAGCCACGCCACTCAGCAACAGTGCAGGCTGTGCAGCAATTAGAGCTGTCCCTGAATGTATGGCGGTTGACAGCATCCACCGCTGCCCGCTGTTCTCAGTGTTAGGGTTTGGTTGCTAGGGCCGCCAATGTTCTTGCAACCAATCACGTGCTTGCCCCTCCCCCAGGCCCCAGCATTCAGAGGAGGAGGGGGAGGAAGTTCCTCCTCCAAACCTATCCAGTCCCAATGCCCAGCCTTCCAGCTTCCACCTGTCCTGTAGCCGATTCCTGCAATGAGAAGGAACAAATCCTGTATGCTGGGGTCTTCACAATACTCCCTCCTCCCCTTCCACTATCTCAACTATTCTCTAAAACCTCTCCACTCTCTTTACCCCACTCTGCTCTTCCCTTCTAACTTTGGGGACCCTATTGAAAGGGAATGGACCCTAGGGACTAGGGATTTTGGGGACCCTGGTATAAGGTTGCTTAAGGGATCCTGATGTATGAGGGCTTTTTAGGGACCCTGATGTAAGGGGCTTTAGGGACCCCGAAGCAAGGGGAGCTCTAGGAACCCTATTGCAAAGGGGGCTCCGGGGACCCTGATGTAAAGGGGAGGACTTTGGGGATCCTAATGAAAGGGGGACTCTGATGTAAGGGGGAACTCTGGGGTCCCTAATATAAGGAGGGGGACACTGGGGGCACTGATGTAAGGGGGGACTCTGGGGACCCTGATTTAAGGAGGGGGATTCTAGGGGACCCTGATTTAAGGTGGGGGGTTCTAGGGGACCCTGATGTAAGGGGGCTGTGGGGAACCTGGTGTAAGGGGGGACTTTGGGATCCTAATGTAAGGGGAGACTTTGGGGACCCTAATGAAAATGGGGTCTCTGATGCAAGGGTGAACTCCATTAACTATGGTGAGGGTGAATCCAAATGCACACCGGTATCCACTATCCGATGGTCTGGTACCGATACAGTACTGTAGCAAAGTTGACTACTGGGCCACAAAGTTGCAGGTAACCCACCATGTTGCTCCTCTCCCTGACCTTCTCACCGCACTGGGTGTACTGGGTGTCACAATCGCGGTGTCAGACCCCAGACCTTCTCACCAAACTCGTGACCGAAGGACTAGCCGATCTAAAACCACGATGTCACGTGCGTAACAATGCCACACCCAGCTGCACCCTGCACAACGATTTTCCAGTTAATTGGACCACAATCAATGTACCAGCAGTCTGAGCGATTGTTACTGGGTCAGGTTAATTACGCAATTATCCCTTCACACTGCCACCGCCTCCTTTTTGTACAGAGAAAGAGGAAACTCGGCGATATCTACAATAACACTATAATGGTTGAGGTAATCATCTGTATAACACGGTTATACAGAGGGTTAAACAAACACAGTAGCGTTCTCTTTAGAGGCAGGAATTCGTAAGTTGCAATACAGAGCTATAGAAACAGTTCAACAGTTTCAGAAGGAAAGATTTATTACTAAAAGGTCAAACGGGTGCAATAAAAATATTTACAGAAAAAGATGTAACTAAGACATATATATAAATATACAGAGACTAACAGCACAGCAAAGAGATATCAGAGAGAGGTGAAAGGGTTAAGGTACTTGCCAAAGTCCTGGGTTAACAGATCCAAGTTTCAGAGCAAAAGGGCACGGGTCTCCCTAGGTGGTATTGATGTTAAAATGGGAGACATCTTCAACTTCCACTCTTAGGCCTGACAGCCTATTTTGTGGCCCTCAGCAGGGGGTGTCTCTGAAGTCAAGGACCAATACCCCATTTAGGGCATGTAGGTATGGGTGGATACCTCAACTAGAGCCAAAATCTCCCGTAACTCATATTTTGTCCCATAACTTTCTAGCTGCACAAGTGACATTCCACCCGAGGGTAGATTATTATGCAGAAACGTCTGAGGATTGATTAGATATGAATTATGAAATTATACACTGTATGGTTCACGAGATCTACTTTTCTGTTTTCCTATGTATCCGAGACAATGCGAGTGACCCATCAAACTGTTCGCCTTCTAGTGGCCAATCTGACGATAGGTCCGGTTTTTATGTAAGTCTCTCATATTCCAAGATATGAGACGTAGGGGAGAAATGGATTTTGAAAAGTGTTTATCTGATCCTGTCACCTACGCTGAGTTAGGTTTATAAGGTTGGAATCTCTTTCAAATCCTGGGAAAGCTTGCCTTATCTCTTCCGAGGAGTTACAATTTGCAGGTTCTTTGGACAGGGAGGACCCGGCTCCCTTTGGGGGCTTTATAGCTCCTGTGAACCTCCTGTGACATTCCCAACTCACACACATACTGGCCAAATGTCGCTGGGCCTCTCTAAGGAGGGAGGGGGGAAGAATGAGGGAGAAATATATTTGTCAGGATGGTTAGTCCCTTTTCCAAGATGGAGGTTGAAGCCAAAATGGTTGAACCGCGTCCATCTCTGGGTATACGCTGTTACACTGGGCATACTTTAAGGCATGGCCACGCCCCTCACTCAGACTTGTTCGTGCCAGCAGCCCTGTTTTGTAAGACTTCTCCCGCACTTGTGTTAACCCATACTGACGTCTACTGACTGGGTTGCAGGCTCAAAAAGCACAGTTTCCTGGCAGGAACACAAGAACAGGCTAATGGTTTTTATAGAACTTGTTGGTCCCAGTCATAGTTAAATGCCTGGGCATTTGTAATCCATATTGAGACGTTGACTTGTCTTGGTCACTACAGGCAACGATACACACAGTTGAAAAGCAACACTTAACCCCTATCACTTTTGAGCAACTGAGAGGTATTTGTAATCCACATAAAGGTGATTGCCCATGCTGGATGCTACGGGCAATGGCATGCAAGATATTAGCACAGTCCCTTGTTCCTGTGGAGCATCAGGATATGCATCTTGCCATGGTTGCTACAAGTGACGTCATGCAGGACAGCGATGCTGGCCTCACTGACATAGAGAAATTGATTGCTGGAACAGTCTTTAATTCCAGCCACTTGTACAGGCCCGATATGGTTGCTACAGGCGACAGCATGTTAAACAGCGTTTGCATAGTACAGTCACAGTCCCAGCAGTGCAGCACAATTCCGCTTCCCAGCTCTATTCCTGTGATTTCTTGGCAGCTCATAACACTTTTCCAGCGCTATGGTTGCTAGGGGCAATGGCCATGCAGGTTGCTATTCATCTCGGATGAGTCCTCAAATGTAGTGCTACCCTTGTGAGGGCTGCTGTGTTGTTGGTATACCTAAGCCTCTCTCCACACAGCCAGGCAACAGGTATTTCTCACACTAACCTGGATCCAGAGACAAGGACCAGTCCATGTGGCCAAAGCGCTGCATGACCTGCTGAAGACTGATATTGTACTCAAGGGGATCAAAGCAGGTCTTCAAAAAGTCAGTTTGAGGTTCACTGGTCTTCTGCATGTGAACAGACATTTACTAGAAAAAGAAGAAGCTGACAGAAGCATCAATCTTAGCATATGCTGATGCACAGATGCATGTGCTCCATGTAGTTATTCGCTTTAAACGATTGGGTGGAGAGTAGCTCCAAGAGTTTTCAGCTATATCTCTATGGAGGTATGTTTTACGTAAGAATGAATAATAATCCTTTGGTGTACAGTATGTCCTAACCACAGCCAAACTGAATGCTACAGGACTTTGCTGTTTGGCTGCCTTATCCAATTATCAGTTCAGTGAACACAATATACTGCAGCACAATTATAAAAAGGTAAAAATCTCTTTTCAAATGTTAAACTTCCACTGACTCTATACTGTATGTGGTCCCACATACAATAAAAAGAAAATCTGTATACAGTGCAATTCAATGTGCTATAACTAAAATTATCATATAAAGTGTACAAAAAACAACAATGCTGTATACTAGTGGTCTCCAAACTGTGGCCCAGGGGCTGGATGTGGCCCTTTTCTTGCCTTTATCTGGCCCTCTGGAAACTTTTTTTCCCACTGACACCAACAATGGGACATAATTCCTGTTACTGACATCAATAACAAAGCACTATTTCTCCCATTTGCATCAATGATGGAGCACTATTTCTCCCACTGACACTAATGATGGGGCACTATTCCTCCCACTGACACCAATGATGGAGCACTATTCCTCCGGCTGACACCAATGATGGTGTACTATTTCCCCACTGATAACAATGATGGGCCACTATTCCTCCTACTGGCACCAATGATGGGGCACTATTCCACCCACTGACATGAACGATGGGGCACTATTCCTCCCTGTGACACAAATGATTGGGCACTATTTCCCCCACTGATAACAATGATGGGTCATTATTCCTCCTACTGACACCAATGATGGGGCACTATTCCACCCACTGATAACAATGATGGGCCACTATTCCAGCCCTGAGCAAACTGTTTGCTTTATAAATACTGTATAATATTAATAATAATAATAATATTCCTCCTACTGACACCAATGATGGGACACTATTCCACCCACTGACACAAATTATGGGGCACTATTTCTCCCCTAATGCCAATAATGATCTGTTACCCCCCTTGATGCCATGACATTTTCTACTTCCAATGGCCACTGTCTGGCCTCTTTAAAACCTGAAGGACAGTGAACTGGCCCTTTGTGTAGAAAGTCTGGAGACCCCTGCTGTATACCATAGACCCTTTAATATCCTGAAGGTGATGTTATCCCTGAAGGATTCACCAGGACCTTACTTGATATGCTAGGCACCTGTCAAGAATCAGCAGCAGGGTTGGCCAGATCTGCATGGTTAGGTGAGATTTATTTACAGTGAAACAAAATCCATCCAAACCCCAGCACACAGCAAGCATAAAAATATAAGGGAACCAAAAACCCAGTGACAGAATACTTGACTAATACCTAAGAAGTTTATGCAGGTTGTAACATTGCTTTAGTAAGGTAGCAGCTGGCCCAGGCTGGGGAAGAAGGGGTTAAGCATGTATTCTACATTCTTGGGCTTTTGGGTCTCAGCCAGGCCACCTGTGCTATAAAAAGGTGGAGGGCTGAGGTCCTGTGCCCCCGATTTTCCCGTCTAGACTCAACTTGGAGGAAGGGCTGCTGTATCTTGCAGTCCGCTACAGACACCAGGGGTTCCGAAGGATAACCAGCAATGGACTTTGCCTGCATGGACTTCAGAACCCTGTCCAGAGACTTCAGAACCCTGCTCTTTTCCCTCTTCTCTGCCAGAGAACGAACCAGATTGATTCTGATTGGTCTGTGCTGGTCGCAATGGAGTAGCAGTGGGGGAGCATGGGGGATAAGTACAGCAGGGAATAGGGGGGTGGGGATGGTGTCTGGTGTTAATTCACCTTTACATTTTTTTTATTGTAAAGCTGAACTAACCCTTTAATAAATAGTTTTAAAAAAACTAGAGACTCAGAGAGCAGCAGATAGATTAAGGTTACCACCCATCCTAGGCAGGGCTTTCTCTGAGCGGGAATGTGGCACCCCCAGCATTGGCCCTGTGCTCCCTGCTATGTATGGTTACTAGTAAACACAAAAGCTTGGCTTTAGTGTTTACAAGTGCAGTGCATCTCTCCTGCTGGCTCCCACGGTGAAGTGAGCCAGAAATTCGGCCCCCTCCTTCCTCCCGCAGTCTCCTGGGGACCTTCACAAGTCTCAGAAGACTGACGGACCAATGAGAATGCACAGCGCTACTCACGCATGTGCAGTGGGCACCTGGCTGTGAAGCCGCAAGCTGTCATAACCTGGTGCCCACAGTTGCGATGCTGGCGCCGGGGAGAGAAGGAACGGCGTGGGTGAGGTTTATCAAAGGTCAGCAGATACAGTTTTTGTAGCTGCTGACTTTTAGTAAACACAAAACTGACTGGAACTCCACTTTGAGTTCAACCTTTCCTTTGTCAATAAGCCCCCGGTCACATCAAAGCTGATCTTGAAATCACTGACCTACAGTGAAGTCGCATGATTTCAAAATCGGGTGACCTGCCAATTTCAGTTGCAATTTCCAAGACATCTGACACAGATATCTATGCAAATCGCACCAAAAGTGCTTTAGAAATCGGTGCGGCTCCAACCAAGTTGGAACTGCACCGATATGACCACTCTAATAGCGGACAATAAGGTGCGACTTGGAATATGATTTGCAAGTCGCATGGCATGCAAATTGCATGCCAAGTCGCACCCGATGTGACCGGGGTGTTAAGGGCAAAGCAAAAGGTTCACTTAACTCACCACCAGCAACACATTTTCACATTTACACCCCTCCTTCCCCACTCTGCCATTAGGAGCATAGGGAAGTACTTTGTATTTCCTGCTACAGGAAGTGCCAGGGATGGAGGAGTCTAAAACACAAGGAAAGCTTCAATAATTAGATTTGAGGCTTACAGAAGGCATTCTTTCCATGGAAGCAGCATAGACAAAGGAAAGGTTCACTTTAAAAAAATTGGAAAGCTGAGGTGTTTTCTCTTCTCTTCCTTGTGTGGAAGCTGCAATGGTCAACATAAAAAGGTTCTTCAAAATTGATTTAAAAAAATTAAAATGACTTGCTTACTTATGGAGTGTTTTATCTGGTATATCCATAACTGACCATTTATTTGTAAGTTACAATAAAAACATTCTACCTTCTTATCTGTAGCAACCTGTGGGGATCCCAATGCCTAGCCGGTTATACAGAAGCATAGCTGTACACTCCCTCATTTGTCACTCCACAGCACTGAAACAAGACCCTGTTAAGCAATGGTTTTAATGCAGCATGACGTTTTGAGGTGTCTCCCTGCTTCCTTGCTGTCATCTAATAGGATGATTGATGTAGGTATGAATCCCTAGGGAAACATATCTCTGAAATCCCAAATGCTGTTAGAATTGTTAGTTGGAGAGCTGCCCCTTGAAGTGCCCCTCTTGGCGGGTGAATAGGGCTCACCCGAGGTGCAGAGTCTAAGCACCAGAGGTTTTCTCTAGAGCTCCTGATGGCGAAGATGGGTTTTGCTGAATGCTGGTAACGGGTTACAGCTCTCAGGGTCACCCCACTGCGGGGGGTGAATGGAGACAGGGAGGCTACAATGTAGATATCGTACATTAGGGAGTGACTGTAGAATTGTCAGATCCAGGCAGAGGTGACAATGGACAAGACAGCAGGAGACCAAAAAGGAATGAAAAAAATTTCCTTGTTTAACAAAAAGGCTGGCCTTTCCTGGCACAATGTGAGATGCTACACAAATCATACAATTCATACATTTTATTACAATCATTAAAATCCCATCCACAACTTAAAAAGGAAAGAAACCCCCAATAGGGGATATGTACGATCAATACCCAATACAGGATTGGAGCTGAACTCCTAATAAAGATGCAAATATAACCAAAGGCAAAATATAAGGTAGGTGTACTTTTCCAAATTCAAATGTCAATGCATTTTGCAGTGAGCTTTGCTTCCTCAGAACCGTTGGGTATGACAATATCACTAGATACAATGAAATGAAAAGCTTCAGTAGTAAAAAAGAACCAGTAACATAATGAAATGTCTTCACAATATCAAAGTATGGCTGTGCGACGAACACATACAGTATATGAGTATTTTAGCTGCTGACTTTAAATTTTTTCAGATCTCTGAATATCCTCATTAATGCATCTTCCTTGTTTAAGCCTGGGAATGCAAGAACTGTGAAACAGTAGGTTCACCTCATTTTGGAAGAAGAGTAAATGTTAACTAGTAACTAGTGCAAACCTGATTGGCTTAGGAGAAGGGGGTGATTAGGGGAAAAGAGTCACCCTCTTGGTGATTAAAGAGAACCCCCTAATGGAACAAGCAACAGGTGACCTAGGCGCCTGTATGATACGGGCATTTGGTGTTCTTTGAACTCAAAGACCCCTAATGTGAACCAGTATAAATCGCAGGCCTGTATAAGAAGAGCTTTGGACATTTGAAGTTAATATGGACTATGATAAGATCCTAAAGGGATCTAAACATAATAATGTGTGCCACACAAAATAGGTGAATATTGTGAATCCATCAATACGGTCCTAAATTGGACCCAATGTATGGTGAAATAAAAAATAGGGTAATAAAACACCCCAATCCCAGAAATGCGGGATTAGAAACATACACCAAGTGTCTTACACAATGAATCCCAAATGCAGGATAATCATATAACAAAGTGACAAGTGCTTGACCCCCAAAAAACCAATAAGCACATAAAACTGTACAATTCACAACAATAAATCATGTGATAAAAAACTTATTAAAATACAAAATGGTGAAAAAATTATTTAAATTTAAAGAAACGTCCAATAAAGGTGCTTCAATATTTCAGGACATGCAGGTGGTATGGTGCATGTGCAGACAAGCCGATATATATCCTTCAAGGGCTAAAATGCCCCCTCACCTCCTTAAACTGACCCAACGGGCCAATGCGCCTTTCAGATCACACCTGGATCCTTCATGGGTAATATCTCCTCACTATACGATCTCCAGAGACCCTTTCATCAATGGTGGTTCACACACAGCAAAAAAGATTCAACTTGAAATTCTCAGTTGGGGGTCTGTACAGGGTGGTGGCAGCGAGGAATCTCCCCCCGGGTGTCACTTCCAAGTTGACCGTTTAACAGAAAAAAAAAAGTATGAAGTTTTTCTGCTAACCGGCCAACTTGGAAGTGACATACTCTCGGAGTAGCCCTGGAAGCCTTTTTATGAGTAGAGTCCCAGCTGCAGGTTCGATGTCATAAGTCAAAGCTGGGCAGGCTGCTTACAGGTAGATGAACCTTGCAAATCTGTAATAAGTTTGAAAATGCATTAAATTATTGTTAAACTCTAAAAGGTGCAGTTTGTGTCAAGTGACGGGTAATGTTTCACAAATGCTGCCACTGTATAACATAAACATTTCGAAATCATTGGTTTAATCCACTAAAGCAGAACTCTAGCAACTATTTATGCACATGAAATACATACACATGGATTACTTTACATGACAAAGTATTTTTAATTGTGTTCAACTATCTTTATGACTCACACGCCTGCCAAAATGCATAGCCAGGAACACAAAGTCATTATATCTATGTAAAGTTTCTTCATGACTTGCCTGCTGATTGGATCAGGAATCAGCAGAGTTTAGATTCTGATTCAGTGTCTAATCATCAGTCTTGAGTCAGAGATGTTATATGAGAAGAGCTGAAGCTGGAATGTGCAGTGGACATCGCAAGGTTATACCTCCCTAATCTTTGAGCAACCTAATTTTCACCAAGGATTAACAATGTCATCTCGAAGCATGCTTGGCTAATAATAAGCACATATGAAACTGAAAAAGTCTATAATTGACAGGTTATAACACCAAATCATGCAATGCACATTTGTTTGACTTGTTTTTATTGCCTCATTTTGTTCATGTTAAAATCAGCTAACTGAATCAGGAATATAAAAGTAATAAATAACAGGTGAGGATATTATAAAGACCACGTAGAAAAAAAATCCAAAATCTAATCCATGTATACACCATGTATGCTGATTTTGTTATACCAGCAACGATCACCTGATCAGCTACCTATTTCCCATTTCAGTGCAATCTGAACTGACTTAACTCTAGACACTTGATGTACTGCCAAAATTATCAGATATTTCTATGAAAAAAAATGTAAGTATTAGTATCTGCTGTCTAAAAATAAAAGGCTGATGTAGCTCCCTCCCAGATAAGTTGTTAGCATAATCAGGTAAATTTAGTTTTTGGCTCTTCTGTAATCAGTGGAGCAGCTTGTGATTGCTTTGGGCTGTTCTGAGCTTTACTGGTTTCAGGTTTGATTGTTTTACCCTGTCTTCTAAAGGGATCTTGAATGTAGTGGGCTGGAAAGGCAAGTCAGCTGCCTGAATATTTATGTTGTCTCAGTCAATCTCTGGAGGAGAGTGTCCTGAAGGTGGCTGGGGACTGCTTAAAAATGGGGTGTGGAGCTGAGGTGTAACTAGAACCTTTAGGGCCCTGGTGCAAGAAACCATGGGTTTCCCTGACTCCCTTCCCACTGATCCAGGGGCTCTTTATTACGGTCCTGCAGCAGGGCCCTGTCACAAATGTGCACTTTGTGATTCTGGTAGTTCTGCCACTTGTGTCAGTAGTTTTTATTTTTGTTATTTTATCTAGGAGGCAGCAGGACCTATATAAGAGGGGTGCCATATAGAGGAACTGGTGCCTTCCATTTTCCTCTGCAGGAATGTAATGCCTGCAGGAGGGAGAGGAGAAGAAACGGGCTTTCAGCAGCTGCAGGAGGAAATTGGAAGACATTGGTTTCTCTTTATGCTGCCCCTCCTATCCAGGTGTGCAGGGAAGCTGCATGGGCTCCCTGGAACATGGAGCTGAGTCACAATTGCAACCCCTGTAATTACGTCCCTGGTCACATATAATTCTCTGTTGTCATATGGAGGGGTCATATAGAGAGTATTATGGGGTATTAATACTCCCCCAGGGTCAGCCATCATAATATATATTTATATACAGTGTATCATATATAATACACTGTTTCCCTCCTGAAGGTCAAGCATAGTAGGAGGTCGGGTGTAATTAATACTTTGTTGCCCCTAATGGGATCCTCTGCCCCTACCCCCCACTTTTTGTGAGTTGTAGTTTAGCCTTCTCTGGATCCTCTTCCCTCATGACAGGTCCTCCTTCCCCCTCACACAGACTGATATAAGGCTCAGGGGCATAAAGGCAGAGAAAGCTCAGTGACAGGGGGGTGGGGTTACCAGTCTATAATCTCCTCCTCCATGACATGTCCTCTTTACCCCTCCCACTGACCAGGTGTAAGAATCAGGGACAGGAGGGCTTACCGGGCTCAGTGATGGGGGGGGGGGTTACCAGTCTCTAATCCCCTCCCCTCTTGACATGTACTCTTTCCCCTCACACTGACTGGTGTAAGGCTCAGGGGCAGGAGGGTAGAGCAAGCTCAGTGACAGTGGGGCGGGGTTACCAGTCTCTAATCCCCTCACTCCATGACAGGTCTTCCCCCCTGGTCTGGAGCAGGGGTGGACTGACAAGTCATGGGGCCCCTGGGCAATAGAGGATCATGGGGCCCCTGTGTCCTCGCCCACACCCAAAAAAACCTATGAAAAAGCCAATAAAAGGTACCAGGGGCATCTCATGGGGCCCCCTACTGACCCTGGGCCCTCGGGCAGTACCCGAGTGCTTGAATGGTCAGTCCACCCCTGATTTGGAGCCTCCCTGTTCTTGTCCAGGAGGATAAGTTCCCAACCAGAAGGGCCTGCCCTTCTAGGCAGCCCAGCTGAAGTTTTACATGCTCTCATCGAGGTCCCAGTTATTTGAGAGCTGGAGAGGCTGTCTTGTTGTCCCTTAATCTGGAATTAAGGGACTTCACTGAGGATCTGGTCTGGAGAGTTCACAGAAGAAATGTCTGGCTGATGTTGGAGGGAGGCATCCAAGTATCCAGGGACATTTTGAGTACAGACATGACTGTAGGATCCCAGTGATTGTTTGCTGCTACTATCCCTTGGGCATCAGTGCCAGTGCTTGCTTGGACTGGGACATTTATTATGGTGTTTCAGTGCTGCACATTCCTATATTTGCTACTAGAGGGAGTGTGCTAAGAAGCCTTGAAAAAGTGAAGAGTGTTCTCTCATTACTATACAGTGTTGCTGGAGTGTCCCACAGCTCCCTGCACCCTATCCAAGTTCATTTAGCAATGAAGCATCAAAAAGACACCCCTAGACTGTTTGCTGAGCCAGAAAGAGTGGCTGTTGTTGTGTGCCTGGCTGCCTCTGCACTGATCTGGAAATAAAAGAACATATGACAATCAGTGGTCCTTTATGGGATTTGCGCTATACTCATACTCAGAGATGAGTAATAACTGTGCCTAGATTTTGTGCCTAAGGACCATGACAGGATACGCCACAACTAGGGTTGGGCTAGATATTTGAGTCGAACATAAATTCAACTCAAACATCGGCAGTTCATGTGTTCAGCGAGCACATAAACAGTAAGGGTGTTTGGCGGGCTGTTCGCCCACCATGCCCCACAATGCACTGCAGCCTGGCAGTGCATTGTGATTGGCCAAAGCAATGCACCTGACCACAGGTCAGGCGCAATGCTTTGACCAATCACAGCACATGATGATGTCACAAGGGGACTTCATCACAGTATTTAAGAAGTGTCAGGCTAGCGCAGCTGTCAGACGGCATGAGACGGCATTTCTTTTTTCGGGTCGGAGGTGGCGGTGGGCATCGTGATTGATGTTGGATCTAGTTTGGGGGACATTTTTTAAATTTTTGTTTTTAATAAAGGACTTGTCAAACACTTTCTACTGTCATTTTTTTACACTACACTTTTGTTTTTCTGTGAATGAGTAGCAGTACCATGTACCCCATACTCATTCACATGGGGGTGGGATCTGGGGACCCCCTTGTTAAAGGGGGCTTCCTGAAGCTGATAAGCCCCCAGCCCGCAGACCCACACAACCACCAGCCATGGTTGTGGGGAAGAGGCCCGTGTCCCCATCAACAGGGGGAGCCCCCCTGCCCCAAAGCACCATGTTGAGGGGATGTGGCCTGGTATGGTTTGGGGGGGGGTTTGCTCACTCACCTCCCCTTTCCTGACCTGCTGCATGCTCAGATAAGGGTCTGGTATGGATTTTGGGGGAGACCCCCCATCCCATTTTTCTTTAAATTTTACCATAGGGGTTCCCCTCAAAATCCATATAAGATCCGAAAGACTTGGTATGAATGGGGGGGCACCCCACTTCATTTTTGTTTTTTTAATTTAATTGCCAGGCAAAGCCGGGAATTATTTTTACATTCAGCTGTCAGCTGAAACAGTACAGAATGTTTTCACTACTAAAATATCGCATGACTTAATAATATAACTAATTTTAGTAGCTGTGCGGTATCTTACTTCATACTCAGATGCGGTAAGATACTGCTTACGGAATTGTCCCTGTTCAAAGCCCATCACTGCTTACAACATAAGTAGCAGAAAGCAAGTCAACAGATAGATGTTAGATAAATGTTAAGAAGTCATAATGTAATTTAATATTATTAAAAATTACAATCTGCAGCCACAGTAATATAGCCATATAACATTGAGCTAGTGTACAGAACTTCCCCAGAAATATCTTCACCTGCTTGTGTGAATTCTGCACTACGACAAAAGTCAAGATTTTAGTCACCCTCTGAAACTAAAAAAAAAAAAAAACAGTTTTAGTTAGATACTCCCAAATGGTTAATAACGTTTAACCGCCTCCCGCCTGCCATATAGTACGATGGACGCAAGGTGGTTCTTTCGTTCTGGGAGGACATCATATGACGTCCTCCCATTCTAACCGCGCATGTGCGGCTCTGGGAGCGCACAGCACGGCGATCGGCAGTGCACTGTGTCCCTCGGACACAGCGGATCACTGATCAACGGAAAGAGCCGAGGATGTCGACTTGGTCATGTGATCAGCTGTGTCCAATCACAGCTGATCGCATGTAAATAGGGAAATGCCAGTTATCGGCATTGCTCTCCTCACGAGCTGTCACACTGACAGCTCGAGAGGAGAAGAGAGCCGGTAATCGGCATCCCTCAGAGGGGACATGTACACTGATCATCAGGACACTGATGATCAGTGTGCTCTGATGATCTGTGTAGCCCCAGCAGTGCCACCTGTCAGTGTCCATCAGTGCCAGCTGTCAGTGCTCATCCATGCCACCTGCCAGTGCTCATCAGTGCCACATCAATGCCACATTTCAGTGCCTACTAGTGCACATCAATGCCACATATCAGTGCCCATCTGAGCTGCCTTTCAGTGTCACCCAGTGCCAGACAGTGCCACCTATCAATGCCAGTCAGTGCCACCTATCAATGCTGCCAATAATTGTCCCCTATCGGTGCCAGTCAGTGCTGCCTATCAGTGCCAGTCAGTTCCACATATTAGTGTGCATCAGTGCCACATATCAGTGCCAGTCAGTGCTGCCTAACAGTGCCAGTCAGTGCCACCTAACAGTGCCAGTCAGTGCCGCCTATCAGTGCCACCTATCAGTGCCGCCTATTAGTGCCATATATGAGTGCTGCCTTTCAGTGCCTATCAGTGATGCCTGTCAATGCCCAGCAGTGCCACCTACCAGTGCCTCCTCATCAGTGCCACCTATCAGTGTCCATCAGTGCAGCCTATCAGTGCCCATCACTGCAGCCTCATTAGCGCACATCAGTGAAGTAGAAAAATCACTTATTTACAACATTTTATAACAAAAACTAAGAATAAAATGTTTTTTTTTCAAAATTTTCAGTGGTTTTTGGTTTGTTTAAGAAAAAATAAAAAACCCAGAGGTGATTAAATACCACCAAAATAAAGCCCTATGTATCACAAAAAAATTATAAAAATGTCATATGGGTACAGTGTTGCATGACCGCGCAATTGTCATTCAAATTGTAACAGCGCTGAAAGCTGGAAATTGGCCTGGGTAGGAAGGGGGTATAAGTGCCCAATAGGCTAGTGGTTAAAGAGATGCAGACACAGCAACTTTTCCTCATTAGAATACTGCAAGTACATTAGCTGATTAATAATGAAAAAGTCACTCCCATTCAGAATTACTCTGAACACAACGAACAACTATTTCTTCAGAGCAGAAAGAAGTAGGAATCTGCAACACAGTTTGTTAACCACTTGCTTCCCAAGCCTATTGTGACACTTTTCACATAAATGTAAATATCAGCTTTTTTTTGCTAGGAAATTAATTATAACATCCAAAACATTATATATATTTTTTAAGCAAAGGCCCTAGAGACTACAATGGTGGGTGTTGCATTTTTCATGGTATTTGTGCAGCAGTTTTTCAAATGCAATTTTGTTGGAAAAAATACATTCTAATCAATTTTAATTCACAAAAACACAATATAATATGCAATTATTTGGTAAAATACAAAAGATTATGTTACGCAGAGTAAAGAGATACCTAGCATGTCATGGTATGGCAACAAATTATGGTACTTAAAAATCTCCATAGGTGACAATTTAAAAGCCTTTACAGGCTATCAGTTTAGAGTTTCACAGGAGATCTAGTGCTAGAGTTATTGCTCTCACTATAACATTCATGGCAATACCTCACATGTGTGGTGCAAATTCCATTAATGCGTGCATGACCTATGTATGTGTTCACCTTTGTCTTAGCCTGAGTTCACACAGGAGCGGTGCAGGAACCCTCCCTGTAGGGATCTCATGCTGAGTGGAGAGTGGGCGTGTGGGGATGTATACTATGGAGGCAGATGCTCCATATTCTCAGTGGTAGGAGAGGAGAGAAAGCGGCAGGGATTTGAAATCCCTGCCGCTTTCTCTCCTCTCCTTGCAGGGATGACAGTTTGGGCTAGAAGGCTTTTGATTGGTCAGCACCATTACATGGATGATGCTGCCCAATCAGATGTAGTCTAGCCCCTACTGTCATCACTATAAGGAAAGGAGAGAAAGCTGTGGGGATTTCAAATCCCCAGACCTGTGAAGCTGCTTTCTCTGCGATTGTAAAATCTCTTTGTAAACTCCATTGACTAAATATTTAGCTTAGAGACTACTTCTCACTGGTAAATTTGGGTTTTGCTGTTATGGTAATCCTAATAATACCATTGAAACTGGAACATTACCAGCAGAAATGTTTTACTGAAATAGTTTAACATTCATGTTCACTAAAAATTCATGATGATCTCAACTTACAACTTTTAAAGTGGTTCAAAAGGCCGAAGGTTTTTTAGCATGTATTCTCTGCCATTGGCTTCCACTGCTGTCACAAACAGCCAATAAGGAGGGAGTGGGGGCGGGGCCAAGCCATGCTCGGTGAGTCTCACACACAGAGGCAGCTCAAGAGCGAGCATGCACAAGTGCCCCAGAACAAGCAGCTTGCTGTGGGGGCACTCATCAAGGGGGAGGGGCCTGGAGCACCGGCAGAGGACCCAAGAAGAGGATTGGAGCTGCTCTGTGTAAAACCAATAAACAGAGCAGGAAACCATAACATGTTTGTTGTTTAAAAAAAAAAAAATCTAAACCTTTGCAATCATGTTATTAATTGGCTGAACTACGACTGCATGAAAATGATAAAAATCTGACTGAACAGTGCTGAAAAACTGCATCAGTGCTCTGCTCATGCTATAAAATATGTGTAATTCTCCACTAGTATGAAATGTGATACAGCTGACACTCTTTGTGCCAATAAAGTTATGGTTACATGCCAGTTTCTGATTGCAGCAATCTGGAATCTCTTTTACAGAGGACATACAAGGTCCTCTCACATACAAACACTGCTGCGTCTGTCTAGATCACTCGCCACAATGCTGCTCATGAAAAGGCTCATTTTATATTTTGGGTAATCCGGCATTTTCACTTATGGTTGAAACAAAATAGACACCTTTGTACTCCATGAACAGATTATGGGGAGACAGATTTGTAATATGAAATGTGTTCATATCAAAAGCAACTTTTTAGTTATTCTTTGTCAATAATGGAGACATTTGTACTATTCAAATAAACTTCTCATGACAGGATAATGGGGGCTGTATTTGCTGAGCTGCTTCTGAAAATGCTAGTCACCGTCTCACTGACTTTAACCACTTGCCCTCCAGAGGATTTGCCCTCCTTCCTAAACAGGCGATTTTCCGTGATACGGCGCTGCGTTACTTGAAGGCTTCGTTTACACTTATGCAGTTTGCTTTTTGTTCGTTTGCAGTGCTTTTCACAGCTAATTTTGGGGTTTTCTACACACGTTTTTGACGTGGCTTTGATGTGTTTTTGACGCATTTTTACCGCATTTTGTTTAGCTCTTTTTTTTTAAGTGGATTTTTTTTGTTGTTGGGCAGAATATAAATGCAAAATGCAGCAAAAACACACTACCATGCATTTCAGCAGCTTCTCCACTGAACTCTGTTGTAGCAAAAATGCTTCTTTTTGCTTCCAAAAAAGTCCCTGACCCTTTCCAAAAACACAGCAGCTCAAAATAGCATAGATGTGAACATGTTCCATAGGAAACCATCTTAAATGGACTATAGTGCATTTCTACAAAAAGCACTAAAAAACGCATTGGTGTGAACGGAGCCTTACTGACAATTGCGTGGTCATGCAGCGCTGCACCCAAATTAATTTTAAGTCATTTTTCCCCACAAATGGAGCTTTCTTTCGGTGGTATTTGATCGGCTCTGTGTCTTTTAATTTTTGCGCTATAAACAATTTAAAAAAAACTATATTTTTGACTTTTTGCTATAAAACATATCCAGTAAAAAAAATCAAATTTTGTCATAAATTTAGGCCAAAATGTATTCTGCTACATGTCTTTGCTAAAAATAAAATACCAATATGTGCAAATTAATTGGTTTACATGAACGTTATAGCGTCTACAAATGTCGGTATATATAATAGAATTCTTTTTTTATACTAGTAATGGCGATGATCAGCGGTCTGCGGGACTGCGGCTGGTATTCTGACACTAGAGGGGAACTGACTAACTGCCACTGACATCCTCAGTGACACTAATACATTTTATCAGTGCTAATAAAAAGCACTGGCACTGTACTGATGACACTGGACAGGAAGGGGTTAACATCTGGGGCAATCAAAGGGTTAACTGTGTGCTGTGTGTGTTTTTTCTATGCAAGCATGCTGCTTTGTATTACTCTGATATGCAGAGCAATACAGAGCAGCATGCTGGTGCTCACAGGGGAGAGATCTGTATTGTTTACATACAGACCTCTCCCCTGTCACTGTTCCTCGGCAATTGCCACATGCTGGCGGGGAATCTTTGACTGGGACCTGGTGATCGACAGCTGTAGCTGCCAGTGGCGGCATGGGTAGGGCGGCACACGCCCTGTACCCAAAAATACAAAATCACGTATATATACGTGATTTTGTGCAGCCCTGCCACGCTGTAGCAGTACTGCTGCTATAGGGCGGAGGGAAAGCAGTTAAAATGCATGTAAACCTTCTGTTATTTGGTCCTTTTTGATCTGTTAAATATTCTATTGAACTAAATGTTTTGTTATATCTGTTCAGAGTGGAAAAGAGTGGAAGAAATTCTGATCTGTCCTGTGTCTTGTGCACACATCCTGTATTATCTCAAGGAATCTAATTAACCCACCGAGTTATTATTTTGGGACTATAGAATGATTAGCCTCTGTTGTGGAGAATAGGATAGGGGTAGGGTTTAGGTATTTTAGAAAAAGTAACTGGGCAGGGCTGACACCAGTAGAAAATCCTGTTTTGGTGCATCAACAAGTATTTTTCTGTACATAACCCATTTACACCAGTGTAAAATAATGTATATGAAGTGTTGCATTGCAGGAGTGGACCTTTTTCCTAGGTGGCGCATATAAGCTTCATAGCACACTTCCAGCATGGAGACTAAACTGTCACCAACAGTTCCTGGTTTTGCACTAATGTTCAGGAGCCAGAAGACCCCAATCACATGGACACTGTGATACCCTGAGATTGACCGTTATCAGTCACAAAAAAAGAGCCCAACTCTATTTCTCCTGAATGGAAAAAAGAAACATTGCATCTTTTTATATTAACCAGAGGAGAAAAATGTGAACCAAAAAGGTTTGTATGTAAGAAAAAAAGAATAATAATAAATAAAGATATAATAGTGTCTGAGTTAAAGATCAGTGACAAAAGTTGCAGTCAAAGTTGAGGGTCAATATCTTTTAGGTAGGATTAAAAAAAAACAAAAAAAAACAAAATGTATTTAGTGTCAGTGGGTTTAAGTAGGATAAAACAAATGTGCACTACTGTTTCTTGGCCCTACTAGTGGTACAACAAACAAATAATATACACATATTGTATATGGTATTGTTGTAAATGAGTAGGAGAAATATATATTTTTATATATACGATTTTGGGACAATTATTCTTTGATAATAAAAAAAAAGTCAGGAGATATCCATTAGCATTTACCACCAAATGAAGGTCCAATTTATCATGAAAAAATAATGTATAATTGACCTGGATATGATAAGTAGTTGCACAGTCTTTCTGCAGGGAACCACATTATCCTTAGAAATAAACTGAGACTTAAATGCCACTTTAATGTTTGTCGGGAAACATGGCTGGATCTAGCCTGTCTGATTTGGGGGTGCAGTAAAAAATGTCAGGGGGGCAGAGGATGTCTGGTTGACCGGGCAGTGTATAAGAGTCAGTAGGGCAGTGTACAGGGAGTTAGCAGGACAGAGGATAGAGTTGGAAGTTTGTAGGGCAGTGTACAGTGGGTTATCAAAGCAGTGTACAGGAGTTAGCAAGGCAGAGGACAGGGGTCAGCAGGATGGAGGATAGGGGTCAGCAGGACAGAGGACAGGGGTTAGCACAGCAGGGTACAGGGGTCAGCAGGGCAGAAGACAGTGTACACCAGAGAAGAGGACTGAGTCACTGCAGGCCGGGCACTCACAGGATCCCCTCCTCCACACATAGCTGAGCTCTGTAGCTGGCTACTGCAGCTGACAATCTGATCAGGGAATTTCACAGGTCAGAACTACAACATAGCAGCCAGCTACACATTGTGCAGATTGAGGCTGTGTCTGTAAGGGAATACAATATCAGCTACGTGGGGAGGAAGAGATTTGTTTGGTACCTTGTAGGCAGTGCAGGGACAAGGTCATCGAGCACCCAGGGTGAAGGTGATAAACTGCGCCATCCCTCCCGTTGTGTAAGCATAATGTCTCAGCAGACCCCATCCCCCCCAAAGAAAACAGCACTAATCAAAATATGCAAACATTCCCCATCCTCACAGTCCAAATCCCCTTCCCTGCAGAAATCTTTGCCCCCCAATCCCACCTTCCAACTCAAATTATCTCCAATTCCCCTGAAATCTCACCCCAAATCACCCCTCCTAGCCCAAATACCACCAAATACCCCCTCCTAGCACAAATCCTCTCCCCCCAAATCCCCCCCTCTTAGCACAGACCTTCTCCCCAAAATCCCCACTTCCAGCACAATATTTCTCCTCCCCAAATCTCCTCTCCCAGCACACATTCTCTCCCCCTAAATCCCCCCCTCAACAAACTACATGCAGTGATACATTATATTGCCAAAAGTATTGGGACATCCCTTCAAATCATTGGATTCAGGTGTTACACTCACCTCTCTGGCTACAGGTGTATAAAATCAAGCACCTAGGCATGCAGACTGCTTCTACAAACATTTGTGAAAGAATGGGTCACTCTCAGGAGCTCAGTGAATTCAAGCATGGTACCGTGATAGGTGCAATAAGTCCATCATTGAAATTTCCTTGCTACGAAATATTCCACAGTCAACTGTTAGTGGAAGCAACTGGGCACAACAGCAACTCAGCCACGTAGTGGTAGGTCACATAAAATGACGGAGCGGGGTCAGTGCATGCTGAAGTGCGCAGAAGTCGCCAACTATCTGCAGAGTCAGTAGCCAAAGACCTCCAAACTTTGTGTGACCTTCAGATTAGCACAACAACAGTGCGTAGAGAGCTTCATGGAATGGGTTTCCATAGCCGAGCACCTGCATCCAAGCCTTACATCACCAAGTGCAATGTAAAGCGTTGGATACAGTGGTGTAAAGCACATTGCCACTGGACTCTAGAGCAGTGGAGACATGTTCTCTGGAGTGATGAATCATGCTTCTTTGTCTGGAAATCTGATGGACGCGTCTGGGTTTGGCAGTTGTAAGGAGAATGGCACTTGCTTGACTGCATTGTGCCAAGTGTAAAGTTTGGGGGAGGGGGGATTATGGTGTGGGGTTGTTTTTCAGGGGTTGGCCTTGCCCTTAGTTCCAGTGATGGGAACTCTTAAGGTGTTAGCATACCAAGACGTTTTGGACAATTCCATGCTCCAAACTTTGTGGGAACAGTTTGGGGATGGCCCTGACCTCAACCCAATAGAACACCTTTGGAATGAATTAGAGCAGAGACTGTGAGCCAGGCCTTCTCATCCGACATCAGTGCCTGACCTCACAAATGCGCTCCTGGAAGAATGGTCAAACATTCCCATAGACACACTCCTAAACCTTGTGGACAGCCTCCCCAGAAGAGTTGAAGCTGTTATAGTTGCAAGGGTGGGCCAACTCAATATTGAACCCTGTGGACTAAGACTGAGATGCCATTAAAGTTCATTTGCATGTAAAGGCAGTCTCAATACTTTTGGCAATATAGTGTATCTCCTCTCCACCCTAGAACTGCTCCCAGCTCCACAGCCTGCAGACACCACCAGGCCACTGACAGCCTCCTCAGCACTCCATCTTCCACCCAACTCTCCTGCCAGCCTGACCCTCGCATATTTATGAGTTGGCCTCTCTATTCTACCAGAGCCTCCAAACCTGGGATTGGTTAGACTCCCATAAAAATACCAATGCCAACAAAAGAAATAAACATGAGAATGCCTAAACATTTGTAATTGCAACTATTTTCTGGGCAAAGTAGCACATTATCTGACAGAAATGTAGGAGTGCCAATAAATTTGGACATTACAGTAAATGATTTGCAGGACTTGGACAAATACCTGTAGGATAGTGAGGTCCTCCCAAGAAAGCAAAACATGTAAAATTAATTGTACACAGAAATGCAGGGGTGCCAATATTTTTGTCCATGGCTGTATATACCGATCCTAACTACAGCTCCCTGTAGCAGCAAAGTTATTAGGACAGAAACATACCTGCAAAACTGTGACCGGCGCGGCGTCAGACCCCAGCCCTTCTCACCAACTTGTGACCGAAGGACTAGCCAATCTAAACTGCACTGCCACTTGCGTAACAATGCCACTCTCAGCTGCACCCTGCACAGAAATTTTCCAGCTCACTGGACCACAATCTATGTGCCAGCCGCCTGAGAGCGATTGTTACTGGGTCACGTTACGCAATTAACCCTTCACACTGCCACCACCACCTTTTTACAGAGAAGGAGGACACTCACAAATCTTAGCAGCAACACTATGATGTATGAATAAGCATCTGTTTACACCCTGTCACCGCAGACAGATGTATCCAGAGGTTTTAAAACACACAGTAGCACTCTTTAGAGACAGGGATTCTTAGTTTGCATTAAAGAGCTTTAGAAACAGTTCAACACGTTTCGGAAAATAGGATTTATTACTAAAAAGGTCAAATTGGTGCAATAACAATGTTTACAGAAAAGATGTAACCAATATAAATAGAGCAATAACACAACAGAGAGATAAGGGAAGAAGTTTAAGAAAGTAGAATACTTGCAGAAGTCCTGATTTAAGCAGATTCAAGTGTCCTGAACAAAAGGGTGCCTTTTCTCCCAAAGTTGGTTCCTGATGTTAAAAGGGAGAATCTCTTCATCTTCCTCTCCAGGCATGACAGCCTTTTTTCTAGGAACCCAGCAGGGTGTCTCCTTAAAGCAGAGAACCAATCGCCTCATTTGGGGAGGGTTGTTGAGGTGGGGACTCAGGCTATGACCAAATCCCTCCCTCCTGTTTATACTATGGCCAATAACCTTCACTAGGTACATGTAAGCAGTGTTCTGGGCCTTACCACTACATCTTCTTCATGGGCCATACTACTGAGAAGAAAAAGAGAAAAGGGTGGGTGGTACAATCTGGCCCAACTGTTCACTCAACTGTTTTCCCAAACATCTTCACCAGTTCATCTCTGGATTAGGCACTCTGGATTAGGCAGTCTGATGACTATTTCATTGCGATCCCACTTGGCCACCGAGTAGCTTCTGCTGGCACATCCAGCAATAACAAGGACTACCCGGTTCTTGTAGTTGGCTTTTACTGGGCTGCACTCCAGCCGAATGTCCTTAGAACCGGGCCAAAAAGTCTGAATTATGAGACCCCCATTGAGATCTGGGAATATGCAATAATCCCAGACCATCTCCTCTTCCCAATGCGGGCGGAAGGCTCCAATGATATCCATAACATGCTTTGAGACAAAAGGGAAGTCCAATCCCCACTCCAGCGTGGTTCTTTTCTGTACATCCCACTGGAACCTGGAGAATCTGGGGAGCTCCCTACACTTGCTGCTCCCAGGCAAAACACAGGCCTGTGGAGATTGGGTGATCCATAGTTTGTAGGCCAAGTCCTGGTCTTCTTTCCTGCCCCTAGTGTCCCATGGTCCCATCTAGACCTGATGTTGAGTATGGGCAGGAAATGATCAGTCTAGATGCTTTCCATCCACACATGGTAATGATATCTCAACTCCAGCTTTCCATCCTGCCTGGATCAGGGGTAACGGTCTTCTCCCTCCATCCTGCGTCCCCTTTAGGTAGTCCTGTTTGCAGAGTATCAGTCTCTTGTTCTCTAACTTACTCTCTGGGGAACACTCATTCTCTGCTTCTAGGGGCCCAAACACAGCCTCCAGTCTGGGAGAACCCCAATCAATCTCGACCCCACTGTCACTCCCCACTGTCTGCCCTGAGGTCATACAGTCATCATGGTTTGGCTGCTTCCAGGTGGAACTGGCAGGGTGAACTTCAGCAGCTGTCCTCTCCTGTGGGAAAACTTGAGCTGGACTGGCAACTTTCACCTCCGGTCATGGACCTACCTTCCTCAGGCTCCGGGCTTCTGCTATCATCCAGCCTCTTGAACAAGAGTAGTGGCGAATACCTGACAAACTGCATGTCTGCACATGAAAAAGGGACAACTTCCTTCCTATTTGCAGAAGCCGATCCTGGACTGTTCTTTTCCTTTAATGTGGTCACTCTTTATGGATCAGTAGCAAAAGCCACATATGTACTGGGAACTCTCAGCCCTTCTGAAAGTTAGCTTGGATTGTTGCAAACTATATGCAGAGATATCTCCTTTCCCCTGCAGAACTGCTCCCAACTCCACAGCCTGTAGACACCACCAGACCTCCTGGCTGCTCTGAAGACTTCTCAGGACAAGGATGAAGAGTTAAGCACATCGCTGTCCTTTGAAAGCTTGCTACACATGGTAGTCTTTACCCTTGTGAATTCCAGGGTGTGCTGATTAGAGATGAGCGAATCGAACATGACGAAGTGGAATTCGTTTCGAAGATTTGGAAAAATTCGATTCGCGACGAATCCGAAGATTAGCAAACTTCGGATGCACGAATCAAATTTTCCCAAAAATGGCGGCGACATGTGTGGCGACAGGAGAAAATGGACAGAGAAGATGGGGCGGGGATCTCTGGGAAGGCGCGCAGACAAGGCGCGCTGACCCATAATGCATTCATGAGTCATGAATCATGACATGTGATCGCATTAGCCAATCAGCAGCCAGCCAGCCAGCACTGTGTAATGGTGGAGCTATAAATCGCGGCCATCTTCGAATTCTCCATTAGCCTCCGGTCATTCAAGAGAGACAGACCTCTGTGTATTGAGGGACAGAGTTAGGGCCACAGAGACTTTAGGGCCACAGAATCGTTACTCAGGGACACAGAATTGTTACTCAGGGACACAGAATCGTTACTCAGGGACACAGAATCGTTACTCAGGGACACAGAATCGTTACTTATTGTACGTTCAAAGAGTTAAATCCATTTAGACGCCGGCTGGCGGTAATATTTTTTGGGTGATTAGTGCATTCCAGTGACACAAACGTACAGTTTCCAGCCAACGGCAAGCTGCAATTGACCGATTGTGTACAATAAACTGACTTTCTGCTTCACAACCACTATTGTACGTTCAAAGAGTTAGATCCATTTACACGCCGGGTGGCGGTAATATTTTTTGGGTGATTAGTGCATTCCAGTGACATAAACGTACAGTTTCCAGCCAACGGCAAGCTGCAATTGACCGATTGTGCAAAATAAACTGACTTTCTGCTTCACAACCACTATTGTACGTTCAAAGAGTTAAATCCATTTACACGCCGGCTGGCGGTAATATTTTTTGGGTGATTAGTGCATTCCAGTGACACAAACGTACAGTTTCCAGCCAACGGCAAGCTGCAATTGACCAATTGTGTACAATAAACTGACTTTCTGCTTCACAACCACTATTGTACGTTCAAAGAGTTAGATCCATTTACACGCCGGGTGGCGGTAATATTTTTTGGGTGATTAGTGCATTCCAGTGACATAAACGTACAGTTTCCAGCCAACGGCAAGCTACAATTGACCGATTGTGCTAAATAAACTGACTTTCTGCTTCACAACCACTATTGTACGTTCAAAGAGTTAAATACGGTTTTATTTTTGGGGTGCTTATTGAATTAAAGAGTATGTCAGACAACACGCAGAGGAGTGGCAGAGGAGGCAATGTTTCAGGAGCGAGCAGACGTGGCAGCAGAGGAAGGGGTCGAGGCAGCACTAGTCGCAGCCCGAGGCCAGTGCTCCCGGTGTCATCCAGCGGTCGTGTCTCCACCGACAACCATGCTGTCATCGATTGGTTGACTCGGTCGTCTTCCTCTTCCCAGGTCACCTCTGACACCTACAGCCAACGGTCGGTGGGTACGTCAGACACAACCGTTAGTTGGCATGGCCCGGGAGCAAGCCCACTGAAATCACGTGTCCTCGACCTGCCCCTGTCCTTTGCTGTTCCCTCACCAAGCGAAGTATCGCATGCTGTGGGCTCAGCCCCACTGTACAGTGAGGAAGAGCTAACAGAGGGCGGTCAGGAACGGGGGGAGACATCCGCCTCTTCAGCAGCCAGGCGAAGAAGTACTGGCGAGGAGAGTGGCTCGGTAGCCGGTCTAGAGACAGGTCTGTCTCCTGACCCACACGCAGCCGAGGGGGCTAGTAGTGACGCGGAGACCCTAATTGATGATGATGAGGCTGATCGCACTTGGCAGCCTCGTCGTCATCAGGCTATTGCTTCCGCATCATCAGGAGAAGAGGGTGCCAGCTTGCCAGCGAGCAAAACAGTCGGTGGGTTGCCCAGGAGGCAGCAGGGTCGCAGCAGTGTCAGTGGAGGCAAACGGCCACGGAGTAGAGCACCAGCTCCACTGCAGCCTACCACCACGGCCAGTAGTGGTGCCGGTGTGCACGGAGGAAGTAGCAGTCAGCCAGTGAGGAGTAGCGGGGGCAAAGTTTCCTACTCGGCGGTGTGGCAATTTTTCGTCAAGCCGCCCGAGGAAGTAAACGTAGCCGTATGTCGACTATGTGGCCAGAAAGTCAAGCGTGGCCAGGGGGCCCATGTTGGGACTACAGCGTTGCGTCAGCATATGCAGCGTCGCCATTCAGTGGCCTGGGAAAACCGTGATAAAGATACGGCGGTTCTGCCTGCCCCAGCCCCCGCTCCATCACCCGCTCCGTTACTTGCTCCGTCACCCGACGTCAATCGCCCTCTATCAGCCAGTCAAGGCTCCAACACCTCTGCTGAGGGGAGTTGTCGCTCGTTGGCATCTTCCGCTCGTTCAGATGCTCCTTCTCCTGCTACTCCTCTTCACGGATTCCGTCAGCAGTCTTTCTTGGAATCCGTTTCCAAGAGACAACAGTTTGCGAGCACGCACCCGACGGTGCAGAAGCTGAACGTCCTCCTGTCCAAGTTGCTGGTGCTGCAGTCCCTCCCTTTCCAAGTGGTGGACTCAGCACCTTTCCGAGAAATGATGGCTTGTGCCGAGCCGCAGTGGAGAGTGCCAAGCCGGCATTTCTTCGCCAAAAAGGCAGTGCCAGCCCTGCATTCACATGTAGAAGAGATGGTGGGCCAGTCTTTGAGCATGTCGGTCTCTGCCAAAGTGCACGGCAGCGCCGACGTGTGGAGCTGTAACTACGGTCAGGGACAGTACATGTCATTTACGGCCCACTGGGTGAACGTGGTGCCGGCACAGCCGCACCAGCAACTTGGACAGGTCACACCGCTTTTGCCTCCACGTTTGCACGTCCTTGGTCCAGCAAAGATGTCCGCCTCTACCACCTCTTCTTCCGCCGTGTCCTCAGCCGCCACCCCCGTGCCAAGTCCCATTACCCGACCGGCATATCACATGTGCAGGGCGCAACGGTGTCACGCTGTACTGCACCTGGTATGCCTTGGCGAACGTAGTCACACAGGGGAGGAACTTCTGAGTGTAATGAACAGAGAAATCGACAGATGGCTGTCTCCGCGCAAACTGAAAATCGGAACCATGTTGACCGACAACGGAAAGAACATGGTGTCTGCTCTGCGTCAAGGAAGGTTGTGCCATGCGCCATGCATGGCTCACGTGTTCAATCTGGTTGTCAAGCGGTTCCTAAAATCCACCATCCCACTGCAAGACATCCTTAAAATGTCACGTAAACTTTGCATGCATTTCAGCCATTCCTACACCGCAAAGCACACCCTCCTTGAGCTGCAGCGGCAGAACGGAATTCCACAGCATCGCCTGATCTGCGACGTTGCAACAAGGTGGAATTCAACCCTACATATGTTAGACCGCCTTTACGAACAGCGAAAGGCCATCACCGATTTCCTGATGTTACAAGCGGATAAAGGTACTCCCCTGTGTAACTTAGATGTCAGCCATTGGCAGCTCATGCGTGACACCTGCCGCTTGCACAGGCCCTTTGAGGAGGCCACGCTATTCGTGAGTCGGCAGGACTATGGGATGAACGACGTCATTCCTCTGTTGCACGTCCTGGAACAAATGCTGTTAACAATGGCTGGTCAGGGTGCGGTAGACGTGGCGCACAGATCTCAACGCCACATGACCCCTGTGGGGGCAGGACAGGAAGAAGAGGAGGAGGTAGAGGAGAACATTGGTGCTCAGGAATTATTGAGTGAAATGGGTGGTTTTTCCACTCAGCGGACAGGAGTGGAGGAGCAGGAGCATCTGGTAGAGGAGGAGGAGGAGGAGACAGAGGACCCAGACGCACCGTGGCAGTATGCTGTGGAGATGGAGGCAGGGAGTCCCTCGCATTCCTTGGCACAAATGGCCCATAGCATGCTCGGTTGCTTGCGTAGCGACAGCCGAATAATAACCATCAGACAGAGGGATGACTTTTGGCTGTCCACCTTGTTGGACCCTCGCTACCGTTCAAAAATGGTGGCCTTTTTCACACCTGCTGAGAGGGAGGCCAAAATAAAGTACTATAAAAACCACCTATGTAGTCAGTTGGTCTCTGCCTTTCTGCGCCAACGTCCATCCTCAGACACTGTGGGCCCTGTGCGCTCGCGTTCCGCTGCCATGGCAGCAGGGGAGGGGTGGGGTGGTAGGAGCAGTGGCAGCTCCACCAGCAGCGGCTGCCTCAGTCTGCAGTCGATGATGAGTAGCTTTCTTCACCAGCGCAGTGAGGAAACTACTAACCAGCCGCAGCAGCAGCAGCATCAGGTGGACCTGGAGCAGGACCTCAAACAACAGGCTTGGGCCTACTTGGACAGCACCCTGCCAACCGAGGTAGACAATCCCCTTGACTACTGGGCAACGAAACTTGACCTTTGGCCCCAACTAGCTGAATTTGCCCTTGAAAGGCTGTCATGCCCGGCCAGTAGCGTGGCATCGGAGCGCGTGTTTAGTGCGGCAGGAGGTATTGTAACTCCGCGGAGGACACGATTGTCCACCCAAAGTGTGGAGAGACTCAGGCGTGGATTAGTCTGGATTTCAAACCACCAGTTCCTGACACAACTGACTAAATCCGCCATGAATCATGCCCCAAACATGTTATTAGGGACAAATAGGCCGCTGTCTTTACAACTTTATAATTCCATGCAGTATATAGCCCTATCGGCCACTTTCTGGCATCCAGTTGCTGTAGCCCCCATCACCACTCTGTGCCACGGGCCCCTGTACCGCCTTCTCATACTGCTGCCAGATCCATCCTCTGCCATGTGCGTCTTTGTCGTCTGCTCACGCTGCTGGGTTCCAGTTTTAAACCTAGGCCTGTGTATGGCTTCCGAATACTGCTGCATCCACCGCCACCCTGCGCCATGTGTCTCTGTCGTCTGCTCACGCTGCTGACGGCTTCCGCTTTTTAACCGAGGCCTGTGTTTGGCTTCCGAATACTGCTGCATCCACCGCCACCCTGCGCCATGTGTCTCTGTCGTCTGCTCACGCTGCTGACGGCTTCCGCTTTTTAACCGAGGCCTGTGTTTGGCTTCCGAATACTGCTGCCTCCACCGCCACCCTGCGCCATGTGCCACTTTCAGGTCTCCTTACACTGTTGGTGGGTTCCATTTTGTGATAGGGTGCTGTATGGCCTTCCATTGCTGCTGCCTCCACCGCCACCCTGCGCCATGTGCCTCTGTCTTCTGCTCACGCTGCTGACGGCTTCCGCTTTTTAACCGAGGCCTGTGCTTGGCTTCCGAATACTGCTGCATCCACCGCCACCCTGCGCCATGTGTCTCTGTCGTCTGCTCACGCTGCTGACGGCGTTTCCGCTTTTTAACCGAGGCCTGTGTTTGGCTTCCGAATACTGCTGCATCCACCGCCACCCTGCGCCATGTGTCTCTGTCGTCTGCTCACGCTGCTGACGGCTTCCGCTTTTTAACCGAGGCCTGTGTTTGGCTTCCGAATACTGCTGCATCCACCGCCACCCTGCGCCATGTGTCTCTGTCGTCTGCTCACGCTGCTGACGGCTTCCGCTTTTTAACCGAGGCCTGTGTTTGGCTTCCGAATACTGCTGCCTCCACCGCCACCCTGCGCCATGTGCCACTTTCAGGTCTCCTTACACTGTTGGTGGGTTCCATTTTGTGATAGGGTGCTGTATGGCCTTCCATTGCTGCTGCCTCCACCGCCACCCTGCGCCATGTGCCTCTGTCGTCTGCTCACGCTGCTGACGGCTTCCGCTTTTTAACCTAGGCCTGTGTATGGCTTCCGAATACTGCTGCCTCCACCGCCACCCTGCGCCATGTGCCTCTGTCGTCTGCTCACGCTGCTGACGGCTTCCGCTTTTTAAACTAGTCCTGTGTATGTCTTCCGAATACTGCTGCCTCCACCGCCACCCTGCGCAATGTGCCACTTTCAGGTCTCCTTACACTGTTGGTGGGTTCCATTTTGTGATAGAGTGCTGTATGGCCTTCCATTGCTGCTGCCTCCACCGCCACCCTGCGCCATGTGCCTCTGTTGTCTGCTCACGCTGCTGACGGCTTCCGCTTTTTAACCGAGGCCTGTGTTTGGCTTCCGAATACTGCTGCATCCACCGCCACCCTGCACCATGTGTCTCTGTCGTCTGCTCACGCTGCTGACGGCTTCCGCTTTTTAACCGAGGCCTGTGTATGGCCTTCAATTGAAGCTGCTTCTGCTCCGCCACTCTGCCATTGGACTCTTGATAGTCGTCTCCCCACGCTGCTGCTGGGGGGACTTTTTAACATAGGCCTCTGTATGGCCTTCAATTTTAGCTGCTTACGCTCCGCCACTCTGCCATGGGCCCCTGTACCGCCTCCTCATGCTGCTGCCAGGCCCGTAATCTGCCATGGGCCCCCGTACCGACTCCTCATGCTGCTGCCAGGCCCGTAATCTGTCATGGGCCCCTGTACCGCCTCCTCATGCTGCTGCCAGGTCCAGAGTGTGTCATGGGTCCCTGTACGGCCTCCCATTGCTGCTGTCTCCATCGCCACACTCTGCCATGTGCCACTTTCAGGTCTCCTCACACTGCTGGTGGGTTCCATTTTGTCATAGGGTGCTGTATGGCCTCCCATTGCTGCTGCCTCCACCGCCACCCTGCGCCATGTGCCTCTGTTGTCTGCTCACGCTGCTGACGGCTTCCGCTTTTTAACCGAGGCCTGTGTTTCCACACTCTGGTTTTGGCCCCGTGACTGCCCAAATGAGTGAAGTGTGCGGTGATTCTAAGATCGACGGCACTCATCTGCATGTCATACTGACTGACAGTATTATTTCTCTTCCCCAGCAGACTCCAAGGGCATTTAAATTAAAGGTACAGTGTTCTGCACTAATATAAAGGCTCTCTGAAGCCTAGAAACACCCTTTTTATAAGTTCAATTCGCAGCGAATATATTCGCCTCGAATCGAATTTATTCCGCAAATTCGGCGAATCAGCCGAATCGAATTTTTGAATAATTCCCTCATCTCTAGTGCTAATGTACTCATGCTGTCCTCCTTGCTCCCACTGCTCCCAGGCCTTGATCCTGTACATATCATGAGGCTAAATAGATCCTCTTCAGCGCCAGCCTGAGATCAGCTTACACTAGACATAGGGGACCCCTTTCAGGCTACTGACGGCCTCCTCAGCACTCCATCTTCCACCTGACTCTCCTGCCAACCTGTCTCTCCTATGTTTATGGGTTGGCCTCACCACTCTACAAGGGCCTCCAAACCCGGGATTGGTTAGACTCCCATAAACATGCAGATTAAGGTCTCCACCTCTTCTGCCCACTGGCTTCTGGAAGCTTCCATGGTCCTCCAGAACCAGGTGGAGGCAATAGACTTCCAACCTGTTAAGTCATCCAGCCTGACCTGCAGTAACCTGACCTAATTACAGTTACCATCAGTCATACACAATAACCCTAGTAGCACACTAAAAGGTGCTACAGTAATATTTAAGCCTCAGTTTATTTCTAAATATATTCGGATTCATCTGCAGAAAAAATGTGTGCAGAAAACCTTACAAACAAAAAGATCTCCTGCTTGCTCTGCACCACATCTCGGCACTTCCAGTCAGGGAGTGTGCAATGAGTGCAACATAAAAAGTCCCCTGATTGGACTCTCGTGACGGGACCATGTGTTTGTCCTTTTAGGCATTCCCAGTTTGATGGTGTTACAGTATTTGTCTGGTCCGGCCAGCTTCCTTGGGTTCTGTTTTTTGAGTGGGGGGTCCCCTCCTGGACCTGAGGTCTATGACTTTTTGCCATTGCGGCTGGCCATGGGCCCAGACAACATTGGTTTGGTTCCCGTCAGTGGAATGGGCCGATAGTTCCCTTGGGCTCCAGGAAGGGAGGTTGTCTCAGGTAGGCCCCAGTTGGGTGCCAGGCTGTCGGTCCTACTGCGAACTTGGGTAGGGGACTACCTAGGCTGCGTTGGTTGGGTACCATGGCGGCGTGTAGTTGTCCCCCTGGAGGGGGATGGGCCCCCCAACTAAGCTGGGTTTCCAATGGGGAGGTTTCTACAGTTGTACCCACTTCCGGGAACCCATACTTACTCTGGGACCCCATTATGTTGTGTTTATTGCCTTTTTGCCCCCTGAGGGCTTGTGTTTTTTATGTTTTAATTTGCAGCCATGTGTTTGGTGGTAGAGCCACCCCCAACTGGTATCCTTCAAGTGTAGGATGCACTTTGCTATTGGTGTGATACGACTGTGCTATTGTACATACTCCTTGAGTCCTTCTTTTCTTTCCTTTCCTTGTTTTCTTTTCTGGTTCTTCTGTTTTTGTTTCATGCAGGGTTTTGGGACGCCATGGTCCAACCATCCCTGGGAGTGGAAATGGTTGGCTGACTTATGCTTTTTCTGCAGAGTGTGCTGCGCTGATCCCACCATGGCCTCACCCCTCTTGAAAGTACTCCCCCAAATGCTTCAATTCGCCTCGGAAACGGTCTAAAGTTTTCTATCACCTCAAATAGCAACAAATTGATGTGGCATGTTTGCAGAAAACCAGGCCCTCGCCCCACGGTATCTTTCACCTCATTATCCCACTTTTTACACGGCCTCGGCTCTTTAGAAATGCTGGGGTGTGTTGATAGCTTTAAAACGCAATCTCCCCTTCCTCTGTGCTCAGAATATAGCGGACCCCACAGATGGGTAATTGCTCCTGCAGGGCACCCTCTGGGTCCAGGAGGTTACTTTTGTCTCTTACTACTCCCCCAATCGCTTTCAGCATAAATTCTTTTCTTATCTTTGCACTATTATTTCGCGAAACTCCAAGGGTCTCCTTCTTCTGGGAGATTGAAATGTTACCTGGGATTTCGCCTTGGATACACGCTATGCCCAGGGGGCGGCCCCTTCTCATCACTTAGTGCTAGAGGAACGTATGTGCTCTCTTTTGCAGATGGCGGGGCTGGTGGACGTTTGGAGGGAACTTCACCCAACTGAGCACAACTTTACGTTCTGCTCAAATCCCATGACAGTTTTTGCAGAATTGACTATATATTTATGCTTGTTCAACAGCTTCCCTTGGTCAGGCAGATATCTATCCCCTCCTCGCCCTGGTCAGACCACAATCCCCTGGTTCTACTTCTTGCCCTCTCAGGATCAGTACGGCGCCCCTTTCACTGGCATATTAAGGAATCTTTATTGACCACTCAGGTTCCTTGCCAGCAAATAGAATCTTTTTTACATACATACTTTACAGAAAACTTGGGATCTGTCTCTTAGGCAGTGCCCCTGTGGGAGGTGCATAAAGTCACATTATACAGCTGGTGGCGGCTCGGAAGCAGGAGCGCTGTCTTTTGGATCTTTATTCTCTACTGGCTTCTACGGATGCTTGTTGGAAGTCAATCCCATCCGCGGCCCATAAACACACACGGGACTCTCTGGCTGCAGAATTGGATCTACTTACTTCGTCAGAGGCTGAATGGGCCCTGCGCTGGACCAAACATACATTTTATTCCTGTGCTATTAAGCCGAGTCCGATGCTGGCCAGGAAACTCAATTCTGTGTGGAAACCCCACAAACTGATCCAATAGCAATGTGCAATGTGACTTCCTGCAGGTGGCTGTACTTCCAATCCCCACATTGTTTCCCGTTTTGTGGACTTTCTTTCACACCTTCATGCTATGCCTGCTTCCTTCCCTGTGGCTCAGGCAGAGGATCAAGATCTCTCTCAAGATCTCCAACTTCCTGGATTGTCTGAAGCTGCGCAGGTAGCCCTCAACGCCATTGTCGGAAGTGCTTCAAGCTATCAAATCTCTGCAGTCCACCACAGCCCTGGGTCCTGATGGATTTTCCGGTCTCTGTTATAAGAAATTTGTGACCCTGTTGGCGCCCTTCTTGGCTGATTATTTTAATGAGTTATGACAGGGCTCTTTGCCCTCTCTGGACGCACTCAGAGCTCATATCACTATCATTCCTAAGCCGACAGATGATGTGCAGGAACCGCAAGCCTTCCAGCCCAGGCCTGAACTTATCATATCGACATAATGTAACATGGACATGCCGGAAGCCATCTGGTTCTGTATATTCTATCAGTACACAAAATTTCTGAAATTCGGAAGATTAATTAAGGTTCTGTGTCTCGGATTGAACAAAAGATAGATAACTATTCACTGATTTTTTTCTCTCCACTAACATTTGGAAAAGAGTTCATATTAAACTTTACACTGCATATGGTGTTATTATTTGACAGGAATATTTTAACCAAAATTGTCAATTGTATGATTATTGCATGAAGTGAATATTTGGCTAATTAAGTATTATTATTTATTACAGGTACTTATAGAGCGACGTCAATTTTACACAGCGCTTTACATATATATATATTGTACATTCACATCAGTCCCTAACCCTCAAGGGGTGTACAATCTAAGGTCCCCAACTTACATTCATACATACACATATTAGGGCCAATTTAGACAGGATCCAATTAACATACCAGCATGTCTTTGGAGTGTGGGAGGAAACCGGAGTACCCAAAGGAAACCAACGCAGGCACAGGGAGAACATGCAAACTCAAGGCATGTGGTGCCGTGGCTGGGATTTGAACCAACGACCCTAGTACTGCCAGGCGGAAGTGCTAACCATTTAGCCACTGTGCTGCCCAGTAATTTAGGTTTTATATTATATATATATTATATTGGTTTTAACAATTAATACATATTGGTAAAAATTATGGATATTGTGTTTTCAACATTAAAAAACATTAATTTGAGTTCATTATATTACAATGTCTCAGTACAGATGACCTCAACGAATGTCAATAAGATGTATTGGTAGAATGTTTTCTTCTTTCTCCAGAACCACTTAGATAACACATTATTTTCAGCGACACTGGTCCCAGTTTGTTTAACTAGTTTTGTCAACCTCTTAAATTTAGAGTCTTCTTACAAAATTAAGTTAGATTCTAAGCTTACTGGATTGTCCTGTGTATGGTATTCTCAATCAATTCATGCCAAGGTACACTTTGAGCTTTGAATATCTGCTTGTAGAGAGATTACGTGGTCGATTTGTATAGCTGTTGTCATATGTTGTAGAGTTACTGAGAGTTTCCTATGCTGAATTTTCAGGCAGTTGGTCCTCTTTCATTAATATTGGAAAATAATTGCTGATTTGAATTTCTAACCATTATTGTTGATTAGATCATTGTATTGCTATTTTGATTTGTTTATTATTCATCATCACCTATTACATTTTAATTACCATTTTGCACTGATTTTATTATTACTAATTATATATTTTTGCACATTATTGCTTTTTATTTCAAATTAGCACAAATGAAGAACTCAGATTAATTAGTTGATTTATGAAAATTAGTAGGGAATCTCCTTAATTCCAGATCCCCGCCTGTTTTCATAAATTACATACTGATTATTTTCTCAGAGCTAAAGTTCTGACAGCTTTTAGACTGTGGAAGAAAACCTACCCAAAGATGTTCAAAACATAGAAAATCCATGCAGACAGAGTGCTTACCACTTAATCCTCATGCACACTAATGTCAAAGGATTCGCAAAACAAACTTTCTGAAACATTTATGAATGCATCCTATGGTCTTTTATGTACATTTGTACACTCGACATTCAGAAACATTTACAAGTTTAACATTTAGATAAGTTTACCAAATCTAGAACCATTTCCGTTGTGGCCTATTTTAATGTTGGTTTTGGGAAGCTGAACATAGCTGAGTGGATATGAACACAGCAAAATCTGCTTTAAAGCAAGAACATCTAAATGCAGGTAAAAGTGATCTGAAAAGGATGAAAGTTGTTTAAATTTCACAGATAAATTCTTAGCTTTTCTAAAAGCAGGAGTGCCAGTGTGCACAAGGCTTTAGTCAATAAGGCCCTCAAGATTAACCGGTTCCCGCCCAGCCTATGACCAAATGGCGGCCGGCAAAAACCCTCACTGCTCCGGGTGGACACCATATGGCGTCCTTTTGGGCCTTTCGCAGTTTGCATGCCTGCAGAGCCGCGCAGCGGCGTGATCTGTCACCGGCCGTGTACCTCGGACACGGCCGATGCCAGATCTGACTACCGGCCCCTTTGCCGGTTCCATGTGACCTGCTGTGACTAATCACAGCAGGTCACATGACAGTTGTATACAATGGATGGCTTCCTATCATGCCATCCATTGTACACAAGTGTGGCTAGCTGTGAATGGTCACAGCGATCACATGCACAAGCTGGGCCCAGCTGTGTCATGTGATTAGCTGTGGCAAATCACAGTTAAGAAAAAAAACAAAAAATCCTGAATGAATCGATTTCATTCAGGTAAATGCTTGCTTATAGCAAAGTAATTCTTTGCTATAAGCAAATTGTGTAAAAAAAAAAATAATCACTTCCCCAAAGTAGTACAATGTTACTACTGAAATATGAAAAAAAAATCTTAAAAGAGAAAAAATGTAATAAAAAAAATAACAAATAATAAAAAAATAAAAAAATTATCATTTTCATCACCAGTCAGTGTCCCTGATCACCGCCATGCCAGTTATATGATGACACTGTACTGCACTGGTGACAGTATGCAAAAAAAATAGTGAAAATAATTTTTTTTATTTCTCCATTTCTGAAAAATTATGACAAAAAAATTACAATTTCAAAAAACTCACCATGCCTCTTATGAAATATGTCGGACTGTCTACTTTGCAAAAAGGGGTCATTTGGGGGATATCTGTACTGTTCTGACATTCTTGGACCTCAAGAAATTAGATTGGCTGTCAGTACTTCAGGACTGATCAATTTTCAGATATATCCCATAGTTTGTGAACTCTATAACTTTCCTACAGACTAAATAATAAATACTAATTTGGGTTATTTTCACCAAAGACATGTAGTAGAATACATTTTGGCCTAAATTTATAAAGAACAATTATTTATTTGCAAAATTTTATAACAGAAACAAAGACAACGTATTTTTATTTTCAAAATGTTTTGTCTTTTTTGTTAATTTAGCAAAAAATAAAAACCCCAGCAGTGATTAAATACCACCAAAAGAAAGCTCTAGTTGTGTGAAGAAAATGATAAAATTTTAGTTTGGGTACAATGTTGTATGACCGCGCAATTGTCATTCAAAGTGTGAGAGCGCTGAATCCAGAAAATTGGCCTGGGCAGGAAGGGGGTAAAAGTGCCCGGTATGGAAGTGGTTAAACTGCTGGTGGTTCATGCGTTCTATGAGGATTTCTTCCTAATGTACAGTTGTGTTCAAAATAATAGCAGTGTGGAGTTCTATTAGTGAGGTCATTCATTCTTTGAAAAACAGGTGGCAATTATTGCCCTTATTTAAGGAAGGAAGGCAGCAAATGTTGTACATGCTGGTTACAGTGCATTTCTCTCTGAAATTCTGAGGAAAATGGGTCGTTCTAGATATTGTTCAGAAGAACAGCGTACCTTGATTAAAAAGTTGATTGGAGAGGGGAAAACATATAAACATAATTGTGCAGTGGATGGAAAATTATAAATGGTTTTCCAAATTTTCCACAAATAAACATTTGTATTCAGCCCCCCTGAGTCAATACTTTGTAGAACCACCTTTTGCTGCAATTACAGCTGTAAGTCTTTTTGGAAATGTCTCTTCCAGCTTTGCACATCTAGCGAGTGACATGTTTGCCCATTCGTCTTTGCAAAATAGCTCCAGCTCTGTCAGATTGGATGGAGAGCATCCGTGAACAGCAATTTTCAAGTCTTGCCACAGATTCTCAATTGGATTTAGGTCTGGACTTTGACTGGGCCATTCTAACATATGAATATGCTTTGATCTAAACCATTCCATTGTAGCTCTGGCTGTATGTTTAGGGTCGTTGTCCTGCTGGACAGTGAACCTCCTCCCCAGTCTCAAGTCTTTTGCAGACTCCAACAGGTTTTCTTCTAAGATTGCCCTGTATTTTGCTCCATCCATCTTCCCATCAACTCTTACCAGCTTCCCTGTTCCTGCTGAAAAAAAAACATCCATACAACATTAGTTTTCAGCCACACTTAGTGTTTTGCTTTTAGGCCAAAAAGTAAAATTTTTGTGTCATCTGACCAGAGAACCTTCTTCCACATGTTTGGCGTTTCCTCCACATGGCTTCTCACAAACCGTAAACAGGACTTCTTATGACTTTCTTTCAACATTAGCTTTCTTCTTGTCACTCTTCCATAAAGGCCAGATTTGTAGAGAGCAAGACTAATAGTTGTCATGTGGAAAGATTCTCCCACCTGAGCTGTGGATCTCTGCAGCTCCTCCAGAGTTGCCATTGGCCTCTTGGCTGTTTCTCTGATGAATGCTCTCCTTGCCTGTCAGTTTAGGTGGACGGCCAGGTCTTGGTGGGTTTGCAGTTGTGCCATACTCTTTCCATTTTCGGATGATGTATTGAACAGTGCTCCGTGAGATGTTCAAAGCTTGTGATTTTTTTTTTTTATAACCTGACCCTGTTTTAAACTTAACCACAACTTTATCCCTTACCTGTCTGGTGTGTTCCTTGGCCTTCACGATGCTGTTTGTTCACTAATGTTCTCTAACAAACCTCTGGGAGCTTCAGCTGTATTTATACTGAGATTAAATTACATACAGGTGGACTCTGAAAAGTTTGAAAAAAACCCTATATTTTCTTCTTTCTGCTATAAAACATATCCAATAAAAAAAATAAAATTTCTTCTTAAATTTAGGCCAAAATGTATTCTTTGGTAAAAAAAAATCCCAACAAGTGTATATTGATTGGTTTATGTTAAAGTTATAGTGTTTACAAAATATGGGATATATACAGCTACAGATACTATATTGATAATGACGGTGATCAGCAACTTATAGTGGGACAGGTGACAGATTTGCCAAGATGTCACCTTAACTTAGCTCTTTACTGCTTTGGTAACATGCTGGTTAGAGCTTTTTAATTTTTATTGTTTTTATTTTTAATTAAAATCTTCAGCTAAGAAGACGTTTGTTGCACCTGTTATAATGTGTTAATTCATTAAAACCTTCATTGTAGAAATGTACCATTATTGCACTTTCTTTAGTTTTCTATAATAAACATTTATTTTGAACATAGTGTAGAGAAATTCTGTGACAAACGCATGTAATCTGGGCAGTGATATATGTAGGTGGGGATTTCTGTGGGTGTGGCTTGAGTATGGGTGGGGACACGGGGCCCCATGATCTCCTTTTGCCCGAGGGCCCCATGAGTTGTCTGTCCGCCCCTGTTCTGTACCACAGGCTAAAATTTGCTGGAGATAAAGGTGATTGAAAAGGAGCAAGCTGGTGTAGAAACTATGTTCGTAGAGGTGGTACCTGACACAGAAACCACCATGACTTGGGCTTCTGTAGAGGCCTGGGGGTCAGCCTCTTTCCCACCGATTATGGACCCAAGACTAAGGAGACCACCCTCTTGGGGTTACAAGGAACCTTTTTCCCAAGAGGGTTATATCGCTTCCCTGGGTACCTGGCTGGCCGTGAATTATGCCAGCTATCCTTTCCATGCAATTAGGGCTGAAGGGACTGTTTCTAGGACCTCCTGGAATACTGTACATAGTGGAGTCTGGAGCAATTAAACAAAAATGTGATGCGCTACCTCGTCATATAATGAAAACATAGACTTTTAAAAAATGCAGTGACAGTCCAGAAAACTTCAGAATAGTGGGATAATAAATGTCCAATCCAACATTTGTTGGGCTATCATCCAGCAATATTCATGTAGTTGGCACAGTGGAGTAATTCAAATAATTGTTCACTACATTCTGGAGCACATATAATTTGTTTTAATGTGAGTGGAGATTGTAGCACATTAAATTTGTTTTTTTAAAAAACGGTGTGGGAAGCGTGGCTTGAGCCCGGAGGATGATGGCTGCCTGATTCCGGAGATCCGACACATGGAGGACATATCACATGACACAAGCAGGGAAAGCGGATAGGAAAGCCTCCGCCCCACGATCACGGTCCCCCCGCCCGATGAGCGGTCCCCTAAGCCACAGTATACTGGAGCTAGTCTGGTCCCAGGCCCTGGAGCACACTGCGGCCTCCTCCCCTGCTGCGTCCTCCCACTCTGCACACAGGGCATCCCATTCTCTCAGCAGGAGCCCATCTACTCAAGATTGATCATTATATTGAGGACCTGGACAACAGGGGACGGCGTCACAACTTAAGGGTGCGTGGCGTACCTTAGACGATTGAGGCGGGTCAGTTACCACAAACGATCCTAGCCATTTTTAACAATCTATTTGAAAGACCCCAGGAGTCACCTATTGAAATTTAACGCCTCCACAGGGCTCTTCCACCCAAAAGTAGGGACATGTAACCCCCACGAGATGTAATCTATTGCCTAGTGGATTTCCGACTCAAGGAAGAATTGTTACACAGACCGCAAGAAAGAAATCGCATTATTTTCAACGGAGCAGAAATTAAATTATTTCAAGATCTTTCACATATTACCCTTCAACGCAGAAAGGACTTACGTCCCTTGCTTGATCTACTTCGCTCCCATGGCATAGCGTATCGCTGGAAATTTCCGTTTGGTCTTTCAGCTTCACACCTGGGACGAGTGGCTATCCTGAGATTCCCGGAAGATGTGCAACCATTTTGCGAGTCATTAGACATCCCAACAGTAGACCTGCCCAATTGGTTCGGGGACCTCCGCTTCCCACCCCAGACAGGGGATGACCGCATGGAAGCCCAGCCATCAAGACACCCTGGAGGAGCGAGACGCCGTAGACCTTCCCCCCGACCTCCGTCTTCACCAACCAGGCGCAGACCCACTATCACAGACAGTCTTCCAGCATCTCCGGCTCATCGCAAGGCGTGTCGCGAATTATGGTTTTTTTTGTTCTCTACTTTAGAGTTTTCACCGTATTTTTCCTGGTATAATGTCTGATCATCATCCTGATCCTGTCTCCCGCTAATCCTCATGCGAAGGCCTTTTGACTTCCCTTTTTTTGAGGTTCTGGAGTATGTGTGTCTCATAAGGCTCTCTTAATATTCATACATGCTACCTGTTATGTTTATATTCCTACTATGTAATAGTAATTATTCGTATTCAATGTCCTCTCACACTCTCAGCTGGCTGTTATCATACATTGCCATGCAAACTGCAGGGTACGGCGTTTAGTGACCTGGTTCCTCCACAATTGAGAAGTAACACCCCGCTGTATAGTGTTGGTTAAATATGCATGTGTTACCACCTTATTGGCCAGGCTGTGAAGACTGCTAGTACACACTAGAAATGTCATTTCACTATTTGCAGAATGTTTATATGCAGATATATATATATTTTTTTGATAACTTGAGCCCTAACAAGCACTTGTAACAAGCACTCCTCAGACCGATCTTTGAAAAGAGACCTTACTTTTGATCGGCATCCCGATAGTAAGACATGATACAAAATGTGCCTATATTGTGTTTGAAATGCTGTTTTATACTGCTATAAATGTTTAACTATATACTTTGGCGATACACAACTCCATTATACTATCGCACCGTGATTTATATACCGGCTGATCTTCTTTTAGGGAACATTCTTTTAGGGACCGTTCTACTGGTACATTGCATCCTCCCATTTCTTCTACCATCTCCACTATTGAGTAGATTATTTGGGATACTGCACGTCATTCATCCACACCGTGAATACTCCCCATACTTTTGCCCCTCCCATAACCATTTATGCTCTCCCTACAGCTTTGTGATGCTTTTTCCGTTCCTCTGTGTGGTGTTGCTACCCTTCTATCTGTTCCCAATACACCCATAATTACTTGTACTCGCATATAATACAGGTGCTAGGCCATTGCCTTTGGACTCACTCACAACCCCACACAGTGGACTCCCTAGAGTCCGAGTGAACCTGTCCGCACCTGGGAACAAACAGTAAAACAAAACAACAACAAAACCAATAACAGAATAAAAGACAACAATAAAGGATGGAGTAGCTAGTCTACCCCGTCGCCAGATTTTTTTTTTTTTTTACCAGTTCTCCTGTTCACCCCTTTCGTACTCTATACGATTGAATAGAGGTGCTTATTAGTCCTCTTTTCTACCCCTCTCCTGCTTTCCTGTCTCCGCCCCCTCTTTTTATCTCCCTCTATTTTTCTTACCTCCCCCCATTTTTTTTTCTGCAACTCTCTGAAGTGTCGCTCTAAATATCTGACCGTGTTTCCAGTTTATTACTCACTTCCCTCAGTGATAGATAAGACATACACCGAAGCTCCCTCCTTACATATGAGACAATGCCTCCCACAACCTTGCATGCTTCTCATATGCTTTCAGTGGCATCTTTCAATGCTAGAGGTCTAAATCTGCCCGAAAAACACTCACAACTATTGACTTATATGAAAAGCTTACGAGCAGATGTGAATTTCATTCAGGAAACTCACTTCTGTGCTGACCATGTCCCTAAATTCTCCAACGCAATGTACCCGACAGTATATCATGCAGTTAATACAGAGGTGAAAGCAAAAGGTGTATCCAATTTTAATTCCGAAGAGACTCCCGCTTACGATTACGGATTCTATTGAGGACTCAGAGGGCCAGTTCCTCTTCCTTAAAGGTCTCCTCCATAATAGGCCAATCACACTAGCTAACATATACAGTCAGTTTCTTCCGTAAAATTGCGAAAGCATTAACAACTTTCCAATCGGGCATTCTGATTTTGGGTGGCGACTTCAATGCGGCATTAAACCCTCTGGAAGACACCTCGACAGGTACACCTTCAAAAACATTTCAAGCACTTAAACAGATCTAACTGGAACTTACAGACCTCCTCCTGCATGACACATGGCGTACTTTACACCCGTCTGATAAAGACTTCACATTCTTTTCTGCGCCTCATAATCGCTATTCTAGAATCGATTATCTCTTTCTCTCGCAAAAAGATCTCCCTACCTTGAAGTCGACCTCCATTGAACCTATGTTCCTTTCAGACCACCACCCCATTACTATGACCATATATCTCCCAGATACCCCAATCACTCCCAAAACATGGCGACTGGACCCGTTTCTTCTTACAGACCCATCTGTGACCCTCCAAATTCGTGAATGTCTGCTTAACTACTTTCGAGAAAATATATCTCCAGAAACGACCCCACTCACCCAATGGGAAGCACACAAATGTGTGACACGTGGGCTTCTACTTGCAATTGCGGCCTCTCGAAAGAGTGCGGCACAGGCATCTTTTAACTCGTTACTCCAGAAAGTACGGCAACTAGATTGTTCCCATAAACGTAAACAGGCTTTGACACTTACTGCCGAACTAGTATCTACACGTAAACAATTACTAGAAGCTGTGTAAAGGAAAACCAAGCAAAACCTTGCCTTATGTCAGAAACTGATTTACGAACATGGGAACAAAAGTGGTAAATTCCTAGCTAAGGCCCTGCAAACGAAAAAAGCAACTCGCACTATTCACCAAATCCATTCTCAGCAAGGTCGAATACTTAAAACATCCTCGGATATAGCAGCAGAATTTGAAAACTACTATACATCCCTTTATAACCTCCCTCAAGCCCCAAAGCCTACAGGGGATAATAGATTATGTATGGACATTATCCCGGCCTTTCACAATATCTTCCCAATCCTATCTCGCAATCAAAAGCAAGTGAACTAGATGGGGCACTGACACTTGCAGAATTCCAAAAAGCCATTGCACAATTAAAACCAGGCAAGAGCCCAGGCCCAGACGGGTTTACGACCACTTACTATAAATCATTTATGGAAATTCTTGCGCAGCCATTCTTAAATGCATTCAACTCACTAGACACCCCAGGACAGCCCATGAGATTTCTTTCTAAAGCCCATATCACACTCACACCAAAAGAAGACAAGGATAAGACATCGACGGCCAACTATCACCCAATTTCCCTTCTGAACGTTGATCTAAAAATCTTCGCTAAAATATTAGTGAACCGTCTTTTTAGCATCATTGAATCTGCCATATCCACTGATCAGGTTGGGTTTGTGCCAGGTAGAGAGTCGAGAGATAACATAGTACGAGCTCTAAATATACATCACTGGTTGACGCAAACAAAACAACCTGGCTTCTTTCTCTCTCGATGCTGAGAAGACTTTCGATAGGTTGGTCTGGGACTATATGGAAACGGTTTTGGTTAGACTTGGCCTTCCTCTGCACCTCATGAACTTTATCATGTCTTTATATACCGCATCAACTGCCAAAGTAAGAGTCAATGATCTCCTGTTGGAAGCCTTCTCCATCAGTAATGGGACTAGACAGGGGTGTCCGTTGTTTCCCCTCCTATTTGTCCTCACACTGAAACCCTTCTTGAAACACATTCAAATGAATGACAATATAAGAGGAATTAAGGTCAAAGGCAGATTACACAAAATAGCGGCATTCGCCGATGATATACTACTCTTCCTAGCAGACCCGCACACCACTCTCCCTAATCTACTTCAAGACTTTAAAACATTTCAGTATATATCCAACTTCAAAATTAATTTCAATAAATCACAGGCCCTCAATGTCACCTTACCCCCTGACATAGTCAGACAAGCGCGGGCAAACTTTCCCTTCACCCCGCAATCCGAGGCTATCACTTACCTAGGGATTCAACTACCAACCCGCCGTTCAGAACTATACGTAAAAAACTTTCTACCTATTATACGCAGTGTAACTAAAGACCTACAGAATCGGGATAAGCCAATCTTTTCCTGGTTCGGAAGGGCAGCTGTCCTCAAGATGAATGTACTATTGTACCTGATGCAAATGGTCCCAATTTGTACCACTACTGGCTAGCACTCCAGAAGAAGTTTTGCTGTAAAGACTTAATTGCTAAGGAGTTTGCCCTCTGTTGCCATTACCCTTGGGCACCCCTTACCCTGTCCAAGTTCAATTCCCTAATAAAACTTCAAAACAAAGCTCAAGCACTGCTTACTGTCTCCTGGATGCAGGTTTGAGTGAAGGAAATGCGTGCTGCATGGCTGTGCAGAACTACAGGAGGACCCAAACTTCAGTGACTCCTAGGGGGGTAGTGCTACATATACTGTAAATAAAAACTCTTCGCTTAATGTAGCAAATTAAAAATATCAGTACGAAGGACAGACACAGCTGGAGCTCTAGGTAAAAGGTCCTACCCACAATGTCCAAAGACAGCTCCCCAACCAGCTTCCCTGCAATGATCTTCAGTGAAAGGAGTCCTTCTTCAGCCCAGCTTCCTAAGGCAATGTTCTTCAGCAAATTCTCTTTCAGTCCAGGCTTCTTCAGGCCAACTCTCCAGTAACACAGGCAGCCTCCCAGGGGCAGAGGCCCGAGGAGACAGAGAGCTCTGAACAGACCCTCCAAAACATTTATTCTCTCACCAGCCACACCTTCTGGTGGCTGAGGTCAGAAAAATATTATCACCCAGTGATTGACCCTTGACCCTCCAACTCTATATCTGTAAGTTTCTTTCAGAAGCAGGTAGGCACAATCAACCACCAGGCTTTGAGAGACCTTTGAGAGCACGAAATCAATGGAGTGGTGCTGCAGACAGGACTGTGCTGGATCACCTTTGAGAATAAATAAATGCACATATTTTTGCAGTAAAAAAAATGTGCATTTATTATTTTTTCAGTGGATTGCAGGTGCAATGCCTATACCTCTGTATAGGCCAGGGGTCCTCAGACTTTTTAAACAGGGGGCCAGTTCACTGTCCCTCAGACCGTTGGAGGGACGGACTATAGTTTAAAAAAAAAAACTATGAACAAATGCGGACACAGTACAGGAGATGACCAGAGACTGCGGACACAGTACATGAGATCACCAGAGACTGCGAACACAGTACATGAGATCACCAGAGACTGCGGACATACAACGGCGGCGGGAATACTTGGCCAGCCGCTCCATAAGAAGCACAGACATTTCCCTCCAAGTGTGTCTTATGGACCGAAATATACGGTAATGCAGGACACCTTGTTGGGTCAGATCTGTGTACAATGTAAAGAGAGAGAGGGGGGGAAGATAAGGAGGGGAGAGAGAGAGGAGGGGGAGAGAGAGAGGAGGGGGGATAGAGAGAGAGGAGGGGGGGGAGAGAGGAGGGGGGAGGAGAGGGGGAAGAGGAGGGGAAGAGAGAGGAGGGGGGGAGAGAGGAGGGGGGAGAGAGAGGAGGGGGAGGGGGAGAGAGGAGGGGGGAGAGAGAGGGGGGGAGAGAGGAAGGGGGAGAGAGAGAGGGAGGAGATCGCTCATCTGTTGCACTTATCTAGGATCCATGGCCGTGATACCCGACATGCAACGATGGAGTCGCCTCTCTTACTCCCCCTCTTCATGGTCAGCTCTAGGCTCCGCCCTCCGGCCGTGACGGTTGCATGCACTGATCAGAATAGATGGCCAGCTGGCTGCAGAGAGGCCAGGTGAGTGTTGCGGGTTCATAAGCCGAGCCCACCTTCCCCTGTTCTAGAATTTCTGATCCCGCCCTCCTGTCTCCCGCGTGAGCCCTGCCGAGCTCTCCTGACCTGCCAAACCCTAGTCCCTTGCCTCGCGGCAGATCCGCCCCTGCCCGGCGGGCCGGATAAATGTCCTCGGCGGGCTGCATGTGGCCCGCGGGCCGTAGTTTGAGGACCCCTGGTATAGGCTGTCAGTTTGAAATCTGCAGGACTTGTGAATGAACTACAATGGTGCTCATCAGCACGGTGGCAGATGTGAAATGTAGTTTTTTCATTGCTGTAAATGAATGGTGCGACAGTGCAAGCAGAGCTGTGCACAGCCATGCCATTTTTACAATGTCACAATGGGTGTGAAGAGAGGACGGTGGCCGGTGGGTAAGTAGGAGCATGTTACATTTTACACCCTAAATATTGTTGTAACATGCTCCTAAAGGTGAACCTATCCTTTAATGTCTAATACATATACAGCCGTTATTATCCAACGTACATTTTAAAGTTTACAGATACCTTCAGATAATGCAGAAATAGAGTGTTATTATCTTCAGATGCAAGGCCTTTGACAGTACTGACTGGCCTTATTTATGGGCAGTAATGGAAAAAGTTTGCCTCTAAATGTAATTAAAAAAATGTAGAATATATATATAAACATTACAATGTCAAATTGATAAGAGAGGTAAAGCTACCTCCAATCAGGTATAATATTTAGCTCCACAGGTGCAACATTATGTGGGTTGGGGTAAGGGGACCCATATTTTTCAATTGATTGATACAATTTGAAGAACAGTCAAGGATTTGCTGGAAACTAAGGCAGTTAATTGTTATACCTCTAACTCTTTGCATAAGGAAGTGGCAAATGTGGAGGGATATACTATATAGAAACAATGGAGTGTTTTGCAATGCATACAATTGCTTTGCAATGATTTTTCAAAATAATTTCAACAGCTGCAGGAAAGGTTCTCTATGACTAAGCAAAGTTTTTACTGATATTTCTTGTTGCCTCATGCAATAAACTCCCAAGCGAAGGTAACATTTATGATATATTAAAAGATTACAGTGATAGAGGATGAAGTGTTGTCTTACCTATGTGATATCCTATCACATAGGTAAAGAGCAATGCTTTTGAGGCATAGGTAATATAGAAGAAAACAAGTGGTCAGAGATAGTAGAAGTAATTTTTTTCGGTGTCAATGTCTACCTCTCAGGGAATAACTCATCTATTTATTGTGCATAATACATATAAAACTCCTTATTCATAGTTACATAGTTAGTCTGGCTGAAAAAAGAGAAAAGTCCATACAGTTCAAACCAAAAAAAAAGTTATAATCCTATACCCACAATTGATCTAGAGGAAAGCAAAAAAAAAAAAAAAACAAACAAAGCATGATACAATTTGCTCCTGCAGGGTTAAAAAATCCTTCCTGATCCCCCCGGGAGGCAATCGGATATTCCCTAGATCAACTTTACCTATAAATGTTAGTATCCAGTTATATTCTGTGTATCTAGGAAAGAATTCAGGTCTTTTTAACGCAAAACCAGGTACTCCTCCTGTACAGGTAACAGCCAGATATGAAAGTAAAAGCAGCACAGATTACACAAATTATACATTGTTGGGTACACAGTTATCCTTATCATTGCTCCTAGATGTTAACTTCTTCTCAGCTCTTCCACCTGTTCTAGAGATCTTGGAGAATACTTTAGAAGCAGTGGGTGGGGGTGCGGAGGGAATAAAACAACACAAAGTGTTAAAGTGGCGCTAAATTAATAGTGATGGGGTGATATAGTGAGTACAACACAATAAAATGTGACTAAATCAATAAAATGATATCAGTGAATTACTGTGAATATAAAAATGATATATAATCCAAAGTTCACAGAAATTGTTCCTCCTTCTTTGGAATCCACCACGTGCTGTCTAATAATAACCAGGTGTCTAACAGTGTCCTCCACACGGATGTGCACTCACAGATAGTTGTTGCCTCCCACTTTCATGGTTCGCAAAACAGGCTTCAAAGAATAATTCTCCAAATATAAGCAGATTATAACCAATGAGGTACAACCATCATGGAGGTATAATGGTATATTAATGAATCCATACTTTCCAATGCTTATGTATCATACAAGCATGATATTCCTCAGATTCTTTGACTCCTAGTGAATGTGGGTCAAATACAGCTTAATCTCAAAACAACTACTGTGTCTTCTCTTTCATTTATTCTCTATCACAATTTACCTTGTGAATACAGATTTCCAAATTATCCCTTACGTCCACATCTACAATCTGTTCTGTGTTGTTTGTGAATAGTAGGTCCAGCAGTTCATTATTTCTAGTTGGAGCATCCACCAGTTGACATATGAAATTGTTCTTAAAGATGACCTTCATTAAATAGTCATGAACTGCTTAGCAACCAGCAACAGATAGTGCTGTCATGTCTGTAACCTGTAATTTAATTCCTTTAGGACTGTGTGCTCCCCCTTGGATAGAAAAAGTGAACTAGAGATTTAACTCTTCATAGGATGTCATTGATTGTACAACACTAGGCAAACAAATAAATGTTTGGCAGCTCCCAAAGGTTGGCTTCCTGTTCACCAGACCATCCCTGCATCAAGCTTCTGAGCAACCCATTCTTTCACAAATGTTTGTAGAAGTAGTCTGCATACCTAGGTGCTTTATTTTATGCACCTGTGGCCATGGATGTGATAGGAACACCTGAATCCAATGATTTGGAGGGGGGTCCAGGGACTGACCGAGGGTCAGTAGGGGGCCCCATGAAATGCCCCTGGTACCTTTTATATGCTTTCTTGGGTGTGTTTTGAGTGTGGGCAAGGACACAGGTTCCCCATGATCCCCTTTTGCCCGGGGGCCCCATGAGTTGTCAGTCCGCCCCTGGGGGTGTCCCAATACTTTTGGCAATATAGTGTAATTTGTAATTATATAGGTGCTTTAGGGCAGCCACATTGGTTCATTACTTTACTGAAAATTCTTACAGTGCAAGTCTGTAAGCTGGACAACTCAATGAGAACATTTCTCTCTCTCTATGGAGCCACTTTATTTCAACAGATGTTATGTGAGAGGCAGAGGGATTGTACTGTACCATTGCAAGCTCCATCTAATAAATAATCTACAAATCTGTGTATTTATTGCAATAACAAAAATATGGAAGCTAAATCTTAATTTTAAAGCTCAACCCTGTGTAGAATTAAAATGACATGTTTTAAGCTGGCAAACATTCTGCTGTGTTGGGAGGACCTCGCTGTCCTACAGGCATACGTCCAAGTCCTGCAAATCATTTACAGTCATGGCCAAAAATATTGGTACTCCTACATTTCTGTCAGATAATGCACCACTTCGCCCAGAAAACTGTTGCAATTACAAATCTTTAGGCATTCTCATGTTTATTTATTTTGTTTGTATTAGTATGACACAAAAAAGTGAAGAAACAAAAAGCCAAATTTGACACATTCCACACCAAACTCCAAAAATGGACTGAACAAAATTATTGGCACCCTCAATTTAATATTTGGTAGCACACCAATAACTGAAATCAATCACTTCCTGTAACTATCAATGAGTTTCTTACACCTCTCTACTGGAATTTTGGACCACTCTTCTTTTGCCAACTGCTCCAGGTCTCTCAAATTGGATGGGTTCCTTTTCCCAACTGCTGTTTTGAGGTCTCTCCACAGGTGCTCTATGAGATTGAGGTACGTTTTGGCAAACTCCAGTCTGTTTTTTTTATGTTTCTGTGCCAGCAGTGGGGTCCTCCTGGGTCTTCTACCATAGCGTCCCTTTTCATTCAGATGGTGACGTATGGTGCGAGCTTACACAGTTGTACCCTGTGCCTGAAGGATAGCTTGAATTTTCTGGAAGTTGATTGAGGTTCTTAGTCCACCATTCGAACAATCCTTTGTTGCAATCTGTGATCAATTTTTCTCTTTTGTCCATGTCCAGGGAGATTAGCTACAATGCCATGGCCTATAAACTCCTTGGCAATGTTGCACACAGTGGACACAGGAACATTAAGATCTTTGGAGATGTATTTTTATGGACAATTATTTGCTGCTCGTGCTCTTCTCCTTGCTTCATGTGGCACACAGAGACACACAACAGAAAGGTTGAGTCAATTTTTCAGCATTTTATTTTAACTGGTTGCCAAAGTGATTTCTATATTGTCAGCACCTGTTAATTGATACAGATGAGTTTAATTACAACAGGAGCATCACAAACTTGTAATGCAATTATTTATTACAATTTTGAGAAGGTGCCAATAATTTTGTCCAGTCCATTTTTGGAGTTGTCAGATTTGGAATGTGTCAGATTTGGATTTTTGTTTCTCCACTTTTTTGTGTCATACCAATGCAAACAAAAGAAATGAGAATGCCTAAACATTTGTAATTGCAACAATTTTCTGGGCGAAGTGGTGCATTATCTGACAGAAATTTAGGAGTGCCAATATTTTTGGCCGTGACTGAAAGTTATATGGTGGAGGAAGTGCAATTGTACTTCCACTGTACTTCCTGGCTGCAAGTGCTATATGTCTCATAGAAACCACATTCTCCACTTTACTATTTACAAAACACATGGCCTCAGGCTCCATTCTGTCAGGAATTACAAATAAATCTTCACAATGGGACATAGACAGCAAAAAAGACAGAGGTTTTAACCACTGAAATGTAGTGCACTCCTAGTTAGCTAGGAGGAGCTAGAATCCTGATTGTCAGAAAGGAGGGCTGAGTAGCAGCCTGGGTATGATAGTCAGGAGGTCAAATTTAGGTCAGGTCTGAGAGGCTCTGCAGGCCAGCCCCTCTAGAATTTCCTCCTGCTCTAGAGCTTTGGAGGAAGGTCTAGAGGCAGTGGGTAGATCGGAGGAGTGGCTAGCTTGTACTCTTGAAAGATCCTGGCCAATCCCCAACAGGAGGCTTGGCAAAGGGCTGGGACAACCCTTATGGGTTGCCTGAAAGGAGGAAAGCTTTGGACTTCACTGGCTTCCTGAGAGAGGACCACCTGGCAGCAGGGAAGGATCAGCCCAGCTTAAAGACCTGGTAGCAGCCACTGACCCAACAGCAATACAGGAGAAGGACTCAGTAAGTACACATATACCCCCTGACCGGAAAGAGGAGAGAGCATTTGGATGGGAAACCTGACTTGCTGTACAGCTGGGACTATTGCCCTTCTAGTAGTTACTACTGGATCTCGATCTGTCCAGGGATTCATCTATACATCTGGATTGAGGAGCTTCTGGGGTTGCAGAGGTAAATTGCGAGATGCTGCTTAGCTCTCCAGAGGAGGATTTTTATGTAAAGACTTGTAATATAGTTTCAGGAAGTTTGCCCTCAGTTGCCATTTGATTGGACATCTCATAAACCCCTTACCCTATTCAAGTTCTAAACCCCTAATAAAACTTTAAAACAAAGTTCAAGGACTGGTTTCTGTCTCCTGGTACATGTCTGAAAGGAAAATGCGTGTTGCCTGGCTGTGCAGGACTATAGGGGGACCCAAACTTTAGCAACTCCTAAGGGGGTAGTGCTACAGAATCATTCCTTAATTTACTAAAAAAAAGTTATAGTTTTAGATACTCTTTAAGCAATCAACTGATGGTTTGTTTGGGCTTTACCTAAACATTGCTTTCAGACACAGAACAGGTTAATATTATGTAAGTAAAAGATTCCTTACAAACAACTAGGACCTAAAGATGCATGTCAGCACTTATCATTAACTTAAGTTATACAGAAACTTTAATTACCCTCATTTTATGACAGAGGACTTTGCCCAGTAGTGCATTTTAATAAGTATTTGGGTGTCTAGGTTGTTCAGATAAACAGAATGCACCTATGCAGTTAGTTTTGTTGCTGAAATAAGTTCTGATAGTACAAAGATCAGAAACTTCTTGAGTCCTCAAATGATCATCACAAGTATGATACTACTAAACAATATGTATTGCCTGTTGAGGAAAACAGGATTTTTAAAAAAAAAACAGTCAGGTTATACTGCTGCCTACAGGAGGTTGTGGCACTATCAGGATAGGGGTATCCTCAGCAATAGCTTTGGAGGTCATACCCAGACCCTGCTTGACTGGAATACTGCTGGGCTAGTCTGGAATGGCTGTGCATTATGGCATTTTCCATACCTTTGTGTACTGGGTTAATTAGCCACAGAGCGCTGGGTCTAGGGCTGTTGCACAGTTTCTGGTTTGACCCAGTCTCTGAAAACTCCCTTTGTGAATAAGGCCAAACAAGCTAATGCACTATCTCACTGTTGCGCAGCTGCACATAAAAAAATAATCCCTCCACTGCTAGTTTTTAAACGATAAGAATTAAAGTGTTACTAAACGCAGGACCCCGCATTCACTATATCTAGTCTCCCACAGTACACAGAACATGGAAGTGCAATTATTTAATAATATAAAGTGCTAAATACCTTTTCCCATCAGCAGTATATAGTAGTTTTGTGATTTCTATTAGTGTCCAGCACAGTACATGTTAAAGCTTGTAGGAGTTTTCATTTTGCTCTAGGATGATGTAGAACCCCTGACCTCTTTCTGGACAGTGTTGATTGGCCCTGTGCTGATCACATGCACTCTCCCAAGAAGAAAAAAAAACAAAAAACCTCTCTAGCAATGCACACCAAACTGAGCATGTGCAGAGTGACTCCACATGATATGTCTTATCAGGAGATAAGAGGGGGACACTGGAAGAAGGGGAGGATCAGAGAAGTCAGGATCAAACAGCGTTTTTACACAATGCGGAGGATTAACCCCTTATGTTCCACAGTGAGTATACCAAGCATGCTTTACTGTATATACAGACTGATTTTACTGTTGTGGGTTTAGTAAACACTCTAACCTTAACCACGCAATATGCTTAGGTTTGCGAGTATGCAGACTGCTTCCCACTTGCTGAATGTAATTGAATATAGAAGTTGGAGACATGGTGGGAACCTCCAAAGATTTTTGAGCCCTAATAAAATGCTGTAGTTGTAGGTAGTAGAAGTACATAGACAATAAGGAATGGTTTCTCCAGATAGAACTGAACGTTGTATAACCTGTAACGTGTTAGAGTTGTTTCACCATAGCCCGGACCTTGTGCAAAGCCTATATGTTGGAAAATCCTTGTTAGATTTTGAGAAGTATTATGTTTCCAAACCTTCTGTTAGGGCGGAGGACCCGGTAAAAGTAAGGATTACTAAAAGAGTGGAGTTCCTGCTTGCACTATCCTCCTTTGATACCTATGTAAGGCCACCCAACATCGAATTAAGTTGGTCTGCCAAATAGTACAGACATGGATTCGGAAAACCTATACCCCCTTTGTCTTTTTGCATGTTGCAATTGTTCGATCCTAATCCTTAGTGTACCATTTTTCCATATCAAAGATATGAAATTCACTATACAAAATATTTTTGTATGATGATCACTGGTGCATTATGAAAAAATAGAAAAGTTCCAGCATCAGAATCATCTTTACCAAGTTAGCCCTGCCAGCTACTGAGAGCCATAGCCTATTCCAAAGCTTCACCTTATCCCTGAGCCATGAAAGCAGTGGTAGTATATTCATGCAGCTTTAGTCTGTCAAAACTGGAGATATCATTATCCCTAGGCATTTAAATGTAGACATCACCGGTACCGGGCAGGGAGATACCAAATATGAATTGTTGGTTGTTCAAGCTGCATTAGGGGAGATTTTGATCAAATGAACATTAGGCCTGAGAGCATACTGAATATAGTAGGGTTGCTCTCAAAGAGGAATCAGTGTCTCACAGCAGTTGGAGCAAGTTGTCAGCATACAGCATGATTTTTTAATGCAATTCAGCATATTTAAATCCTACGATGTTCTAATTTGACTGCATTAATGCCGCCAGTGGTTCAATGCTCAGGGCCAGAAGCAGAGGCAACAAAGGGCACCCCTGTCTGGTCCCCTTACCCAGTCCAAAAAGAGCTGAAATTCTAACTCTGACCCAGATGGAAGCCTGAGGTAAGTTTGTCCAAGCCCAAATTTTTCAAGTATGGCCCACAAATACACCAATTTGACGCCGTTGATCGCTTTATTAGCATCGAGTGACAGTAGGGCCCTCGATCCAATATTGTCCACTGGGGTCTGCATGTTAATGAACAGCCAGCATAAGCTGACCATCATTGATTTATCTGGCATAAAGCCTGCCTGGTTGGGATGGAAAATATTATTACTATACATTATTATTATACAGGATTTATATAGCGCCAACAGTTTGCGCAATACTGGTGATCACCATGTTCAATCTCCTTGCTAATGCTTTGGCTAGGATTTTGACATTGATTTTGATTTTGACATTGATTGTAATAGAAATATCGGCCTATATTAATTGTGGCCTGTGTGCGATTTGTTAGTGTAAGGGATTTCCAGTGAGACGAATCGTGAATAGAAATGCGCATGCGCATAGAAACGGCCGGAGAAGAGTGCTCGGTTGTGTGCATGCGTGCGGAAATGCGCGATCGCGCACATGCACGTGCACGGTGAAGATTGGCGCCAGACAGGCTATTTAAAGAGTGCCTCTGCCCATGATAGGTGCTGACTGGTCTTCAGCTCCGCCCGTGTCCTGCTTGTTCCTGTGTGATTCCTTTGTTGCTGACCCAGCTTGTTCCTGACCTGACTCTGATTGCTCTCCTGACTGATACTGGTTCCTGACTTCGGCTCTGCTCCTGACCTTGGCTTTACTTCTGATTCTGCACCGTGCTGTCCGCCCGTTGATGACCCTAGCTATTCTTATGACACTGCTCCTGTCTCTTAGAAGATCATCAGTCTTCCAAGCTCATCATCTGCAATAGCTGCAAACAACATCTACTGATGCTCTTGTCCCCCTGGTCCCTAGACTCCAGTGGGGTCAGGGCTAGTGACACAAGTGAGGCCAACCTTGTCATTTCAGTCTCCCATCAGGTACGTGACAGTCAGGTTTGAAGAGCAAAAGTCTTCTGCCTTTAGCCATGGATGCTATGTTGTATATGAACCTCATTGTGTACCTCTAACAGTCTCAGTAAGAGCAATTCCACATACTGTTTGTTAACAATGGATAAACCATCATCTCCCAATACCTTCAAGGCGAGCAAAGATCTGGCCACCTCCTAAACTTCCTCCAATGTAATAGATGCATCCAGACTAGCTCATTGGGAGCTGGAAATCTTCGGAAGAGATATGGATTGTGAATATTGTGTTAAGATGTATGTTGAGTTTTAGTTTAGGTTTGATACACCAAAACTGCCCTACTCAAACTCACCAATGACCTACTAACTGCCAAAACCAATGGCCACTATACTATACTCCTACTACTTGACCTCTCTGCGGCTTTTGACACGGTTGACCACCCCCTCCTCCTCAAAAAACTGCACTCTCTTGGCTTCAGAGACTCCGCTATCTCCTGGTTCTCCTCCTATCTATCGCAGCGCTCCTTCAGTGTTACCTATAACGCTGCCACCTCCCCTTCACTCCCTCTCTCTGTTGGGGTCCCCCAAGGCTCTGTCCTCGGACCCCTCCTCTTCTCCATCTACACCTCCTCCCTTGGCCAATTGATAAACTCCCACGGCTTCAACTGCCATCTCTATGCCAACGACACACAAATCTATCTCTCTACCCCTCACCTCACCCCCTCAGTCTCCAATCGCATCACCAGCCTACTAAGTGACATATCAGACTGGAATATCACTCCACTTCCTCAAACTCAACCTTTCCAAAACTGAGCTTCTAGTATTCCCCCCAGCCCGTGCCCCCCCGACTTCTCCATCAAGATCAACAATACCACCATCAGTCCCACTCCTCACGCCAGGGTACTAGGTGTAATCCTAGACTCCAATCTGTCCTTTCAGCCCCAGGTCCAATCACTGACAAACTCATGTAGACTTCACCTCTGCAACATCTCCAAGATACGACCGTTCCTAACCTCGGAAACCACTAAGCAACTCATCCACTCCCTTATTATATCACGCCTTGACTACTGTAACTCCCTCCTCACTGGCCTTCCTCATCGCAGGCTTTCCCCACTCCAGTCCATCATAAATGCTGCTGCCAGACTCATTCACCTTACTAACCGCTCTGTATCTGCCACCCCTCTCTGCCAATCCCTCCACTGGCTTCCAATTGCCCAACGGATAAAATTCAAAACACTAACACTGACGTATAAAGCCGTTCATAATACTGCCCCTAACTACATCACCGACCTTGTCTCTAAATACCACCCAAACCGTACTCTCTGCTCCTCGCAAGACCTCCTACTCTCTAGCTCCCTTGTCTCCTCCTCCCATGCTTGTCTCCAGGATTTCTCATGGGCTTCACTCATCCTCTGGAACTCCCTACCCCAAGCTATCAGGCTATCGCCTACTCTGCTCACTTTTAGGCACACTCTGAAAACTCATCTCTGCAGGGAAGCCTACCCCGACCAACTACTGGAATCCCCTACTCCCCCAACCACTCCATCCCCCACAGCTAATTACTTCTTGCACCACTATCCCCTCCCTCCTAGATTGTAAGCTCCAAGGAGCAGGGCCCTCTAATCCCTCTTGTATTGAACTGTATTGTTACTGTACTGTCTCCCTCCATAATGTAAAGCGCTGAGCAAACTGTCGGCGCTATATAAGTCCTGTATAATAATAATAATACAAAGTACAATAAAACCTGACCACCAGGTAATTTCAGTGCTCCAATAATAGGGGCTGCAGGTTGAACATTCACTATTTTATCCAGCAGACAACCAGTCTGTTCCCCCTCTTCATAGAACGTCAGTTTGGAAAAAATCGTTTTTTCTTCAATTTGGATTTAGCCAAACATAACTAAGGCATCTTGTGCAGACAACCAGGCAGCGTTTGTTGTTTCTTAATGATCAGATATGCATGCCTGTTCCAATCCTTGGACATGCTGAGATATTTGTAGTACATGTTCCTTGGTAGCATTTTTAACTGCTGTTATTTCTCAGATTAAGGGCTCGTTCACACTAGGCTGTTTTGCCAACGCTTGCCAAACGCCCCTATAGCGTTTGGCAAGCGTTGGTCCGGTGTTTGCGGAGCGTTTTTAACGCTCCGCAAACGCCGCATGCGCGGTTTAGCGGCGGTTGCTAGGCGTTTGCCAAGCGTTAATAACGCCCCACAAACGCCTATAATGCATTTGAGTGGTGTTACCGCTCCGCAAACACCCCGCAACCGCACCGCAAATGCCGGCCGGGCGTTTGCGGAGCGGCACCATAGACGAGAATAGGAGGCTTCAAAGCCTCCTGACTCGACCAGAGGCGTCCGTTTTGCCGCGACGCAACACGACGCGATGCAAACGCTCCTGTTAGAACAGCACCATGTGCGGTAATGTGCAGAATTGGCAGAGGCGTTTGGGAAGCGGTAAAAACGCTTCCCAAACGCCTCTCTGCCGCCTGCACACAAGGCTAGTGTGAACGTAGCCTAAGACTCCCCAAAGGAAACATTTAAATGCTTCTCATTTTACAAAACTATTTAGAAAGTAAACATGGTCATGAAAGAAATGCTCAATTTGCTGTTCTACTGTGTTATTAGCCAGGAATAAATTCAGTCAGAATGCATTTAACTGCCATGGAGCTTTAGATAAGTTGGAGCATACTTTGGCTGATATCCAGAGCACTAACAGGGAGTAGTCTAATATACATCTCAGACCATACTGCATTTTGGAGACAAATGAAACTGAGGAGGCTGACACTAAACAAAGACCCATGCACAAGAGAGATTTATGAGTTTTGGAATAGCAAGAAAATTGAAGGGTACTGGGGTGCCTCAATCTCCAAAGATCAGACCAGCATAGTTTGTCTATAATGCGTGACAACATGGTTCCTCTGAGTGAGGGACCCAGTTGTGTAGGGGGATGCTTGTCCAGGGCAGAATTCAAATAGCTAAAAAAACACCCATAACAAAAAGAGGGACATCAGGTTTATCCACTAGGAATGACAAGAGGTCTCTCAGCACTTCCTTTGAGAATGGAAACATACACCATTGCCAAGATACAAGTAATTACATGTATTCTGCAGTATAGGAACACATATCAACCGGTTTACATCTAGAATGGACTGGATGGTCCAGCAATTTATGGATAAGTCCACTCACCCCCCTGGAATAGGAGTTGTGTGTGAAGTGGTAAGCATGACCAATCCACGAGTAGCATTGGCAATTCCTTTATGTGATGTGTTTCACGCAACCTGTTAATTGTTGGTTGGTATTTACAGAGCATTATATTGACCATCACTTGCTTAAGTGGGCTGTGCAGGCCTCTTATGTTCCAAGAGACTCATTACTATAGGTTAAAAGACATGATGCAGTAAGGCTTGTGTGGGGGAGCCCCTCATAGTCTTCGACTATTCTCAGCACAGCTAGGTGGAATAAAGATCCAGTGGCATAGGCAGGACAGTTGTCATGTGAAGGAGCGCAGTAGTAAGAACATCTAATGTGCGTGAATAAAAGAATGCAATATAGACAATTCTGGGAAAGCACCAAAATAAAACAGCAAAACTGAGAAGGCACAATGGTGCCACAAACTTGAAACAACAACAGGTGAACCCTCAGTTCCTGGTTAGTAACTCTCCGAAAAGCCATCTGAGAAGGCACTCTGCAAACCTGCATGGTCACCTTGTATGAGGATCCTCTCATAGAAAGTCATTCACCAATTTAGAAATTGCAGGAAGGAGCCATTTTAGCTAAATCAAGGTACCTTGGCCAGGATAGCCATCTCCTGTAATGGTGTACTTCCAAAGACATTTTCCCGCTAACATAGAGGCAGAAGAAGAGGTTTTAAATCCCTGCATTGTTCAGTTGCTGTGCCTGAAAGGAGGGTTTATTGACATCCAGCTACTCTGCCTCCTCCCCAGCAGTGTTGAACAAGTGTGTTTGACCTCTGTGCGGTAACTCACAAGTGTGCAGGATAAAGCATGGCGTACTGTATATTCAACCTCTGCAGCTGCTTTTTGACATCCAAAAATTTAGCTCTTGTGCACAGCACTTCCGTGGAAGAATCTGGGTACAATGAAACATAGTGTTTACATTCACTTCTACGCAGAGTGGTCTATAAATATATTGCAAGGCCAGGAGCTGATTGTTTCAGCTGCGAGGATGCTGTCAAATTTGTTCGTTGATAAGACCGAAAAGTTTTTAGATTTTGACCGACAGAATACAAACTATATCAGTTTATTAACTGTGGAACCGCATGGGTTCTTTCATTTCTGGAATATTCATGCAAAACAACTTTATGTTGGCAAGACAAAATACAGGTTACACATCCGTATAGGAGGACATCTAGGTAGCACTGGGAATGCCAAAGTCCCATAGCAGAGCACTTTGCGATCTTCCACAATGGGAGACAAGATAGCCTCAAAGTAAAGGGTTTCTTAGTGCTATATCTGTGCAACTGCAAGGGGGACTTCAATAAGGTCCTATTGTGAAAGGAAAAAGAATGGATTTTCAGGCTGGGGACACTGTCACTCAAGGAACTCAATACTGAATAAGGTGTATAGACATTCCTGGATCCCTAGACCTTTCAATCTGACTCATATTCACCGTTCTTGTTACTAATGTATATTCACTTTTCTTCCCTGCCTTTCCTTCCCCCCCCCCTTTTTCTCCCTCCCTTCCCCTCTCCCTAAACCCCCCCCCTTCTCCTGTTCCTGGCCAGTGTCCTGTTTGGACACTATTTTGAACTGAGTATGTGACACCATGAAGCTATTGGACACCCACTGCAAAATATAAAGTCTTCAGTTCTTTTCCTTTAACAGTTCACAATCTATTTGTGATGTGTAGGGATGGCGGAACTAGTATTATGCGCTACCCCACATTGCAGTATTTGTTCTGAGGATTAGTTTGCACTTACCATTTACTTTTATTACAGCCATTATTAAGCCATAATGATGGAAATGTTATGTAGTGGTGGCCTCTAGGGAGGAGATATGGAATATGACGACGTCAACCCTATAAAAGTCCGTGCATTGAAAGCCACCACATCCTGAAAAAAACGATGTGACTAGGTGAGCGAAACACCCACGCTCTAGGCCACACACGGCATTCCATCTAGTTGCTCCATGCTGACAGCTATATCTCCTGAGTGCGAATTTCTGCTATATGGGTGGTTATAAGACCAGCACAGCATCAATAGGAACCACGGCAGCACATGCAGGATATGCGGGATCAGCATCCATAGGAGCAGAGTGCAGTGAGCAGTAAATGCACACTCTCTGAGATCCACTGTATAAAGTATGTGTGTGCTTAGGGGTAACATACACAGGAGCCCATATTGAACTGCTTTGTGAGTATATGGGCTCCCCCCATGGAAACTGCAGCTATCTAGGAGAGATTATGTACATGCCTGCTGTCTCCTGTTTACTATAGCTGATATAGTGCTTTTGCCTCTGCTTTGCTGCTTAATGCCATACAGCTATACTATAAATGTGCAAAAGAAATCCGTGCTAGTTCCAATATTCAATGTATTTGTAAAACAGTGTAGCACTCAAAACAAATATAAGTGATTACCTAGCTATTGCCTCAGAAAGGTATCAACAATCGGAATATAAACTCGTCGAAAATCAACAAAGTGAATAATTCATACCCATGAATTAAATAAATATATAAAAAATGGAAATATTGTTGGGAATACAACAGCATGTACTATAATGTACTATATACAGTATTCTGTGGTAATATCACTTGACCAGTAGATGGCACTGTACGCTAAAGGTTACTAGTTGTGTATGTGTAAAACTTGCTGCTTCTTTATTCTTCTCTATCATCTCTTCAGGAAGTAATGTGCTGTAACAAGTCTGCTGTTATACAGTCTGCTGAGAAATGTGCTCTATATGTTTGTAACTTAAGCCACACAAGTAAAGCCTGAACTCTGCTATCACTACCAGTGTCTTCTATAACACATAACCAACAGGTTATGGGCCCAGCTCCAGACACTGAAAAAAAAAAAGGAAAACTACAAGCAAGTAAGTGCTGCATTTACAATCCAATTCACTGAAAGATGGCAAGTGCTTCAGATATGAAGTTTACAATAGCAAAGCTCAACAACACCAACTACCAGCTATGGAAGTTTAAGCTTGAAATGCTGTTATCCAAAGATGACTTGTGGCAGGTACTAGATACACACAGACCCAATGACAACCCGGAAGAATGGGACAGAAAAAACAGGCAAGCAAAAGCAGTCATAAGCCTGTTAGTGGAGGACGATCAACTCATTCATATAAGGAAAGAAAACACAGCTAAAGGTATGTGGACTGCATTACAAAAGCTGCATGAACGTGCAAACCTAAACAGTAAACTATATCTACTGCGCAAACTGTATAAGATGAGGCTGGAAAAAGGGCAGGAAATGGGTGACCATGTAAATGCCATGCTAGAAATTGTGGACCAGCTGGGTGCAATAGGTGAAGAAATAAAAGGCAACCATGTTGTGGCGCTATTTCTGTGCAGCCTTCCAGAATCATACAGTGCCCTTATAAATGCTCTAGAAACTAGACCGGAAACTGAACTGACGCTAGAATATGTTAAGGGAAAATTAATTGATGAATACAGCAGAAGAAAGGAAAAATTTGCATAGTGAAGTGAACGAGAGACCAGAGGCAGCTCTGAAGGTGCATGAAGGCATAAGACAAAGCAAAGAAACCAGGGTATGTTTTCACTGCAAAAAGGCCGGTCACCTGAAAAAGAACTGTTCAATCTGGAAAGCTGAGCAGCGAAAGCGGGAGCTACCCACAAGAGAAAGAGCTAAAGCAGTCATGAAAGAAAATGAAAGTGCATCATGGAGTGGTACTTTTAAAGTGACTCAGAATAGTACCTCACATGGATGGTACATTGACTCAGGGGCAACAAGTCACATGACAAGCGACGAGACATTCTTCACAGAAATTGATCTTAGTGTAAAAGATAAAGTCTTCCTAGCAAATGGGAAAAGTATTACAGCGGAAGGTAAAGGTCAGGGATTTCTGAACTGCAAAACGCCATCAGGGGGCAAGCAGAGCATCCTTGTAAAGAATGTTCTATATGTTCCAAGCCTAGAAGGAAGCCTCCTATCAGTTAAAACCCTTGCAAGCAATGGACTCACTGTCCGGTTCAGAGGTAATGAATGCACAATTCAAAATGGAAAGCAAATTTTAGCAAGAGGAAGATTAAATGAACATCTGTACAAACTCATCACTGAAAGTGAGAAGGCTAATGCGGCAACTCATAACCCACATGACAAGTGCATCCACCTGTGGCATAGAAGATTGGGGCATCGAAACCCAGAAGCTATAAAGGACTTTGCAAAGAGAGGTCTATCAGAAGACATGAAAATATTGCCTTGCCACACACTCAGCAAGTGCACGTGTTGCATCAAAGCAAAGGCCACCCGAACCTCTCTTCCACAGACCAGTCAGAGTAAAACCATTAAACCCATGGAACTGATACACAGTGATGTGTGCGGACCAATGAAAACCATCACACCTGGCGGGAACAGGTATTTACTGACTTTCATCGATGATTATTCCAGGTACACAATAACGTATCTAATGAAGCACAAAAGTGAGACATTAGAAAAATTTCAAGAGTTTGTAGCTATGACAAGCAACAAGTTTCAAAGGAAACCTGGAATAATACGCACTGACAATGGAGGGAAATATATGAATAAAGAGATGGAATCATACCTAAAGAAACAAGGTATTATACACCAAACAACCGTACCATACACTCCTGAGCAAAACGGTGTAGCTGAAAGAAAGAATCGCACTCTTGTAGAAATGACAAGATGTATGATTACGGACGCTGCCTTACCTAACAAATACTGGGGAGAAGCAATAATGACTGCAACATACCTACAAAACAGGCTCCCATCAAAAGCTATTGAGAGTACACCATATGAAATGTGGAATGGATCAAAACCTAACGTAGGACATATCAGAGTATTTGGCTGTAAAGCATATGCCCACATTCCAAGTCAGAAACGCTCCAAGTTGGAGAACAAAGCCATAGAAGGCATTCTGGTCGGCTACAGTGAGCAGAGTAAGGGATATAGAATCCTTTGTCCAAAGACCAACAAGGTCACAGTAAGCCGCAGTGTTTATTTTGATGAAAGTGAAGCACCAGATAATACAATTCTTAAAACATGTGGAGAGGATTTACACACTGAATCGGCAAGAGACACTGATTTATGCGAAGCAGGACAAGAGCCAGAACAAGAAGTGGAACTTACAATTAACGATCCAATAGAACCCACTGAACAACAAGAAATCAGAAGATCTTCTCAAATGACAAAAGGGATACCACCCCGCAGGTTATCATACGCTGCTAAAACACATCAAACACAGGAGCCAACATCCTGGGAAGACATAGAAACTTTGCCGAGAAGGGAAGCCGATCAGTGGAGAAAAGCAGCTGAAGAAGAAATAAAATCACTTCAAGAAAATAAAACTTGGTCACTAAGAGAACTCCCTCACGGTCGCAAAACCATCGGAAACAAGTGACTGTTGCACTCTCTTCAACTGAAGCGGAATACATAGCAGCAGCACATGCATGTCAAGAATCCATTTGGATTCGTCAACTTCTACTAGACATGGGACTGAATATGTCACAACCCACACCCATCTTTGAAGACAATCAGGGATGCATAAGGCTTACACACTCTGAGAAGATTAACCCAAGAACCAAGCACATTGATGTAAGATATCATCTGCTCAGAGACATGCAAGAACAAGGGGTTATCGACATCCAGTACTGCCCATCAGAGGAGATGACTGCAGACGCACTCACCAAACCTTTGCCAAGGGAACGTCATTGTTTTTTACAAAAGAGACTAAATGTCATATAATTATGCACATGCCGTTGAGAAGGGGTGTTGGGAATACAACAGCATGTACTATAATGTACTATATACAGTATTCTGTGGTAATATCACTTGACCAGTAGATGGCACTGTACGCTAAAGGTTACTAGTTGTGTATGTGTAAAACTTGCTGCTTCTTTATTCTTCTCTATCATCTCTTCAGGAAGTAATGTGCTGTAACAAGTCTGCTGTTATACAGTCTGCTGAGAAATGTGCTCTATATGTTTGTAACTTAAGCCACACAAGTAAAGCCTGAACTCTGCTATCACTATCAGTGTCTTCTATAACACATAACCAACAAATATTACATAAATAAACAATTATATGTGTTAAAACAAGTTCATAAGGAACTCCCATCTCCTTGTGAAGGTCTTCAACTATGTAGCTGAATGATCTTCAAATGGTGAAACTGTGTTGTCAACACAATACAAACATGTCACCCCACACCGTGCTCAAGAGAAGCTTACCAGATGTGTTTGAACCCCATTTTACTGAGTGGTTAATAACAGCTCAATGATATCAGATATCGTCAGTCTCAGCCTCCTCCGCACCATCAGATACAACGCCTTAAGCATCCACATGCTTCATAATAGTCGACTGGTCCCAATGTATCAGACATCCAGTTGTAACGTGTGAAGCAAAAAAGGCTTTCCATAGTGTAAAACCGTAACTAAAGGCTTTTATTAGAGCAAAAATTGCACTTACAAGGTACCAGATAAAATACAGTGCTGTACAACAAACTCCTGATCTGTTCCCACATCAAAGATGGCCGTGAGGATGCGCACATGCATGGCGTGGTACTGAAGTACTCCCTGGCTCCACCCAATGCGTTTCATCAGATATGATGATGTCATCAGGGGCCAACGGTGCACATCCGCCACCACACAATTATATAGGAAGACACTGGAGAGAGGACCGGCATTGATTGGTGTACCTCTCACAACCACAACTGGTTGCTAAAAGATACAAATAAACTCAGCTTCCAGAAAACATTATCCCTCACAGCCTCCTATTATTTAAGACTACATCCTCCTCCCGCATAGCCATGAAGAGGTTGGCCATACTAGGGGCTAATTTAGCCCCCATAGCCAGGCCCCTCTGTTGCAAATAGTATGAACAACCAAACCAAAAATTATGGTTGATGGACAATTCTAACATTTGGAGAATGAACTCCTTCTGAGCATCAGGAATAGGGGAATCCCTATACAAAAAATAATGAACTGCTTCCAAACCAAGTTGATGAGAAATTATTGTGTATAACGAGGCCACATCTGCCATGGCTAAAATGTAACCAGGTTTAAAATCTATCCACACAGATCTCTCCCCTTAGCTTCGCTGACGATCACCGAGTCCCGGCTGGGACCCAGTGATTGACATCCTCAGGAACCAATCGCAATGTAGGTAGCACTACCTGGAAATACAAGATCACATATATCTACGTGATTTTGCACAGCAAGACCGTGCTGTAGCAGTACATCTACTATGGGGATGGTGGGCAACTGGTTAATTTTTAAAGCATTAAGGTCCTTATGAACAAGGACTTTAAATACTGGTAGTGAAGGGACAAATTGTTGGGAGGGTTATAAACTGACTCATTTGACAAATTAGAATGCGCTATCTGAGAAGTGATCTCATAGTATCACTTACTGGATTTATCATAAGATACTGCTTTACGTTAAGCTATCGCACATATTTTTGTATGTCCACAAACATTTGGAACTTAATGTTTCTCGGGGGCGCAAATTTGAATCCTTTGTTAAGAGTAATTTCTTTTTAGTGAGTACTACATTACTTAAATTGAAAATACCACTGGTCTCTACATTCTTCGCCCTTTAAGACTGAACTCTCCTCCCCCCTCTAGTCCCTCTTATCCATACCTCTTTTTATAACGTATCCCATTCCCCTGTGAAAATCCTGATAGTTCCTATAATGACCCTGTTCATGGGGTCTACCTTGATTGGGATAAGAAACCGCTAAGGGAATGCTCTCTGATGGCATTCGCGTCACCCCAAAAACTTCTGTTATTCAAAGGTTCATATGTATAAGGGTTGTGGATATTGTATCTCATTCCTAAATTCCCTTGAGAATAGTCTCTTCTGCTATACCACTCTAGCTGTCAGCTGTGTGTCTGGGATTACCAGCATAGCTCTAAGGCATGCTATCATCAAATGGCTTGAGCAACACTCTGAGAGCAGTCTGGATAATTTACATCTTGTGTGTATGAATGAACTTCAATCATATCACCCAGCCATCCACGCGCCTGAGACTTCAGCCTGTGAACTAGTATTATGAGAAGATCTCTGCTACCTTCTACATACATTGCAGGTGAATGATTGTGGGAGCCAGATTAAAGCACTGCAGTTGGAGACTTTACCATTAACCAACTCCTAGAGTACTATTTACTACCCTTTATCAGCTACTGCTGGTTTTCTGCCAAGCCTATGTATCTAGGTTCATTATCTTCTTTATTTAGCGTGTGCTTGTGAGCCTAGGCTATGTTTTATTTACATCTGACAATGTTGTCTTTTGTTTTTTAAGAACTGTACTTAATTGTGGGTACCTCTTAGAGGGGGTTGCCCTTAGCTGGGCCTCAATGCATTTCACTTGCCTTAGAGAGATTGTGCCTGGAGCTTGTTGTGGAACTGTGTTTGGTCCAAGACCTATTTGACTGTTATATATTGTGAATCTTTGGTAGAGAGGAAGTTTGACTGTTGGTGGACTCTATGTGGGTTCTTCGAGTAGTGCAGTAGATGGAGTGAGAGGACAGTTACAGTGATGCTACCTGCCTGTTGAGAAATGGGAGGAATGTGCCAGCATTCTGGTGCCCCTCGAGGTACAGACACGCAGCCAGAAGGGTGTGCGGAGGGTCTGGTCTCTGGTCCCCACCCGCACTTCAAGAGAGAGAGATTGAAGTCTACAGGGCAAAGTCTGGTATGCCCAGAAGGTCAGTGTGTCAGTACTTTAATTTAGTAGAGGGTGCTCTGACTGCCTGCTGTGGCCATGACTGAGGCAGACAGTCACCTGCCTACAAGAAAGTGATACAGACATTACCGCTCTGTGATATCATTACATGGGAAGGGGATTCTCATAAGGAAATTGAGCCCTTAGAGATTACATACAGTGCCTCAAGAGGAGAATTGGTCTGATTGAGCTCTTGAGAGACTTTGGTGGCCATTTTGGGTGAGGGAGCCATTTAAATAAGGAAACCCACATTACTTTGGCATGCTTCTGGTGAGTGGATGATCAGGGACAGAAACCTTTTAGTGAGGGAGAGTGTAAAGTATATGGAAATGTTCCTGTACAGTAGGGACAGCTCAGGGCTCACTGCTTGGTTATTTTTGATACTTTGGTATTCGGAATGGAGATGAGGAGCTGGTGGGTGGTGCTACTTCAGTCTGAATACCACTAATTATGTACCATTACCCCTTGTAGCTGAAGCCTTCCTCTGGTAATAAAGGTGGTGAATATATTACTATACATTGCTGCACTGCTCTGCAATTTTTGCATAAATCTATAGATCTGTGCTCAAGACTGTTGCCTGGGTGTATTACATTATAAGAAAAACATACTTTACATACATGCTTTATACAAATTGTGTGGTTGGTTGATCTCAACTCAGGGTACTTAATATAAACCCTGTCTACAGACATCTCATTATTTCAGGCTGAGTAGGGAAAGTGAGACTGCTTTGTGAGAAACAATAGTTTTAGTGGCTGTCCACTAAAACAGATTGAAAGGCCCTTCTGACTTAACTGATAAACTCTTGTTTTTTATTTTAAAAAAAACAAACAAGTAATACTTACCTGCTCTGTGCAATGGTTTTGCACAGAGCAGCCTGGATTCTCCTCTTCTCGGGTACCTTGTCAATGTTCCTGGTCTCTCCCTCCTGTCAATGCCCCCATGGCAAGCAGCTTGCTATTGGGGCACCCAAACAGGCGCAGTCTCGATCTGTGGCTCTGTGTGTCCATTCACGCATAAAGCCACAGCTCTGCCCCTCCCTCTCCTGATTGGTTCACTGGCTGTGATTGATAGCAGCGGAAGCCTATAGCTCCTGCCTCAGCCAATCAAGAGACTCTTGCAGACATTACTGGATCAAGGGGGGCTGCTACACATGAAGGTAAAAAACCTTGAGCCTTTAGAACCACTTTAAAGCTGAACTCAAGGTGGATTTAACACAAATCAGATACTTTTTTAACCAGGTGCTTGGCTAGAGACAGAGCTATTTATGACACTACACTGCAATGCTCTCTGTGCTCCCAATGGACTTCAGCTAAATGGGTTAACACTATCTCGTCTCCACCCAGAACTGACATGCAGAAGGAGCACAAGAGACTTGATGGTTGGCAGCATTTAATCATGGGAGATGAATTTCAATTAAAGGATTACTGAGACACTCTTCCCAATCCAAGATGGGTATAAAAAGAGAGAGAGATGCATTTTTACAGGCTGAATACTGAGGGAATTCCTCTTTGCTGCAAGAAGACCAAGGTGTGCACATTGCTGTTCCTCTGTACACATCAACCTGCTACAAGCCTGCGGTTGAAACAAAGACCAGAGTGCTGTTGAACTGGATGCTGAAGACTGGAGTTGCTCCAGGCAGATCCAGAAGTAAGCTGACATCTGAACAGCAGGACTCCTGTTGCTGTATTGCTGGGACTGGTGAGAAGACACTGGTGCCATTAACCTTTTGCTGCTAGCTTAGACTGAACACAAAGGGACTGGCCATTTAACAAGCAGCATTATTTACATATGCACCACTGTAAAGACTCTGCCCCAACGCTAGTCAGCTGAAGAACTAGGGCTAAAGACTGCTCACTCAGATAGCTGCTTCACAAGAACTTTGCCTACTGTCTATAGTAAGAGGTACCTCTTTAGGGAGTTTTACATTTCATTGCTGCCATTCATATAGATTGAATTCTAAAGTGGCTGCTAGTGTTTTCTAATGCCATTACTTATTGCTCATTTTATGGATTTATTTATTTATTTCAGGCACTTATATAGCGCCGTCAATTTACACAGCGCTTTACATATATATTGTACATTCACATCAGTCCCTAACCCTCAAGGGGCGTACAATCTAAGATCCGTAACTCACATTCATATACAAGGGCCAGTTTAGACAGGATCCAATTAACCTACCAGCATGTCTTTGAAGTGTGGGAGGAAACCGGAGTGCCCGGAGGAAACCCACGCAGGCACAGGTAGAACATGCAAACTCAAGGCAGGAGGTGCCGTGGCTGGGATTCGAACCAACGACCCTAGTACTGCCAGGTGGAAGTGCTAACCATTTAGCCACTGTGCTGCCCAGGTTTACTCTGTTAGCTGCATGGAGCTCTATTATATTCTGCTATAGCCTAGTGAACATTGGGGTTGATTTACCAAACCTGGAGAGTGCAAAATCGGGTGGAGCTTTGCATAGAAACAGCCAGCTTCAGGTTTTTTGTCAAAACTTAATTGAAAAAGCTGGAAGCTGATTGGCTACCATGCACAGCTGCATCAGTTTTTGCACTCTCTGGTTTAAATAGATAAACCCCATATTGTCTAACAAACTGTGATTGACCTAATCCTTTATTTACTCATTTTTGTGCATACTGCTGTTTACTGTATCCCCTGACAATACATTAAGTTCATTTACCACTAACCAGTCTGATGTTTGCTTTTTTGATACTGAACCTTAGTTGTGTGCAGGGTATCTATATTTGAGCTTCGTGGCCAGATCTAGGGGGGTGCTTGGGTGGGCTGCATCCCCTCCCCCACATTTCAGTTGCGTGCCCCCTGCCCACCCAGGACACTGTGCCCCACCACTATACTCCATTTCCCATCTCTGCACTGAGAGGGAACAGACAAAAAAGCTCCTCCTCCCCACATTCGGAGTTTGGATCCCTTTACATACAGCCATAATCTGCACATCAAAATGTGGGGATATGTAAACAGTAGAATATGTGGCAGAAGTGTGAAGTGGGTGGGATTTTTGGAGGAATGAGCAAGGTGTGCGGTTAACAGCTGAGGGGGTGGTGCAATGCCATGAGCTGGAAGGATTTTTGGTGTGGAGTCGGGGGGTGGAGCTGAGCGTATAGAGCAGATGACAGGTGAGCTGATCAGCTGTGCATGGGGCTCCTATGTCCAGGGACAGCTATTGCATGGAGTGCACAGATGAGTCACAGTCAGGTCACTTGTCAGTGAACAGAAATACTGTGTTCAGCCAGAGAAGTTTTCCCTGATCTTCAGTTATTCTTTTAGTTCTCTCCGGTCACCCCCATGGTATATACAGTGAGGAACAGAAGTATTTGAACACCCTGCGATTTTGCAAGTTCTCCCACTTAGAAATCATGGAGGAGTCTGAAATTCACATTGTAGGTGCATTCCCACTCTGAGAGACAAAATATAAAAAAAAAATTCAGGAAATCACATTGTATGATTTTTAAAGAATTTATTTGTCTTGCACTGCTGAACATAAGTATTTGAACACCTGAGAAAATCAGTGTTAATATTTGGTACAAAAATCCTTTGTTTGCAATTATAGAGGTCAAACATTTCCTGTAGTTCTTGACCAGGTTTGCACACACTGCAACAGGGATTTTGGCCCACTCCTCCACACAGATCTCCTCTAGATCTGTCAGGTTTCGGGGCTGTCGCTGAGCAACACGGAGTTTCAGCTCCCTCCAAAGATCTTCTATTGGATTTAGGTCTGGAGACTGGCTAGGCCACTCCAGAACCTTGATATGCTTCTTACGGAGCCAATCCTTGGTTATCCTGGCTGCGTGCTTTGGGTCGTTGTCATGTTGGAAGACACAGCCACGACCCATCTTCAATGCTCTGAATGAGGGAAGGAGGTTGTTGCTCAAAATCTCACAATAAATGGCTCCATTCATCCTCTCCTTAATACAGTGCAGTCGTCCTGTCCCCTTCACATGAAAAGCACCCCCAAAGCATGATGTTACCACCTCCATGCCTCACAGTAGGGATGGTGTTCTTGGGATGCAACTCATCCTTTTTCTTCCAAACACGACGAGTGAAGTTTAGACCAAAAAGTTCTACTTTGGTCTCATCTGACCACGTGACTTTCTCCCATGCCTCCTCTGGATCATCCAGATGGTCATTGGCAAACTTAAGACGGGCCTGGACATGTGATGACTTGAGCAGGGGAACCTTCTGTGCAACGCATGATTTGAAACCATGACGGCTTAGTGTTCTACCGATAGTGACCTTTGAAACTGTGGTCCCAGCTCTCTTCATGTCATTGACCAGCTCCTCCCTTGTAGTTCTAGGCTGATTCCTCACCTTTCTTATCATCAGTGATACCCCACGAGGTGATATCTTGCATGGAGTCCCAGTCCGAGGGAGACTGACAGTCATCTTTAGCCTCTTCCATTTTTTAACAATTGCTCCAACAGTTGATCTATTTTCACCAAGCTGCTTGGCAATTGCCCTTTCCAGCCTTGTGGAGGTCCACAATTTTGTCTCTGGTGTCTTTTGACAGCTCTTTGGTCTTGCCCATGGTAGTAGTTGGCATTTGACTAACTGTGGGGTGGACAGGTGTCTTTAAAGAGGTCAGACAGGTGCTACTAAGTTAGATTAATGAATGGAGTAGAGGTGGACTTTTTAAAGGCACAGTAACAGGTCTTTGAGAGCCAGAATTCTTGCTATTTCTTAGGTGTTCAAATACTTATGTTCAGCAGTGCAAGACAAATAAATTCTTTAAAAATCATACAATGTGATTTCCTGAATTTTTTTTTCAATTCTGTCTCTCAGAGTGGGAATGCACCTACAATGTGAATTTCAGACCCCTCCATGATTTCTAAGTGGGAGAACTTGCAAAATCGCAGGGTGTTCAAATACTTCTGTTCCTCACTGTATGTAAGGAGCTGTGAGCTATGGAGCTTTGATCCAACCTTCCTGCTGTCTGCAGTTATAGCATCACCCTGCTGTTATAATTCCTTGTAGCCTGGGTTCACACCAATGTGGTGCAGGAAACGCTGTGAATCCTGTGCATTTCCTGTACCGCATTGCAATTGCATCACATTCATGCGATGTGGTGCAGGTGTCAATAATAAATGAATGACATCCTGAAACAGATTGCAAAACACAAAGCAATTGCCGGAAATTGCATCACATGGGTGTTCTCATTCAGGTACAGATTTAAAAAGGAGTTCTGCACCTTTTTGGTGTATGGCTCAAATCGCACAGCACAGACATTTGCATGTAATTCTTGGGTGAATTACATGCGGTGTCCGGCACCGCATAGTGTGAACCCGGTCTTATATGTCTCACTAGTCCTCCTATTCCTTCTGTACTGAAATGTATTGTAATTGTACTGTCTCCCTTATATTGTAAAGCGCTGCGCAAACTGTTGGCACTATATAAATACTGTATAATAATAATAATCTCACCTCCCTGATATATCTGCATTTATAACATCAGGGTGATGCTATATTACTCATTAGTATAATAAACCCTACAGTGTCCCCAGCTAACATAAAGGATCTAACCTTCCTAACGGTATAGAATAATAATACACAGATGATAATATACACAAATGGCTGTAAAAAAACATGGTTACAACCATTTTATAGATCTGAACACAGCTGCATTGTTTTAAAAAAAGACATTTACACAGGTGCATAAACTTGAACAGTGTTCAGATCCATAACCAAAAATCTGTATTTCAGGATATGCATATTCAAATATACCAGTAAAAAAAACATATTTATGGATCCTTTCTGCAGGAACTTTTGTGGGAGTCTGGACCTGTTTTCATTGTTGCAGTTAACCAATACAGTTCTCCTTTCAACTACCTTTTGGCTGGTGAGTGAAACAGAAGCAGTACACTGAAAAAAAACCTGTTTTGGAAAAATCAATAGGCACTGGGCAATATTAAAGGACAATAAGAGTCTATTAGGACTGTTGCCAAATGTATTTTTACAAAAGCCAACAAAACTGGTTTTGCATATTGCATCCTTGAGAAAGACAAACAATTTCTCTTGAAGTTATAATACATATTTATGATATCTGCAAGGTGCAGTTTATATTGCCTTGTGGATTTACAATCTATGGTGTCTGTTTATGACACAAAGAATAGCTGCGATTCAGAGGATTGCAGCTATTCTCTGGTCATTCACAGTTTATGACACTCAGGAGATCAGCGGAGAACATGTTCAGCCCTTCACTGGAGATCTGTGTTCTCCCTCCAGATTCTCCAGCCCAGAGCTAGAGAATCGAAGGAACTGCAAACTAAGCAGCGATAATTTACCTCTGTTTAGTAAACTGATCTTTTACTGTAATCTCACGAGATTATAGTAAAATCAGCCGTTTTCCAGCATTTGTAGACCGTTCTCCAGCGTTTGTAAACCGTTCTCCCTTTGTTTGGAGAACTGATCTACATATGCTTCATAAACTGCATTCACAAGAGAACTGTGTTCTCCGAGAATGCCGGAGAACTGAGCAGTGATCTATTACCGCTGGTTCATAAACGGACACATATGTCCTTTGAACTAGTAGACTGTTATCAGAACCATTTGTGTATATTTGGATACATTTGTGGCACCTTCATATCCCGATAAAAACAAGTCAGTAATGTAACTACCTTATTATCTGTAGTTTTAAATCAATATTAAACCCAAAAGCAAACATTTATTATATTGCGGCATACCAATTCTGAGATGTGATAGCTGTGTTAGTTTTCTTTTTTAGGCTTTCCTCCGTTTTCATCTGGTGATTCAGCCAGCAACTAGACATGTGCATGCCAGAAAATTTCAATTAGTTTTCAGATCCATTTGTTAATTGAAGAATTTGGTTTTGGATACATTCGTAAATGGACCTATTCATTTTTCAGAATGTTGTATCAGATAAGGGTCTGGTATGGATTTTTTTTTTTTTTAGGGAGGGGGGCACATTTTTTTTTTTATTTTGGCAGTGGGTTCCCCTCAAACTTCATACTAGGGCCTGGTATAGACTGGGGGGAACCCCCAAAAATATATTTAAGAGGCACTTCTTTTGTTTAAATTTTGCTGACAGCAGGAAATCCCACTGACAGCAGATGAGTCATGGTTGTTAAGGATGTGACGGCCGCCCACTCTTTATGAACCGGCTATTCTCAATTATTCAAATGAATACAAACAAATCCAAAATTTGTAAAATTATTACTTTTTCTGATTCTTCCAGATTCATTACCATGTCCATTTAGAAATTCGGATACATCTGAATCTCCAAAAACGAAATTTTAATCCAAAACATTAATCTCAACGAATCGAATCACACAAGCCTAGCAGCAACTACTGTGTTTCAGAAGTTCAAGTTTACCAGCAGAATGTATCAGTCTACATGGATGAGACAGTCCATTTACCACACACATTTTATTTATTCTCTAAAACCTTTATCCCAAAAAGAAAAAACATAGTTTGCTGTATCTGGAGTAAAGTGTTAGCTGGTGTTTGACTTCAATTTGTTATTGTATTCAAATCTGCTAATACATTTACCACTCCCCCCCCCCTATGCTGATAATACTGCTGTCTACTAAGTCCTGTTCTCATTTCTCCAAAGTAGTATCTCACTAGTACATGAAGTATGTTACTGGCCAGATCACCAGGTGAAAACAGAGGGAAAAAGCCAGAGAAAACAAAACAGATGCAGTCATCACATCTAATGATTGGTCAGCTACAATATAATACATTTTTGGTTTTGGGTTTAATACCGCTTTAATTTGGACCAGAGCTGAGAGCTTGAGAATGACTTTATATGCTTTATAAACAAACTAACGTATGAGAAGTTTTACTATAATGCAGAAGTTACCCATAGTTTGGGTGTAACTCAATATTTGGGCGCTGAAGACAAAGTATACTTTTATCTTTGACTTGGTAAGAGCCTCTTTCAAACCATTTTATATTGAAGCTCAGACTGGGAGAGGGAAAAGCAGCACAAGGAACCAGTCACTTGTGTTTCGGTGTTCATGTTTTAACAAGGAATATGCTCATGGGAGGAAAGAGTTACATAGAGAATAGCTCACCACTATGCTGCTTCTCCTTAAAGTGTTACTAAATCCACAACAGTAAAATCAGCCTGTACTGTATATGCAGTAAAGCATGCTTGTTATACTAACTGTGGAACCTAAGGGGTTAATCCTCTGCATTGTGTAAAAAGGCCATTGATTCTTTCTTCTCTGCCCCTCCTCTTGTTCAAATGTCCATGCCTTATCTCCTGATAAGACAGACTGGACCCAAGCCACATGCACATGCTCAGTTTAATGTGTATTGCTAGAGAGGTTGTTTTTTTTTTTTCTTGGGAAAGTGCATGTGATCGGCACAGGACCAATCAGCACTGGTCAGACAGAGGTCAGGGGTTTTGCATCCTCCTAGAACAGAAAGAAAACACCTCCAACAAGCTTTAACTAGTGCTCTGCTGAAGTCACAAGACTGCTCTAATGGCTGGTGAGAAAAGGTATCTAACAGTTTATATTTACTAAAATAATTGCATTTCCATGTTGTGTGTACTGTGGGAGACCAGATATAGTGAATGCAGGGTCCTGGGTTTAGTAACACTTTAACTGTCCAGCCACAAGGTAGGAGTGGGTTAGAGACCTGTGCTGCTTAACTGCAGCAGATAAAGAAATCAGGTCTCCTGTCCTAAATCTCAGAACTGGATAGACAGAAATACAATTCCTTTGTCAGGTAATTCAGCTACCTTATACAGTATGTACTTCACCTGTGTATTTAGCTGTTTGCCTGGAGGTCAGCTTTAGGATTAATCTATCATGAACAAAAGCTAAAAGACTGCAGTGTTTTGTTCTAGATATCCTGTTAAATTCCATAGATTATTTTGAGATTTAGCTATTGACAGCTTTAAAGGTTTTGCTGAGTAAGAACTGGATAGACAGAAATACAAATCCTTCGGCGGGTAAATCAGCTTCCTTCTTGTACTTTACCTGTGTATTTAGATGTATGCCTGGAGTTCAGTTTTAAGGGTAATCTATCATGAAACACAGTCCATTATGAGAGGTCTTTGCTTCTCTGCAGTCTTTTGTGTTGTCCATGGCAGGCTCCCAGCAGGTGCTCAGCACCCGTCTGTACACTTTGTGCTTTCCATACTTTCCATGAGTGTATAGGCAAAAATCACATGTGTCACCCCCAGCTACTAGACCAGAGCTATCCATGCAGTACTTTACGAAATAGCTGAAGTTTTACTATATTATACCTCTAACCAAGGGCGGACTGACAACTCATGGGGCTCCCGGGCAATAGGGGATCATGGGGCCCCTGTGTCCTTGCTCAAGCTCAAAAAATCCTATGAAAAAGGCACCAGGGGCATCTCATGGGGCCCCATACTGACCCCGGGCCCTCGGGCAGTGCCTGAGTTTCCAAATGGTCAGTCCCCCCCTGCCTCTAACATAAACATCAATCAGAGTGGAGGTCATGTCATGTATTTTTTACATTTAATATTTTTGAGCACTGTTTTTTGTAGCATGTTTCAGTGCAAGTTACTATATTACTGCTAGTAAACAAATACAATTTGCTTTTAGTTACACTATGGCGAACCTCTGGATGCTAAATGTTTTCCACCACCATCCCCAACCTCTTTTGCACCAGGGACTGGTTTTGTGGCAGACAATTTTTCCAGGGACCAGGGGTGGGTGGGTGTGGTGTGTTTGTCGCGCTGGGGCGGTTGGTGACCGGATATTCACGGAGTCGGTCCCAAGCCCCCCTTCACACCACAACCCCCCAGTTACAGCACAGTCCCCCCCCCTTTATATCAGTATTCACAGTTCCCCTTCACATCACAGCCCCTCTTGGCATTATAGTGGCCCTTTACAGTGCAGTTCTGTTTACATCAATGTAACATATGTATAAATTTGCACAGTGTGCTGAAATTTCAAATTTATAAAATGGCTAAATGCACACAAACAGCAGCACTCACCAATATTAGGACACAAAAATGTTAAAAAATGCACACAAAATGTGTTGCATTGTCTCTTTAAAGAAAAAATTTATATTGCCCACTTCCTTAAATTGAAAACACATGGATATGTTGTGCAAACAATAAAATAACACAACATCCCTAACACTCCAAAATAAGTGAAAACATCCAGCATGACAAGAATTGCTTGCATTGTGATGTAAAGGGGTACTGTGATATAAAAGGGACTGCACTGTAAAGGGGCACTGTGATGTAAAGGGGGGCTGTGATGTGAAGGGGCCCTGTAATATAAAAGGGACTGCTCTGTAAAAGGGCACTGTGATGTAAAGGGGGGGCTGTGATGTGAAGGGGCCCTGTAATATAAAAGGGACTGCACTGTAAAAGGGCACTGTGATGTAAAGGGGGGCTGTGATGTGAAGGGGCCCTGTAATATAAAAGGGACTGCACTGTAATGGGGCACTGTAATATAAAAGGGACTGCACTATAAAGGGGGATTGTGATGTGAAGGGGCCCTGTAATATAAAAGGGACTGCACTGTAAAGGGGCACTGTGATGTGAAGGGGCACTGTGATGTAAAGGGGCGCTGTGATGTAAAGGGGCGCTGTGATGTAAAGGGGCGCTGTGATGTAAAGGGGCCCTGTAATATAAAAGGGACTGCACTGTAAAGGAGCACTGTGATGTAAAGGGGGGCTGTGATGTGAAGGGGACTGCACTGTAAAGGGCAAGTGCTGGGACAAGGTCTATCCTGTGCCCAGGGCAAAGATGCCAAACTGTGACCCCCTCTGTTTATGATGTGAAAGCTTAAGGGATTCTACACCCAGCAGTCCCTCGCTTATCAAAATCACTGCTGCTGTCAGCCTTGTAAAAGGAGGAAAGTGCCCCCATCCCTACAGTAAACCATTGTGCCCGGGGCAGCTGCCCCTTCTGCCCACCCCTTGTCCCAGCCCTGTAAAGGGGCACTGTGATATAAAGGAGACTGCACTGTAAAGGGGCACTGTAATGTTTACAGTGCAGTCCCCTTAATATCAATGTGTTCCTTTACATTAAAGTGCCCCTAGCAATCACAGCACCCCACTCCTCATCACAGTGCCCGTTCAGTCATGCCCCCCCTCCTTTTGCCACCTTTCACTCTGCCGCGTCTGCACAGTCCTAACTTTTGCAGGGCAGAGGCAAGATTCAGCCTACTGTATGTCTCCTCTGCCAACGATGTGATCCTTTCAGCAGAGCAGGGGTCAGGAGGAGCTGAAGATCTGACCTCTTGTTAATATGAGAAGTCTCCAGCTCTCTGTCCAGATCTACAGCTCCTCCTGCCGGCTGCTGCGCTAATAGGATCACATCGTCAGCAGGGTGGGAGCAGAGACATGGGCAAGGCTGCACAGTGGTAGGTGAGCGGAGATCGCAATCTGTGATAGCCCTGTCCGGACCGTGCTTGCCACTCACCTCCTGCTGTGTGGTCCAGTCATCAAAAGGCCATGGACCGCTATCAGTTCATGGCCCAGTGGTGGGGGACCCCTGTGTAAAATTATTAAAACATTCATAAACTATTAAATATAAATTTAAGTATATCTTATTTTCTCATATTATACTTATGCCTCTGGCTTGTGAAAATGTTTAAAGATTTCCTAGGCAAAAATACATATTTATTTTATCACAAAGTCAGACCTTAACAAAATACCCATCTTCATTCGCTTCTCTAACTTAAACTGCTTTGGGCCCTAAAAAGCTTTTGGTCCCCATTGTTGCTGTTGTTTTGCAAAATGATTGTAAACCCTCAACTTGTAAAACAACCCATTTAGTTTAAAACAGAAATGGCATAGCTACAGAACTGACCATGCTGTGCTCTCCTGCCTAGTCTTAATAGAAAAACCTGAGGGACTGGCAAGAACACCAGGGTTTTCACTGGAAAGAAGCAATACAAAGAGAACAGGATACTTTTTCATACAACTACATGGTACAGCATACTTATATAAGGAATATGAAATGTTAGGTTTACATATTCTTTAAAATGTTACTAAACCCACAACAGTAAAATCAGTCTGTATATGCAGTAAAGCATGCTTGTTATACTCACTGTGGAACCTAAGGGGTTAATCCTCTGCATTGTGTAAAAAGGCCATTTGATCCTGTTTTTTCTGCCCCTCCTCTTGTTGAAATGTCCACACCTTATCTCCTGATAAGACAGACTGGACCCGTAGCCATTCTGCACATGCTCAGTTTAGTGCAGGGGTCCTCAAACTTTTTAAACAGGGGGCCAGTTCACTGTCCCTCAGACCGTTGGAGGGCCGGACTATAGTTTAAAAAAAAACTATGAACAAATGCGGACACAGTACAGGAGATGATCAGAGACTGCGGACATAGTACAGGAGATGACCAGAGACTGCGGACACAGTACAGGAGATGACCAGACACTGCGGATGTAGTACAGGAGATGACCAGAGACTGCGGACACAGTACAGGAGATGACCAGAGACTGCGGACACAGTACAGGAGATGACCAGAGACTGCGGACGTAGTACAGGAGATGACCAGAGACTGCGGACACAGTACAGGAGATGACCAGAGACTGCGGACACAGTACAGGAGATGACCAGAGACTGCGGACACAGTACAGGAGATGACCAGAGACTGCGGACGTAGTACAGGAGATGACCAGAGACTGCGGACACAGTACAGGAGATGACCAGAGACTGCGGACACAGTACAGGAGATGACCAGAGACTGCGGACACAGTACAGGAGATGACCAGAGACTGCGGACACAGTACAGGAGATGACCAGAGACTGCGGACACAGTACAGGAGATGACCAGAGACTGCGGACACAGTACAGGAGATGACCAGAGACTGCGGACGTAGTAGAGGAGATGTCCAGAGACTGCGGACGTAGTACAGGAGATGACCAGAGACTGCGGACACAGTACAGGAGATGACCAGAGACTGCGGACACAGTACAGGAGATGACCAGAGACTGCGGACGTAGTACAGGAGATGACCAGAGACTGCGGACATAGTAGAGGAGATGTCCAGAGACTGCGGACATAGTAGAGGAGATGTCCAGAGACTGCGGACATAGTAGAGGAGATGTCCAGAGACTGCGGACATAGTAGAGGAGATGTCCAGAGACTGCGGACATAGTACAGGAGATGACCAGAGACTGCGGACATAGTACAGGAGATGACCAGAGACTGCGGACACAGTACAGGAGATGACCAGAGACTGCGGACATACAACGGCAGTGGGAAAACTGGGCCGGCCGCTCCATAAGACGCACAGACATTTCCCCCCAAGTGTGTCTTATGGAGCGAAATAGTGCCCCATCATTGGTGTCAGTGGGAGGCATTGTGCCCCATCATTGGTGTCAGTGGGAAGAATCGTGCCCCATCATTGGTGTCAGTGGGAGGAATAGTGCCCCATCATTGGTGTCAGTGGGAGGAATAGTGCCCCATCATTGGTGTCAGTGGGAAGAATCGTGCCCCATCATTGGTGTCAGTGGGAAGAATCGTGCCCCATCATTGGTGTCAGTGGGAGGAATAGTGCCCCATTATTGGTGTCAGTGGTATCAGTGTGGGGGGAAGGAATAGTGCCCCATCGTTGGTGTCAGTGTGGGGGGGGGAATAGTGCCCCGTCATTTGTGTCAGTGGGGGAAGGGGATAGTGTCCCAACATTGGTGTCAGTGGGAGGAATAGTGTCCCTTCATTGGTGTCAGTGGGAGGAATAGTGTCCCATCATTGATGTCAGTGGGAAGAATAGTGCCCCAACATTGATGTCAGTGGGTGGAATAGTGTTCCATCGTTGGTGTCAGTGGGGGAAGGAATAGTGTTCCATCATTGGTGTCAGTGGGGGGTGGAATAGTGCCCCGTTGTTGGTGTCAGTGGGGGGGGGGGAGGAATAGTGCCCCATCATTGGTGTCAGTGAGGGGGAGGAATAGTGCCCCATCATTGGTGTCAGTGGGGGGGAGGAATAGTGCCCCATCATTGGTGTCAGTGGGGGGGAGGAATAGTGCCCCATCATTTGTGTCAGTGGGGGGGGAGGAATAGTGCCCCATTGATGGTGTCAGTGGGGGGGGGAATAGTGCCCCGTCGTTGGTGTCAGTGGGGGGGGGGAATAGTGCCCCGTCGTTGGTGTCAGTGGAGGGGGGGAGGAATAGTGTCCTATCATTGGTATCAGTGGGAAGAATAGTGTCCTATCATTGGTGTCAGTGGGAGGAATAGTGCCCCATCATTGGTATCGTGGGAGGAAGAGTGCCCCATCATTAGTATCAGTGACACCAATGATGGGGCACTATTCCTCCCATTGACACCAATGACACGTAACTTGCTGACCTCTGTTCGAGCATGGTGCTGCTGCAGCCAGCATACCTGGTTGCAGCAGCACCATCAGCACGGCACACTTACCTGTCAGCTGTCCTTCTTCACTCCGGCCTCTCCCTCACTTGATGTTCGCGGGGCCGCTCGGCTCTGCCTCCTCGCAGGTGATTGGTCACCTGTGTGCCTTTCCTGAGCTACAGTTCTGGCGCCCAATCACCGGGGAGAAGGCGGAGCCGAGCGGCAGGAGTGAGGGAGTGGCCGGAGTGAATGAAGGAGCAGCGCTTCCTGGACTGGATCATCGTGGGACTGGGACCAGAGCCAGGTAAGGTACAGCAGCCCCCTGCCTACCCCTGTACTTAGTGTCCCTTCCTGTCCCGCCCCTGCCGACGGGCCAGATAAATGGCCTCAGCGGGCCGCATGTGGCCCGCGGGCCGTAGTTTGAGGACCCCTGGTTTAGTGTGTATTGCTAGAGAGGTTTTTCTTTTTCTTGGGAAAGTGCATGTGATCAGTACAGGGCCAATCAGCACTGTCCAGACAGAGATCAGGGGTTTTGCATCCTCCTAGAACAGAAAGAAAACTCCTTCTACAAGCTTAAACCAGCTGGACACTGATAGAAGTCACAAGACAGCTCTAACTACTGATGAGAAAAGGTATTTAGCAGTTTATCTTTACTAAAATAATTGCACTTCCATATTCTGGGAGACCAGATATAGTGAATGCAGGGTCCTGAGTACTGGGATTAGTAACAATTCAACAAATTACGCAATAGGCCAGGCAGGACTTTCATTGTTCTGGGTGGACATCGTATGACATTGTCCTGGAACAGGTCGATGACAGATCACTTTATTGGCCTGGTACTGCTGGTACCATGTGATAGCTGTGACCAATCACAGCAGATCACATGACAATTGTAACAATGAATAGCTTTGATTCATGTCATTCATTGTGTACAATTGTGTTGCTTGCTGTGATTTGGTCACAGTGAACACATGGTACAGACAGGGCCAATCACAGCCCCTCTGCACCATGTGATTAGCTGTGACCAATCACAACAATACATACTGAATGAATCTATTTCATTCAGTAAACATACTTGCTTATAGCAGTGAAATTCACTGCTATAAGCAATCATAATGTGTAAAAAAAAATCTTGATCACTTCCCCAGAGAAGTATAATGTTACTATGGTAACATTATATTGCTATGGTCACAATATATTAAATTGTAAAAATAAAACAATTTGTAAAATTTATATTTTTTCTTTGTGCTGTCACCAGTCAGTGACCAGGGGTCATGCAGCACTGTATCCCTGGTCACTGCTAAACCAGTTATAGGATGATGCTATACTGCACTGGCAAAGGTATGTAAAAAATGTCTGTATGTAAAAAAAAAAAAAAAAATTTTTAAAAATGTTTCCATGTTTCCAAAAATTATGACAAAAAATTACAACTTCAAAAAACTCAACATGCCTTTTTCTAAATACCTTGGACTGTCTACAATCCAAAAAGGGGTCATTTTGGGGGATATCTGTACTGTCCTGACATTTTTGGGCCTCAAGAAATGAGGCTGTCAGTACATCAGGATTGATCGATTTTCAGATATATACTATACCATAGTATGTGGACCAAAGAAAAGTAGCAGAATACATTTTGACCTAAATGTATGAAAAATAATTATTTATTTATAAGAAAAATGTATTTTTTTTTCATTTTCAGCATTTTTTCATTTATTTAACAAAAAATAAAACGCCCAGTGGTGATTAAATACCACTAAACAAAAGCTATATTTGTGTGAAAAAAAATTATAAAAATTTCGTTTGGGCACAGTGCTGCATGACTGCGCAATTGTCATTCAAAACACAACCGTGCTGACAGCTGAAAATTGGACTGGGCAGGAAAGGGGAAAAAGTGCCTGGTAATGAAGTGGTTAAGAGTAAAAGACAACGCAGAATATATATGCCAAAATACAAATCTCACTGCTCACATTTCTCTATCTGCCCATTTCTAACTGCAAAACTATTGTAGGGTGCCCACTGTTGCCTTGTAACACTTTCATGGAAAGGCTGATTTCCAGCGGAAAGAATAAACCTGCATCTCTCTCCATGCTGTCCTAGAAACACTGGCCTGCTGTCGTCCAGTTCACAGCATGGCACTCTCTAGCAATATGCCCCCCGTCTATGGCAACAAACACCTGATGTGACTGAATCTACCATTCTCAGCCACTTGCTTCCACCTCTTAAGCAAAGCTGGCATAGGAATCCCATATATTTCCTCTCTAGGGACCCCCACCTTAAGTAGATCAGTCCACATTTGCCTCCTAGAGACTGTCTTCCTTTTTGTCTGGCTTAACTCAGCCATCTTTATTTTAGTTTATCAGATTCCCAGCTTCCTGTTAATGGGTCGTAACAGTGGCACGTGTCCTACGTACAGGCTTTAAGCCTTTATCCTTTGTGATAGCATCATTCTGTCACTTGTTCATGAGGGTTGCACACCTCTCATTCAAATCTTAAGCTCTGCAAAGAAAAATATATTTGAAATATATTTTAAAAATATTCTTCCCAGATATATTGACATATATTTGAAATACTACAATTGTGGCCATATTCAATATATTTATATATATATATATATATATATATACACATATATATATATATACATACACACACACACTGTATGTTGAAATGTGTTTTTATTACAAAATATATGAAAAATTTTTAAAAATACATTTCAAATATACCGTATGTCTTTAACCACCTCCCGCCCACCATATAGTCCTCCAATTGTAACCGCGCATGTGCGGCTCCGGGGAGCGTGCAGTGCGGCGATCGGCGGTGCGCTGTGTCCCTCGGACAAAGAGGATCACCGATCAACGGAAAGAGCCAAAGATGTCGGCTTGGTCATGTGATCAGCTGTCTCCAATCACAGCTGATCGCATGTAAATAGGGAAATGCTGGTTATCGGCATTTCCCTCCTCACGAGCTGTCATGCTGACAGCTCGAGAGGAGAGGAGAGCCGGTAGTCGGTATCCCTCAGAGGGAACATGTACACTGATCATCAGGGCACTGATGATCAGTGTGCCTTGATGATCTGTGTAGCCCCAGCAGTGCCACCTGTCAGTGTCCATCAGTGCCAGCTGTCAGTGCTCATCCATGCCACCTGCCAGTGCCCATCAGTGCCACATCAAGGCCACATATCAGTGCCTACCAGTGCACATCAATGCCACATAGCTGCCTTTTAGTGTCACCCATCAGTGCCAGTCAGTGCCACCTATCAATGCCAGTCAGTGCCACCTATCAGTTTGCATCAGTGCCACCTATCAGTGCCTGTCAGTGCTGCCTATCATTGCCGCCTAACAGTCGCAGTCTAAGTCGCCTATCAGTGCCATATATAAGTGCTGCCTTTCAGTGCCACCTACCAGTGCCTCATCAGTGCCACCTATCAGTGTCCATCAGTGCAGCCTCATTAGCGCACATCAGTGAAGGAGAAAAATCACTTATTTACAAAATTTTATATCAAAAACGAAGAAAAAACTTTTTTTTTTTCAAAATTTTCAGTGGTTTTTGGTTTTAGAAAAAATAAAAAACACAGAGGTGATTAAACACCACCAAAATAAAGCTCTGTCACAAAAAAATGATAATTTCATATGGGTACAGTGTTGCATGACCGCGCAATTGTCATTCAAAGTGCAACAGCGCTGAAAGCTGGAAATTGGCCTGGGCAGAAAGGGGGTATAAGTGCCCTGTACGCTAGTGGTTAAAAATACAAATTCACGTTTTTGGAATGCATTTACAAATATATGTAAAAATATGTTAAAATGACTTTTTTATGTTAAAAAAATTTGAAGAATATATTTAACAAATATATATTTTAAAAAATATTTTTCATATATTTTGTAATATATAAAAAATGTATTTCAACATGCAGTATATATCAACACCCAGCAGTGCAGCCTCATCTGTCCCAGTATGTCTAAAAAATTATTTTCCTGTGAGGAGGCCTATCAAATCTTAACCATGACCGACGAGAGCAGCGGAGAGCTCTCAGAGTTGGATTCTGATTTGATTTACGAGCCCGTTTTAAGCAGTGGGTCTGCTACAAGAATTGGAGGAGGAGGAAAGTGTGCCCACCAAACGAAGGTGTTCTGGTAAGGAGCAGGCTACCACAAGTAGCACAGTGGCATCCACTGGTAGAGCAGTGGCTTCCACCAGAAATGGAGAACCTCAAGAAAGGCCAGGTACTAGTGGGGTGTCACCTCATCCCCAAAGGGTTAGGACCCATGCCGCTCTTCCATATGCCCTTCAAAACTCCCTATGGCTTTCCCCTAACTCTGGAGCAGCTACCATCCCCCTTTTTACTGCCCAGCCAGGAGTCCAGCTGAACACATAAATTTTGCCCCCATTGATTTCCATATTTAATTTTTACCAATGACTTGCTAAATTCAATTGTGGACCAGTACAACCTCTGTCCAACAATTCATAGCCAGCAACCCAGATTCAAGTTCTGCCTGTCCCTATGAATGGAAGCAGTTAACAGTGGAGGAATTTAGAACCTGTTTGGCCTCACATTTAATATGAGACTCACAAAAAAAAAAATCAAGTACACTACTACTGATCTATCTACCCAATCCATCACATGCCAATTTACTCATCAGTCATGCCTAGAACAAGATATCTAATGGTCATGCAGTTCCTCCATTACAACGATAACACCCAACGCCTTCCCCAAAATGACCCAGCATATGATAAATTGTATAAAATTCGGGCACTCCTTAATTTTTTTCTCTGATACAGTCGCCCAATTATTTGTTCCGGACAAAAATATCTGGGTGGATGATCGCTTATCCCCTTCACTGGCAGGCTGAGCTTCAAGCAGTTTATTCCCAGAAAAAGGGTCCGATATGGGGTTAAACACTATAAATTATGCGACAGAGCCACAGGGTACATGTACGCCTTCCTCGTGTACGAAGGAAAGGACACCCAACTGCATCCCCCTGAATGCCCAGATTACATTGGAGCAAGTGGAAAAGTCATTTGGCAGCTTGTATTTCCACTCCTTGAAAAGAGTTATCATCTATATGTTGATAATTTTTACACCAGCTTGCCTCTTTTCTGCAATCTTCAGCAAAGGAGAACACTAGCATGTGGCACCGTGAGAGCTAGTAGGAAGGGCTTCCTGCAAAGGCTGGTGAACACAAGACTACAGCGAGGGGAGTCAGTGAGTTTGTGGAACGAAGAGATATTGGCTATGAAGTGGAGGGACCAACGAGACACCTACATGCTCTCAGCAATTCATAATGCCCCCCACGTGCAAAATCACCAGAAGAAATGGCACAATCCGAAAACCAGAATGTGTCCATGATTATCATTTGTTCATGGGGCGATTTGACCTCAATGATCAGATGATCCAGCCCTACCTTGCTGTAAGAAGAACCCACCATTGGTACAAAAAAGTCTCCATTTATTTTTTCAATTTGGCCATTTATAATACATATGTGATCTACCAGAAATCCACTGAGACACCCATGTCCTTTCTTCGCTATCAGGAGGAAATTTTCACTGCGCTTTAGTACCCTCGAGGCCCACCAGAAAGTGTTTGCTCAGATGCGGTGAGTAGACTCCACGAACGCCATTTTCCTGAAAGTCTCTCCTGGAGAAAGAGGTCAGAGATGTAAAAAAAAAAAATGTTGGGTGTGCTCCAGAAGAGGAGTTAGATGAAACACCAGTTTTTATTGTCCTCAGTGTCCTTCCCAACCAGGCCTCTGCATAGATGACTGTTTCTGCCGTTACCATACTTCCCTACAATATTAGTGAAGTATGGTAAATGTAATTCTGCATTTCCTGCCATTTACTCCTCATGCCTCTGCCTGCTCCTGAAATTACCCTAGCCTGGTTTTTGAAAATGCCACTGCCTGCTGCCTAAACTGACCATACCGCTGCCTGTTCTGGAACTGACCCTTGCCTGTTTATTAACAATGCCTCTGCTTGCCGTCTGAAGTGTAAACCACGTTTCTGCCTGCCATCTAAATTGACCTCGGCTTGTTAATTGACCACGTTTTTTTGCCCGCCGCTTGGACTGATCTTCTGCCCTGCTACTGTAGTAGTAAGATTCCAAAAAACACAGGGGTCTCACATATATGAGGGGCTTCAGAATAGTTTTTCAGAGTGGAGAAAACTAAGTTTCTGGTTTTATAATTCTATTATTTGGCAAAAGGGACTGTTAGTCCAGAGGCTTCGAAGAGATGGGTGGGACGAAGCCTCTACCCCTGTGCCCAGGTGTTACCTGACCAAGGCCCTAAGCCTGATATTTATGCCTGCTGCTAACTTATTGCCAACATGCCTCTGCCTGCCGCATGAACTGACCACACCGCTGCCTGCTACCTTTACCATGGACCATGTTCCTGCCTACTACCCAGACTGATATTTTGGCTGTGATGACCATGTCTCTGCCTTGACAATTCCTTTGGCTGCTGCTGACCACATCTCTGCCTGCTGCCTGGACCAATGGTTTGGCTGTGATGATAATATCTCTGCCTGCTTCCTATACTGACTATGGACAATAATACTGTCTGCTGCCTGGACAATTGCTTCTGATGTTGCTGACCATGTCCCTGCCTGCTGCACATATTCCAAAAACTTGTGGGAAAAAAACGACATGTTTAAAAGACTCATTATGCCTCATAGAATATATGTTGGTGTGTTTGCTTCTCAAAATGGGGTCATTGTGTGGGTAATTTCATTGTCCTGGTGCTTCAGGGTCTTCAAAAGTGTAATAAGTAGTCAAGATATTAGATGTGTAATTTATGTCCCTAGAACACCTGATAGTGCTCCTTGCATGTTGGGCCTCTACAGTTGTGTTCAAAATAATAGCAGTCAGACATCACTAACCTGATCAATCACTGCTTTTGGTAGAAAGGATATTTCTACATGGCAAATAATATACTAGCAGGTGTAGTAGAGTAATAGAAATCCAACAGACCCAACAGTCATGACATGCATGCTGCTGATTCTGTGTAATTGAATCACTAATTGAAAGGGGCATGTTCAAAATAATAGCAGTGTGGAGTTCTATTAGTGAGGTCATTCATTCTTTGAAAAACAGGTGGCAATTATTGCCCTTATTTAAGGAAGGAAGGCAGCAAATGTTGTACATGCTGGTTACAGTGCATTTCTCTCTGAAATTCTGAGGAAAATGGGTAGTTCCAGACATTGTTAAGAAGAACAGTGTACCTTGATTAAAAAGTTGATTGGAGAGGGGAAAACATAAAGAAGTGCAGAAAATGAAAGGCTGCTCAGCTAAAATGATCGCAAATGCTTTAAAATGGCAACGAAAACCTGAAAGACGTGGAAGAAAGTGAAAAACTACCATTCGAATGGATAGAAGAATAGCCAAAATGGCAAGGACTCAGCTAACAATCAGCTCCAGGAAGATCAAAGAAGGTCTAAAGTTACCTGTGAGTACTGTTACAATTAGAAGACACCTATGTGAAGCCAAGCTATCTGCAAGAAGCCCCCGCAAAGTCCCACTGTTGAAAAAAAAGATGTGCTGAAGAGGTTACAATTTGCCAAAGAGCACATTGACTGGCCTAAAGAGAAATGGCGCAACATTTTGTGGACTGATGAAAGTAAGATTGTTCTTTTTGGGTCTAGTGGCCGGAGACAGTTTGTCAGACGACCCCCAAACACTGAATTCAAGCCACAGTACACTGTGAAGACAGTGAAGCATGGTTGCGCAAGCATCATGATATGGGGATGTTTCTCATACTACGGTGTTGGGCCTATTTATCGCATACCAGGGATCATGGATCAGTTTGAATACATCAGAATACTTGAAGAGGTCATGCTGCCTTATGCTGAAGAGGAAATGCCCTTGAAATGGGTGTTCCAACAAGACAACAACCCCAAACACACCAGTAAACGTGCAACATCTTGGTTCCAGACCAACAAGATTGACGTTATGGAGTGGCCAGCCCAATCCCCGGATCTTAATCCAATAGAAAACTTGTGGGGTGACATCAAAAATGCAGTTTCTGAGGCAAAACCAAGAAATAGAGAAGAACTGTGGAATGTAGTCCAATCATCCTGGGCTGGAATACCTGTTCACAGGTGCCAGAAGTTGGTTGATTCCATGCAACACAGATGTACAGCAGTTCTCAGAAACAGTGCTTATACAACTAAATATTCATTAAGTGATTCAAAGGAAAGCAAAATCTTCAAACATTTTTCAGTTTATATAGGGAATGTTTGAGTTTGTAAAGAAGAATACAAACACTGCTATTTTTTTTTTGAACAGTCTAATATTCACTTTTCTTCAATTTTTTTTTAGAGGAACAACACAAATTTGATATATTTTTCTTTATGTTTTGATTTGTAATAGAATGTGTAATGTTCCCAATGCATTTGTGTGTATGGAAATAAAAGCTATTAGAAGGATTTTGAGCTTTATTCCCTTTTTTCAACACACTGCTATTATTTTGAACACAACTGTATATGTGATCAGGCTGTGGAAAAGTCTCACACATGTGGTATATAACATACTCAGAAGGATTAGCAGAATGTATTTTGGGGTGTATTTTTTGGCATTTACATGTTATGTGTTAGAAATATCTTATAAACGGACAACTTTGTGTAAAAAAAAAATTAAGTTTTCATTTTGTTTCCATATTTTCTGAAAACGTGTGGAAAAAAAAGCCATGTTCAAAAGACTTATTTTGCGTCATAAAACTACATTGGAGTGTTTGCTTTCCAAAACTGGGTCATTTTGTGGGTGTTTCCTCTGTCCTGGTGCTCCAGTGCCTTCAAAAGTGTGATAGGCTGTCAAAAAATTAAATGTGCAATTTTGCCCCAAGAACGCCTAAAGGTGCTACTTGGATGTTGGGCCTCTGTATATGGCCAGGCTGTAGAAAAGTCTCACACATTTGGTATTGCCATACTCAGGAGAGGTAGCAGAATGTATTTTGGGGTGTATTTTGTGGTATTGACATGCTATGTGTTTGAAATATCTTATAAATGGACAACTTTGTGTAAAAAAAAAAAAAAAATTTTCATTTTCTTCCCGCATATTCCGAAAACTTTGGGAAATAATTGACATGTTCAAAAGACTCATCATGTCCCACGGAATATACCTTGGGGTGTTTGCTTCTCAAAATGGGGTCATTTTGTGGGTAATTCTATTGTCCTGGTGCATCAGGGCCTTCAAAAGTGTAATAGGTAGTCAAGATATTAATGTGTAATTTATGTCCTTAGAACACCTGATGGTGCTCCTTGCATGTTGGGACTCTCTATGTGGTCAGACTGTGGAAAAGTCTCACACATTTGTTATCATTACCTTCAGGAGGTGTAGCAGAAAGTATTTTCTGGTGTAGTTGCAAATATGACTGCGCTGTCTGTGACAATTTGTTGGGGGGAAAAAAAATAAAAATCTTATTTTTTCCAAACAATTGTAGGAATAAATTACAACTTCAAAAAACTCACCATGCCTCTAACAATACTTTGGAATATCTACTTTCCAAAGAGCGGTCATTTAGGGGGTATTTGTACTGTCCTGGCTTGGTAGGGCCTCAAAAAATGAGAGAGGACATCGGTACAGCAGGTGTGATCAGGTGTCATCAATTTTCAATGATTGGTACCATAGCTTGTAGACTTTATAGCTTTCACAAAGACCAAATAATATTTGTGTTATTTTTACCAAAGAAATGTAGCAGTATAAATTTTGTTCAACATTTATGAAGAAAAATGTCTTATTTGCAAAATGTTATAACAGAAACTTAAGAAAAACGCATTTTTTTCAAAATTTTCAGTCTTTTTTTGTTTATAGTGCACAAAATAAAAAACCCAGTGGTGATTTAATACCATCAAAAGAAAGCACTATTTGTGTGAAAAAAGGACAAAAATTTTATATGGGTACAGTGTTGCATTACTGAGTAATTGTCATTCAAAGTGTGAAAGCACTGAAAGCTGAAAATTGGCCTGGACAGGTAGGGGATATAAGTGCCCAGTAGGCAACTGGTTAAAGCATAAGCAGATTCCTCCCATATATCACAATGTGCTGTTTTCCTTCTACTTTGCTGAAAGAGTTAATATAATGTCTCCCTCTGCACAGCCTCCTCCTCACATGCCCTGTGATCTCTTATCTAGAACTGGGCACAAGATGAAAAGAGAACAGGACAAGTTGCAGCTGTTTGGAGGCCGAGAGTCCTTCTCCCTGTGCTAGTCCAGTCAGTGCTCAGTGTAGGGCAGCCGATTTCACATTATGGATACTACAGTCTTTGTATAATACAGGTGCAGAGCTAATAAGAAAAACACTAAGCGGAAGGTGCAAAAGAATAAATATGATAAATGCAAATAAAGGTGACTTAATAGTGAATATGCGACAACAAAAAAATGCATAAATTAATAATATAATGAATATAGTGTAGCACTGGAATGGCAGTTCAATAGTGGCAACACAATTGGTGACTGTAGTGAAATTAATCAACAGGGGTGATAAATGAAAACAAATGCAGAGTCCAATGTAAAACAATGAAAATCAGTCCAAATGAAGATCGTGACTTCCTGTGATAAGTGAATCAGTGAAAGTGACTTCTTTACAATGCACTCACCAGAAGCGCATGGAAAATGCGCATATACAGCAAAGGTAGCAACCTCCACACATACAGGTCAAGCTATGTTCCCGTTAGGCACAGACAAACTGAAGCTGAGATGGACCAGAAAAGCAGCTGCATCCAGCACAGCGATCACTCCACGATATGAATAATGGCAAAATCCTGAAGGAACCAGCTCACAAAAGAGCCCAGAAACAGAAACCACTAATAGTGTAGTATTTTATTGCAATATTAAAAGCATCCATGTGGAGCAAGTAAAGAAGGTAAAAATCACTCACAAAGATGGCCGCCGGACCATCATGCAGACGCGATGGTGTGACGTCAGTATGCAGGATGCTTTGACCTGTATGTGGTGGAGGTTGCTACCTTTGCATTTTAAAAAGTAGTGCATGCAGTACTTGTGGTGCGGTGTAATTTCTGTCCATCCAAAATGAATGGGCGCAGATGGCACTGCACAGAACTGCATGTGAATTGCACAGGAACTGCAGAGTATCACTGTGCATATCACATGCAGTTTCTGGTGTGAACCGATACTGAACTAATGGAGTGAGATTAAATGAAGATGAAAAAGTGGGGAGGAGAAAAGGAGAGAAAGAGATGGGGAGAGAGAAAGTAATGGAAAGAGAAAAACAGAGAGATAGGAAAGAGAAAGACGGAAAGAAAGAATGAGATAGAAGTAAAGTTTTAGAATTTAAGAGACAGAGACAGCAAGAGAGAAGGAGTAGAGAGCAAGAAGGAAAGTGAGAGAAGGAAAGAGAATAGGAGAGGAGAAGAGAGAGCGTTTAATGATTTCACTGGGGGGATGGAAATAAAAGGTTGTAATATATTCTTGCAAGTGTTTTTACATTCTACACTGGGGTCTGCGTACAAGTAATAAAAATAATTTGAGAGGTATACCTAAATGTGGACAGCTTCTCCAAAATCTTTTGAATTACCCTCTCAATATGTAAATAAAGATCTGAAATAAGTTTAAGTATGTTGGCATGCGGTGGAAGCGGTGGGCCCCCAAGTCAACTTTTGCATCGGGGCCCACAAGCTTCAAGTTGAGCCTCTGCCCTCATCTACTGACTGGGCAATGAAAGAGCAGCAGCAAACAAATTCTGCCATCACTTTGCTCACTCCCTCTCCTTTGCTATCCAACCAAACTTTTACAGCAATAAATGTAGATCTTTCATCTTCACGTTTGTTACAACACAGATAATCCTTGCTTTAATGAGGTCAAAAAAGGTGTAAGGCTTGTGAGACTGGTCCTTCACATCTTAAAGCTGGAAAAACAAAACAAGCAAGTGAAGAATTTAATGCAAGGCATTTTATGCAAATCTATACATAGTATTTCTAACTGGTGACCTGCATAAAAATGATGTAACAGAATGGCACAGTAGTTAAGAGAACTGTGGCCTTGTGCCTCTGTGATCAAAGGATTTGTGTGGGTTTCCTCAAACTGTTCAAAAAGACAGTGGCAGGTCAGTTTGCCTCTGCTTAAAGTGGAATGTGTAAAAGTTTGTGGCTGTGGAGACTGTGGAAGCAGCAATGTCAAATGTGCAGTATTCTCTGGGAGTTTTTCATCATATAAAGAATATAAAACTACTATGAATAAACAAAATGTACATAGCTAGAAAAAATGTGTAATGTCCAAAAGAACACAATTTCCATTTGTAGCATAACTATATAAAGCAGCTTCCCACATAAAGACAGCAAATTTCAGTTTCCTAACAGACAGAAAAAACAAAGTTAGCCTTCACAATCCCCATGGGGCTCCTAAATTACAATTTCCAGATGTGTCTCTGGCTGGCTTACTGCAATGTAGAAACATGGTATGGGACCACATTAAATGTCAACTGGCAAAGGATTCCTAGGCATTGAAAGAAGCGTGAAGCTTTGCTTACATATGCCCAGGAGCATGGAACAGTACCATATTTGTCAGGGTTTTGGAATAAAATGTATTTGTACAGCTATATGTCTCAATACAATCTATTATAAGAGTAAAATATACAATGCAAAGGGAAATAAAAAAAAAAAAAGACCATAGTAAGACATTTTTTAGATATACATTCTGTTACATGTTTTTAAAAAGTACACACTGACATGCAACACATATGTTTTGCAGTGTGCCTGTATTAAGATCGTTGGGGTTTACCGTGTATACCTCAGCATGCAATTCAAGGTATGCCACTAGTATTTACTGTATACACATTGGATACGTTCTATACAATTACCTGAGCTGCACAGGAAAATGAACCAAAGAGTAACAAGAAATTATTATTATTATACAGGATTTATATAGCGCCAACAGTTTGCTCAGTGCTTTACAATATAACGGGAGACAATACAGCAACTATACAGTTCAATACAAGAGGGATAGGAGGGCCCTGCTCCTTGGATCTTACAATCTAGGAGGTAAATTTAGTGTGTAATCACACAGACAAAAACTCATTTAGAACTACTGTATCACTATGCAGCCAGATAATTGAACACGATCTTCAAGAAGTCTGCATTCTGGGTATTCGTCTCTCCTTGGGTGTTTAGTTCCCTAAATGTTAGTACCACCCGGTGCATCCTCCTGCCATGTACAGCCACAGCAGCTTTCAGCCACTCAGAGGTTTACAGGCGGCTGGTTGATCCACCTGTGTGAGCTGCCCATTCAAAAACACCGAAATCACATGCACAGGGGCTAAACACCAAAATTCCCCTAAACACTGTGAGGTAAACCACAGCCTTCCTAAGCAAAAGATATTTTTATTACATCATCCATTTCATTACAGATATGATTTAGGCCTGGTTCACACTTGTGCAATTTCAGATGAGACTTGAGTCACACAAAATCGCTTGACAAGGTAAATCACGTTTCCCATGGTGTCCATTCACATCAATGTGACTAGGCCCAGAGTGATTTTGGAAAAGGTTCCTGTACTACTTTCGTGTTAATCACAGTACAGTTTTGGCCCCACAGAATATGAAAACCACATCCAAGAAGAGTCCAAGTAGCACTACATAATGGTACTGAAAGGTAGATCAAAATCAATTCTCAGCAGTATGAACCTAGCCTTAAATTGTGGGTTTTTTTTCATTTTGTATAGAATGTGGAAAGGTTAGAACCTCAGTCAGGTTTTTGTATCTGTCTGTGTTCCCAGTAGTTCATCCTCACTAGTTGTCCTACTGACCATTGTAAACTAGAATGGAGAGAGAAATTAAAGTATTAAGTTGATGCAAAACCAGGGACTCAGATGAAATCTTCCAAATGGGAAGATCTACCACTGGGGAGATCTCCCTTTATTTCCAATTTGGGGGCAGAGACAATAATAAAAACATATAAAAACACCAAAAATGCAGCGCTTGAGCATGTAGTGAGAAGAAATTAGCGTATGCACATCCGGATTAAAAGAAATACATTAAAGGTATAACATGCACCAACTTAAACGCACAAATTAATGCAAACAATGGACGGGTAAGTATTAATGATTCATCCGACCAAAACAAAGTGCATATAGTGATAGGGATGTTAGAGTCATTAGAAGTGCATCCGTGTATCAATCAAATTCGTGACTTCCGTGATAGGAGAATAGCTGCAAAACGCACTAACCAGATAGCGCAAGAAAAAGCGCATTGGAGTATAATGACCTACTCCCGGTCACAGCCCAAAGATCATCAGCGAAGGGACCTCAGGAACAACTTTGCATCAATCATGCCGTCTCCTACCACCAGGGGGGGGTACGCCTCCTTACAGTTACACGAATTTGCCTTATATCATCTTTCGCCAGGGGTGGTGTGCTTTCGTATCAGGAGATCACCTTAGGGACTCAGCAATAAGACCCAAAAGAGAGAAATCTTGATAGTGTAGTAATTTTTATTCAAAAGGTTGCTAAAGAACAAGTAGCACACTTACATAATGATATCCAGAAAAGCTGATTAACAGAATCCAAAAAGATGGCCGACCGTCAGATGCATGGACCATGTGGGTAACAAGTAGTATGAGAGGTATCCTTATCCCTAACGCGTTTCGTGGCAAGAGCACATTATCAAAGGGAATGTGCCTCTCATTCTGGTCCCTTATTTATAAGGAGGACCCCTAGTTAGTGAAGAGACGCATTACCGCGTCATTTTACCGCTACTGCGCATGCGCGAGGCCGGGACGCCCGCGCATGCGCAGTGTGAAGCTGCCGCGTCATCGCGGTTAACCCGCGCATGCGCAGATCGCATTCAGCGGCCATTTTGTTAAAGTCCAGATAAGAAGTGCAGAGAAACGATCCTCAGCACAGAAGAAGAGGGATTTGGATAGGAAAAACCCATCCATAAATAACAAATATGTTAAAACCATACCTGCACACCAGCATTCATTAAAGAACGGTAGTGTGACAATAGGCAAAAAAGGAAAAATAAATAAAAAACCACTTAAGGTACTCCGAGTTGCCAATATATATTGGTGTAGTGGAACTACATGTACCAGCCCCCTATGTCCATGCAAAACTGCCAGGGGCCATCAATACACGTTTAATAAGAACAATGGTCATGCTGCATAAACACAAATGAGACAATTAAGAAAACAATAGATGTCTGACACCAATGTAAAACATAAAGTATAAATGATCATAGAGATAAAATATCATGAAGAAATAACAATAAATCATAAAAGTATTTAACATAGAACATTAATCATTAATCATAAAGATATGGGTACTGTAAATGGTAGTCTTAAAAATGATTTAAAAAATGATTTAAAAAACCAAACTAGCAACACTACACATGTTAAATGTTAAAAAGTGCGAAATGAACGACTAATGTGGAGAAATAAATGAGTTGATGCTAAATCAACTGGAGCCTAAAAAAAGGAAAGAGGGGGGGGGGGGTAAAGAGGGGAAACCCCAAGGTAAGTACATAATGACCATAATCCCCCGAGAGAACCACTACTAATCCGTCAATGTGGATCCTCATTTAAAACCATTAATAGAGCATACCCACTGGGTGGTAACTAACTTGGGACAAAGAAAACACAAACAGATTTAACTGGTGTCTAGAAAACAATTAATGTCCACATCAATATTTAACCCATGAGGGGCGAGTGTTCTTAATAAAAAAATCCATTTTGTTTCAAGTTTCGAAACCGCTCTTAACTTGTGTATTCCTCTCCAGTGTCTGTGTATTGTGTCAATCCCTATAAACCTCAGACAATGTGGGTTCTTGTTATGCACTTGGCGAAAGTGCCAAGAGAGGGAATGCTCCTTGAACCCCTTTTTTATATTCTTCAGATGTTCCCGCAGTCTATCCCGAAGCCTCCTAATAGTCCTTCCCACGTATTGCTTTCCACATACGCACTCCAACAAGTATACAACATGGGTACTATTACACGTGATGGTGGACTGAATTTCATATGTTTTCCCAGTTGTGTTGGAACTAAAAGAGGTTACCGGGTACTTGTGGATTCCATTATTAGTGCATAGCATGCATCTATTACAGGGGAAAAAACCTTTGCGGTTGAAAAAGAAGGAAGGTTGTTTTGGTGGATTAACGATGTTAGGGGCCAAAGTGTTCCTCAAAGGTGGAGCCTTGCGATAAGTAATTTCAGGAACTTCCGGTAAGTGGCTCCCTAAAACAGGATCATTTTTTAGGATTTTCCAATTCTTCCTGATGATACTAGCTACGTCCCTGAATTGAGTGGAAAAGTCAGTGATAAAGGGACAGTATCTCTCAGTGGTGGTTTTATGTTTAGTAATGATAAGACTATCCCTATTGGAGTCACCCACCCTCTTCCTCTCTGCCTCAAGAGTATTAGCGTCATAGCCTTTTTCGATGAATCTCCGCTTAAGAATCTCAGATTGGAGTACATAATCATCTTTTTTGTCACAGTTTCTATAGATCCGGAGAAACTGTCCCCTAGGTATATTATTCAGCCACTTTGGATGGTGGCAGCTGTCTTTAGGGATAAAGCTATTGCGGTCTGAAGATTTGAAGTAACTCCTAGACAGTATTCTAGGGCCTTCAATATACAATGTCAAATCAAGAAAATTAATTTCCTGATTACTGTGCTGAAAGGTAAGTTTGATATTAATATCGTTGTAATTGAGTGTAGTGAAGAAGTTATTCAGGGTGAATTCATCACCTTCCCATAGGAGCAGGATATCGTCGATATATCGACGATAAAAGAGCAATTGTGGCCACTCTCTGGAGTAGATAAGATCCTCCTCCCATCTTGCCATAAATAAATTGGCAAGACTCGGAGCATACTTAGCGCCCATGGCAACCCCAGTGATTTGCAGGTAATACTTATTACTGAACCAAAAGTAATTGTGGTTCATGGTATATTCAAGGAGTTCCAATATGAATGCCTTTTTAGGCTCCAGTTGATTTAGCATCAACTCATTTATTTCTCCACATTAGTCGTTCATTTCGCACTTTTTAACATTTAACATGTGTAGTGTTGCTAGTTTGGTTTTTTAAATCATTTTTTAAATCATTTTTAAGACTACCATTTACAGTACCCATATCTTTATGATTAATGATTAATGTTCTATGTTAAATACTTTTATGATTTATTGTTATTTCTTCATGATATTTTATCTCTATGATCATTTATACTTTATGTTTTACATTGGTGTCAGACATCTATTGTTTTCTTAATTGTCTCATTTGTGTTTATGCAGCATGACCATTGTTCTTATTAAACGTGTATTGATGGCCCCTGGCAGTTTTGCATGGACATAGGGGGCTGGTACATGTAGTTCCACTACACCAATATATATTGGCAACTCGGAGTACCTTAAGTGGTTTTTTATTTATTTTTCCTTTTTTGCCTATTGTCACACTACCGTTCTTTAATGAATGCTGGTGTGCAGGTATGGTTTTAACATATTTGTTATTTATGGATGGGTTTTTCCTATCCAAATCCCTCTTCTTCTGTGCTGAGGATCGTTTCTCTGCACTTCTTATCTGGACTTTAACAAAATGGCCGCTGAATGCGATCTGCGCATGCGCGGGTTAACCGCGATGACGCGGCAGCTTCACACTGCGCATGCGCGGGCGTCCCGGCCTCGCGCATGCGCAGTAGCGGTAAAATGACGCGGTAATGCGTCTCTTCACTAACTAGGGGTCCTCCTTATAAATAAGGGACCAGAATGAGAGGCACATTCCCTTTGATAATGTGCTCTTGCCACGAAACGCGTTAGGGATAAGGATACCTCTCATACTACTTGTTACCCACATGGTCCATGCATCTGACGGTCGGCCATCTTTTTGGATTCTGTTAATCAGCTTTTCTGGATATCATTATGTAAGTGTGCTACTTGTTCTTTAGCAACCTTTTGAATAAAAATTACTACACTATCAAGATTTCTCTCTTTTGGGTCTTATTGCTGAGTCCCTAAGGTGATCTCCTGATACGAAAGCACACCACCCCTGGCGAAAGATGATATAAGGCAAATTCGTGTAACTGTAAGGAGGCGTACCCCCCCCTGGTGGTAGGAGACGGCATGATTGATGCAAAGTTGTTCCTGAGGTCCCTTCGCTGATGATCTTTGGGCTGTGACCGGGAGTAGGTCATTATACTCCAATGCGCTTTTTCTTGCGCTATCTGGTTAGTGCGTTTTGCAGCTATTCTCCTATCACGGAAGTCACGAATTTGATTGATACACGGATGCACTTCTAATGACTCTAACATCCCTATCACTATATGCACTTTGTTTTGGTCGGATGAATCATTAATACTTACCCGTCCATTGTTTGCATTAATTTGTGCGTTTAAGTTGGTGCATGTTATACCTTTAATGTATTTCTTTTAATCCGGATGTGCATACGCTAATTTCTTCTCACTACATGCTCAAGCGCTGCATTTTTGGTGTTTTTATTTGTCTATGAGGAGGTTATACGAGGTTTACCTTCATGCTAGCAGCTTGAATCTTTGAGACCAAGCGCTCGTCTTTTATCCCATTTTACAATAATAAAAACACATTTTTGTCTGTAAAAATAATGAAGATCTTCTGCACTACTATTACGTGATAAATTAGGTAAGTGGGAGCTGCTAGCACCTAACCATATACCATGTGGAAAAAACACTAACGAAACCAAAATGATGCAGTGCTAACCTAATAATAAAATGATACAATATGGCAAAAACAAGCAAAGTGACATAAATATATATATATGTGACAAAAAATCAGTGGATTGATCCTCTCTGGGGATCTCAGTATAAAGTGACAAAATATATATACGTGCCAATAAGTCAGTGGATTGATCCTCTCTGGGATCTCAAGTGAAAAAGTGATCACACCTGGTATAAAAAACCAGGAACCAATACCCCCACTATCCAAAATAGGATCATACACAAAATAAAATAAAACACAAATAAGCATGAATCCCTAAATAGGGATCAATAAATTCATGTAAATGATGGTGAAAATGAGAACGTGAACTCCTAACAGGGATCAACAAGATCATGCAGATCGTAACAAATAATGGCTAAATTAAGCCAAAAAGTAAATAGTGACATAAAATGGATCCCTAAATATAGGATCAATTAAATACAATAGTGCCAAAAAACACTGTGTATTTTTCTTTGTACTCCTCACATTTGCAACCCATGCAGTTTTGAAGACATCAGTTCCAAAAACATTTATCTTGGTCTCATCACTCCAGAGTGCAGATTCCCAGTAGTCTTCTTCTTTTTGAGCATGGGCCTAGGCAAATTCTAAGCAGGCTTTTTTGTGCACAGGCTTTAGGAGAGGCTTCCTTGGTGGAGGACCCCCATGCATGCCATTCCTCTGCAGTGTATTCCATATTGTGTTATGGAAAACAATTAGCTTTCTACTTCTTTAGCTAACTGCAGTGAAATTGTATGACTATTTTCTTCAACCCTTCTCATCAGAAGACGCTTCTGTCGAGGTGTTAACTTCCATGGACGGGCTGGACGTCTCTGTGACATGGTTGCAGTTCCATCTTTGTTAAATTTTTATATCACTTTTGCTAAAGTATTCTGACTGATAAGTAAAGTTTTGCTGATTTGAATAGATTAACTTGTAAGGAATATGTGATAACAGTATTGTTATGGGAAGAAGTATCTGAAAGCAGCAGGTTTTCACTGGCTGAAATATGTGTCTGGTTACACTCCAGAGCACAGTAACTTGAATCTCCACTCTTTGGCCCCCACCATCTGCAGCGACAGGTTAAACAAAAGTATATCCATCTTTGCCTAAAAGAGAGGATGATTTGTTTTCTCCTCAGACCTTCAAGGACAGACAGACCATCACAATCTCCCTTACCCTAGGTTCACATCTGTGCGGGTGGTGCTGCTGTGGATCCGCATGAAAATCTGTGCAGCTGCACCACCCACACAGAGAAATGCGGACCCGCGGGCAGGTGCCTTTAGTTCTAATGGCACGCCACCTGCACTGGAAAATGCAACCATACTGGGAACCGAGGTTCCCGTGCGGGCTGTGTTTTCGGAAGAAGTGCAGTGACTTCTTTCCCTGCGTGTCACGGACACGGGAGTCCATTCAAATGAATGGGCTCTCGTGCCCCTGCAAAACGCGGCCTGCACCGCCGCATAGATGTGAACCGGGGGTTAGTTCAGGCAGAAAAACACAGAGTCCTGATAGTACAGAAAGGGAGAAGGGAGGGGTAGAGAAAGGAGGAGAGGAGAGCCATACAAGACCGACAGTGTTCACAGCAGAACATGAAATTAATAATTGACAGAATTTTGGGATATGACAACAAAGGTATCTACAATATATGTTCTAGTTGATCCTGGAAGCCTGGCAGCCACTCATCTATGGCTGAAGAAAGACATTTACAGTTTTTTTTTTTTGGTTTGAAAATTTTATTTCTGATATTCCTAGAAAGTTAAGCAGTCTTGGCAGCCCAAGTGTGCTTCTTTTTCACCACAACTGGCTTCTGACTTCAGGATAGCACTGGCATGACGAAGAGCCGCCATATGAAGATCCCTCCTGTAGTTATCCTTGCGGATAATGTGGCGCAAGCTGCTGAGGGTGGCACAGGAGATTTTGTTAATTATGATCTTCTCATACGATGAAGCAGGTTTGCGAAGACCAGCACACTTTTCATGAGCAGCAGGCTCAACACCAACTGTTTTCTTGTGAATCAGACCATTGTAGCGAAATGAGTTCCTGGCCTTCAGATTGTTTGGCTCTGTCCTGTACACCTGCTTGTTTTATTTTTTTGATCAGGAAATTGGAGCAGTTCCTGTTGACCATCCACTGCAAATGAGCAGACATTTTCGGCACCTCACTCTGCTCAGCCTGGAAAAGGAAAAAGGATTCACAGAGGGCCATGGAATATACAGCCAGAAAACTCGCGTAGCTTTAGGGCAATCTGGCCAAGGTTAACTGTTTGTTGGCCAGAGTAAAACGTAACAGCAGTTGTGTCTCTACGTTAACTTGGACAGAATAAAAAAAACTTTGCTTAAATAGATCACAGTATAATGCTGTGTATCATGTGGAATGGAGGTAATCAATGAAGGCACATCTGGGACGATGGGTGCAATTGGAACAATGAGATTGTTAATGGCCCTGAGATCTTGCACTAAACGGTAAGTACCATCAATCTCCTTGTGACAAAGGATACTGCTTTTGATATACTGGACCAACTCCATGTTTGAGTCTGGCCTTGTAAGGTATACAGAGATATACCCTACATCTAACTTACTGTTGGCACAGACTTCAGACTTTACTTTGTCTAAATCTTTCATGCTCACAAAACAGTGAGGTAACTCCAGGTGCACCCCTCCCTTCTCACTTATTCTGACTGTGGCCTTGAATTTTCCCAACAGATTTCTGACTAGCAAATTCACAGGGCATCCTGATATGATTTTGAAAGAATGTTTCACTATGGAACCTTTCCCGTGAGAGTCTGAAATACTCAAAGGGGGGTGTTTCCCAGGTTTTGGCACATGTCCCAATGATACCATCTGAAGGTTCACATTCTACTCTTGTTACCTCTTTCTGTTGCTACCTCTTTCTCTAGGATTATAACTATGTTGTAACCCCTGAAAATGTGCTTTATTGGTAGATTTGGAGACCTCAAAACATCCAGCGGCGTCTTTTTCCATCACTTGTTTTTCAAACGTACCCGCATCCATCTCTGTCCAGTTTGAAATAAGCTGTCTTATTGACAGCAAAATCTCAGGTCTTTATCTTACCATCAAGGTTTTGATATATAGTGCACATTTCTGCACTAATCATATCCATCCCAGCTTCTTCCTTCCAAACTTTTCTAAGTCTTTTCACATACTCTGTCACTGTCTCTTTTGTTCCTTGCTTACAAACAACAGCAGTTGCTAATGAATCCTACTCTAGTCTAAGAAAACAAGGGAGAAATTACAAAACCGAAACTAACTGTTCACACGTCTAGAAATGGAGGCATTCTACAAAATGGATGCCAGTTAATGACATATTTCCTTACAATCTTCTTGTAGCCTTCACCTTTCTTTTGTAAATAATTTTTTTTTCTCAGGCCATGTGACATTTCTCTTCCATGTGGTGCCATTGTTGACAGCATAAAATAGGAAGGGGTTTTCTTTGTTAAGTAACGCCCTTTCATAATTAACTGTCTGCTGGATACCTGTTTAATGAATAATTAGACTCACCTGTAGTTGAATTCTTGTTAATTAGGTTTTTTTGGCTAAAATGTAGCTTTGCTCCTAAGACATTGATTGGGGTGTATTCAATTTGGCAACATGGTCTTGAACAAATTTTTTAGGAAAAATACTTTTTTTGTGTGTGCAAAATAACAAATCTTGTTTGCAATCAAAGGTCTGCATTTGTGGAAGTATATTGTAGTATAATCTCCCACAGAAAAATGTTGATTCTAAAAGGAAAGGAAAGATTTTCTGACAAATCTGTTGGGGTGTACTCATTTATGCTGAGCACTGTACATAGTTATACTGCTCCAAGCTGGACCAATGTAACTATATACAATATAGCCATGCCTGGAACTATTAATTGGATATTTAAAATCACACAGTTTGGCCCATTTGATTTGAACAGGTCTGCCTGACTTCTCCACTCTATTAAAAACTAAAAATTACACGTTTTTGCTGGAGGGCAAAGCAATTGGTTCACTTATCTACTCTGTCCTCCCAGCAGCTCTTACTCACCTTCCATATAACACACCTTTCCATTTGGCCCCTTGAAGACAAAGGTAAGCACTGGGTACTTCTAAGTATGGGGAATATGTGAGAGCACCATTTTATTGTTTTTAACCACACTTCATAGAAAACATTCTGCGCGTGCACACAGCGCCCTAGTCTGTGTTGACGGCAGATCATACACCCATCAGCGCAGCTTCATCGTTTAATACTACGCTGAATGCTCACAGCTTGTTTCAGCGAATCAAAGACTGTCACTGCTCTTCTTATCATCACAGCTGCCAGTGTAACAGCAACTGGTTGCATGAACACTTATTCTCCTGCAAAGGGCTGTCAACCTTACCCAGCTCCTTCCCAGATCACGCTTTGCGCATGCCTGCAAGGCCGCACTGTGGCGAGATCTGTCACCAGCTGTGTACCTCGGACACAACCTATGACAGATCTATGTACTGGCCCTGTTGCCAGTACCATGTGACCTGCTGTGACCAATCACAGCAGGTCACATGACAGTTGTAAACAATGGATGGCTTCCTTTCATGCCATCCATTGTATACAAGTGTGTCTAGCTGTGAATGGTCACAGTGATCACATGCACAGGCTGGGCCAATCACAGCCCACCTGTGTCATGTGATTAGCCGTGGCCAATCACAGCTAATCACAAAAAAAAAAAAAACCTGAATGCATCGATTTCATTCAGTTAAATGCTGGCTTATAGTAAAGAAATTCTTTGCTATAAGCAATCAAATTGTGTTAAAAAAAAATACTGATCGCTTCCCCAAAGTAGTTCAATGTTACTATAGTAACATTATACTTCTTTGGTCATAGTGTAATATGAAAAAAAAATCTTAAAAAAAAATAAAAAAACAGTAATAAAAAATAATTAAAAAATAAAAAAAATTATACATTTTTTTTTTCGTACGGTCACAAGTGTCCCTGATTACCGCCAAACCAGTTATATGATGACGCTGTACTGCACTGCATAATTTTTTTCAATTCTTCATTTTCCGATAAATTATGACAACAAAATTACAACTTCAAAAATCTCGCCATGCCTCTTATGAAATATGTCGGACTGTTTACTTGGCAAAAAGGGGTCATTTGGGGGAAATCTGTACTGTTCTGACATTTTTGGGCCTCAAGAAATTAGATTGGCTGTCAGTACTTCAGGATTGATCGATTGTCAAGGTCCTACCTTTCTTCAGAGCTTGTGCATCTCCATGAGCTGGCATCCATCTTGGTTTTCTGCAAAGCATGGTGGGAACCTTTATGCCTTCAGGCTTCTGCGACTCCTCCTCAGAAGGGTGTGGTTGAGCACATTTAAACCTGCTGTCTGCAAGTGTGCTCTGCATTTGTGTCCTGTATGTTCCCCTGTTGCAAGCTCTTATGTTGTTCCCATTGCTCTCCTGGTAACCGACTCGGCTTTGACAAGACTATTCTCTGTGTTAACCCTTTACCTGACCTCCCATTGCTGAACCCGGCCCGTGACCTGAGTATTCTTTGCCTACCGTCTAGTACTGTCTGCTCCGTTGTTATTGACCCGGCTTGTCTGACTACTCTACTCGTGTTCCCATCTAGCTCCCACCAGCTGTACGCCATTGGCGGCAGTCGTTATCGCAGCTGGGGTCACTCGGGGGCCGCGACCTGGTCTCAGGCTGCGTCAAGTCCATCCCCACCATCAGGGGCCCTGGTGAAGGGTAGCCTGGGGCTTAGACTCCGCGCCCTGAGGGACTCCGGTCTGTGGGTAGTGGCTATCGTCAGTCGCAGCGTGACCATACCATAGGCCTGCCTGCCCGTTCCAGCGTTCCTGCCCTGACATCAATTTTCAGATATATCCCATAGTTTGTGAACTCCATGATTTCCTACAGACTAAATAATAAATACTAATATGGGTTATTTTCACCAAAGACATGTAGCAGAATACATCTTGGTCTAAATTTATGAAGAACAATTATTTATTTGCAAACTTTTATAACAGAAACAAAGAAATGTGTTTTTTTTTTTTCAAAATTGATACATGTTCACGCAGCAAACGATTCATATCCTGTTATAGTAAATATGTAGTATATTTACTACAATGCCCTTGCCAGAAACAATATGTGGGCAGGACAACAAGACGTTTACGCGACCGGCTGCGTGAACATGTATCAAACATCAAAAAAGGATTTAGGGAACATTCGTTGTCCAACCACTATCGTGGAGTATACTCCACGACAGGAGTATACTATTCCATTAATTCCCTGGGGTCTGTGGCTGACTACCTTACAGCTACTAGGATGGGAAAGCGGAGGAATCTCCTAACCCTCTCTATACTATTTACAATATCGCGGATCCACGGCAAAATGGCGTTTCCGTTTACGCGCATGCGCACTGCGGGCTCTACGGGAAGATGGCTGCGGCTAATTGCGCATGCGCCGTCTTTCTCTATATAATGCATTGACATCAGTCACGCCTCTGTACAGCCTCCCCTCTGATGATGTGCCTGTAGCACCAAAGGCCTAAGAAGGAGCTGTGCAGAGCGTGATGTCATTTTCACCGCCGGAGCCACGAGGAGGCCCGGCGGCCATCTTTATTGGGGTCAGTACTGCTGTCTTTCACTTCTTAATCTATGTTGTGATGTGCATACTGCCCTGTTGTGCTGTTGACCAATAAAATTTATCAAAGAACATACTACACTATCTCTGGCAACTGTTTCTTGGGGCTCCTTTGTGGAGCTATTACCCCCACAGAAAAGGTGCCTATACCATCCAGAGGAGGGATCATTACTACCAGTGTGGATTACCTGACTAACCTTAAGGGGACCTCTGGACCTGTTTTGGAGTCTTTGATGACCCACCGGGAGAGGGATGCCCACCACTTGGTCTTCGATGGATCTGACATCTGGGATGATTATTCCTACATGCGCCTAATCCATGCGTTTCTGGTGAGTGCGCATTGCTATTATTTGAAGCAGTAAATATTCTGGAAGTTTTTCATCAAATCCAGACAACACCGTGGATATCGCATAGACTTTATACTGCCTTTAATTCATTTTGAGCGCTGCACTGTTATTATTTACATTTTTCTTCCTCCAAGCATGGCGAGTCAAGTTAATGCCAAAGAGCTAAATTTTGGTTTCATCTAACCACAGCACTTTCTCCCAGTCCTTCTCTGAATCATTTAGATGGTCATTGGCAAACTTCAGATGAGCCTGTACATGTGCCTTCTTGAGGAAGGGGACCTTGCGGGCGCTGCATGATTTCAATCCATGGTGGCGTATTGTGTTACCAATGGTTTGTTTGGTGACTGTCGTCCCAGCTGCCTGGAGATCATTCACAAGCTCCTCCTGTGTAGTTCTGGGGTGATCCCTCACTTTTCCCATGATCATCCTTACCTTATTAGGTGAAATCTAGCATGTAGCTCCAGACCAAGGGCAAAGGATGGTTATTTTGTATTTCTTCCATTTGCAAATAATTGCTCCAACAGTTGTCTCCTTCTCACCAAGCATCTTGCTGATCGTCTTGTCCCTGATATCCTTTGGCAGCACTTTGGTCTTGCCTTTGGTGGTGCCCAAGAAAGAGATTCCGTGGACAGGTGTCTTTTATACACATAACGAGTTGTTGTTAGGAGCAACATCTTAACCACTTGCCCTCCAGAAGAATTAACCCCTTCCTGACCAGGCCATTTGTTACTGTTCGGCACTGCGCTATTTCAGCTGGTAATTGTGCGGTTGTGCAATGCTGTACCCAAATGAAATATATGTCCTTTTTTTTCCACATAAATAGAGCTTTCTTTTGGTGGTATTTGATCACCTCTGCAGTTTTCAATTTTTGCACTATTAAAAAAAAAAAAAAAAAAAAAAAAAAAAATCGCAAATTTTGGAAAAAAAATATATTTTCCACTTTTGGTTATAAAAAATATCCAATAACCTCAAAGTTAGTCATAAATTTAGGCTAAAATGTATTCTGCTACACATCTTTGGTAAAATAAAATCTCAATGCATGTATATTAATTGGTTTGTGTGAAAGTTACAGTGTCTACAAACTATGGTGTATATATATAGGAATTTACGTAGCTTTTACTTTCTGACTGCCTATCGCATTTCTTGAGGTGATAAAGTGCAAGGGCAGTACAACACCCCCCCCCCCCTCAAATGACCCCTTTTTTGGAAGGTAGACATCCCAAGGATTTTTCAGAGAGGCATGTTGAGTCCATGAAACATTTTACTTTTTGCCAGAAAGTTTTTTAATATGGCAATTTTTTTTTTTACACAGTTGTCACTTTAATGATATATTGCTCATGCATGCCATGGGTATATGTGGAATAACACCCCAAAACACATTCTCCTACTTCTTCTGAGTATGGGGATATCACATATGAGAGGCTTTTTGGCAGTCTAGCTATATACAAGCCCCCAAATCCAATGACCACCTCCAGGCTTTCAAAGGGCATATTTCCTCATTTTACAGATATAATTTTTGTCACAAGGTTTTGAAAAAGAAAAAAAAATATTTTTGTTTTCTTTCTTCGTTTTTCAAAAACATGTGGCAACAAATGAGATATGCAAAACACTCACCATGCCTCTTAGCAAATACCTTGAAGTGTCTATTTTCCAAATAGGGGTCATTTGGAGGGGTTTCTTCTACTACCCTGGCATTTCAGGGACAAAATTAGAAGCTTATGCCACACATCACACACTCTTGAAGACCAAGCCTTTTCTGATGCTTTTTGTTCACATGAAAAAAGTTTTTTTTCTCGAAAATTACTTTGAACCCCCAAACATTATAATTTTTTTTTAAAGCAGAGGCCCTAGAGAATAAAACAGCGGGTGTTGAAATTTTTTACGTCACACAGTATTTGCGCAGCAATTTTTCAAACGCAAATCTCTTGGGAAAAATACACTTTTTACAATTTTAATGCACAATAACACAAACTATTGCCCAATTGTTTGATAAAATATGATGTGTTGCTGAGTAAATAGATACCAAGCATGACATGCTTTAAAATGCAGCTTGCCTGTGCAATGGCAACAAAGTACATACATTTTTATTATCGATAGGCGACATTTTAAAAACCTATACAAGTCACCAAATTATATTTACACAGGAGGTGTCAGGAAACTGGCTATGACCAGAGACGTGTGGACTAACACAGGGAACACCAGGTTTCAGGAGTAATGAAAATACCATTTATTGTGAGACACAGTAACAATGCACAGTGCAAACAACAACTCAATAAAAACTCTACACCCAATACAAACACAAACAGCAACAAGAGTAGTCAGGCCAGCCAGGGTCATACACGGGAGATCAACCGTGGGAAGCAGGGGAAGCCGGGACACAGAGCAGGTAGCAGGTTTAGCAGGAAGCAGGTAACAGGGGCACAAGGAAAACACCAAGGCACTGATCGCAGGCCTGGTTGCGGTTTAAATACACCTCCTGCAATCAGCCTCAGGTGATAGCTTGTTTGCAGGAGGTGAGATCCTGGCTGCTGAACGGCACTCCCTGGTAGAAGCTGGTACTGCAGCCCACAGAGCAGGTGAGCCACAGCACCACCAGTGGTGAGCCCTTTCCTGACAGTACCCCCCCTTTAAGGAGCGGCCTCAGGACGCTCCAAACAGTCCTCAACGGGCAAAATGTTCCACCGCCCGGGCCAGGCAACTGGCTAGACATCCCACTGCCGGAGCCAAGCGACTGGCTGGGTTTCCCGCTGGCAGACCCATCTCCATGCATGAGAACACAGGAAGGCAGGCTGCAGGACAGAGGATCTCCAGAAGCAGGCTAGGAATCAGGTATCGACCAGCTTAGTTGGACATCAGGGGCTGGCAAATCAGGCTGGGCAGCGGGCACTGGGTCATCTGCCAGGACAGCGGGCACTGGGTCATCTGCCAGGACAGCGGGCACCGGGTCATCTGGCAGGATAGTGGGCACCAGGTCATCTGGCAGGACAGCGGGTACCGGGTCATCTGGCAGGATAGGATCATCAGGCTGGATAGCGGGCACCGGGTCATCAGGCACCGGGTCATCAGGCTGGACAGCAGGCACCGGGTCATCAGGCTGGATAGAGAGCACTGGGTCATCAGGCTGGGCAGCGGGCACCGGGTCATCAGGCTGGGCAGCGGGCACCGGGTCATCAGGCTGGGCAGCGGGCACCGGGTCATCAGGCTGGATAGAAAGCACCGGGTCATCAGGCTGGACAGCAGGCACCGGGTCATCAGGCTGGACAGCAGGCATCGGGTCATCAGGCTGGATAACAGGCATCAGGTCATCAGGCGGGATAACAGGCATCAGGTCATCAGGCGGGATAACAGGCATCAGGTCATCAGGCTGGATAACAGGCATCGGGTCATCAGGCGGGATAACAGAAGGTGGGTTCTCAGACACCAGGTTGGCCGATTTGGATATTGACTTCTCCATCAAGATCAATAACACAATCATCAGTCCCTTCCCTCATGCCAGGGTATTAGGTGTAATCCTAGACTCCCATCTGTCCTTTCAGCCCCAAATCCAATCACTTTCAAATCTTGTAGACTTCACCTCCGCAACATCTCCAAGATACGCCTGTTCCTAACCTCGGAAACCACTAAGCAACTTATCTACTCCCTTGTTATATCTCGCCTTGACTATTGTAACTCCCTCCTCATTGGCCTACCTCATCGCAGGCTATCCCCTCTTCAGTCTATCATGAATGCTGCTGCCAGAATCATCCACCTTACTAACCGTTCTGTATCTGCCAATCCCTCCACTGGCTTCCTGTTGCCCAACGGATAAAATTCAAAACACCAACAACATATAAAGCCATTTATAACTCTGCCCCAAATTACATCACCGATCTTGTCTCTAAATATCACCCAAACCGTACTCTCCGCTCCTCGCACGACCTCCTGCTCTCTAGCTCCCTTGTCTCCTCCTCCCATGTTTGTCTCCAGGACTTCTCCAGTGCTTCCCCCATCCTCTGGAACTCTCTACCCCAATTTATAAGACTATCGCCTACTCTGCTCACTTTTAGGTGATCTCTGAAAACCTATCTCTTCAGGGAAGCCTATCCTGCCCTCAGCAAATACTGGAATCTTCTACTCTTCCAACCAGTCCATCCCCCATAGTTACTACCTTTTGTACCACTAGCACCTCCCTCCTAGATTGTAAGCTCCAAAGAGCAGGGCCCTCAAATCCCTCTTGTATTGTTGCTGTATTGTCTCCCATTATATTGTAAAGTGCTGAGCAAACTGTTGGAGCTATATAAGTCCTGTATAATAATAATAATAATAATAGTTATTTTGATTTTTTAATTATTTTTTGCACTGTCCCTTTCTTTTTTTTTTTTTTTATCACTTTTAATGCTATCACAAGGAATGCAAATATCCCCTATAACTTCAATGGGTATTGTCATATATTCTTTGTTAAGAAATCTGGGGTCAATCAGACTCTAGATATCTCCTCTGCCCTTACATTATCTAATCAAACCAAGATCGGTGTGATCAGATGCTTTCCCAATTTACAAATGGCGCTGTTTATATCCTGCGAAACTGAAGTGATGAAATGCTCGTAGCTTCCGGACTCAGACTATAGAGATGATTGGAGCCATTCTGGTCTCTGATCAGCCAGAGGAACTGTTGGCTGCATTCTCGGATTTCCCTGTGGGACAGGAGAGCCCAAGAAAACTGTGGAAGGCAGCAGGAGGGGGGATGTCCCTTCCCACTGCTTGTAAAAACAATTCAGCAGCTAATCGGCCACTAGGATTGCTTTTCCATAAAAGCCGGCCATCAGCTGAAAAAACGATACCAGGATGATGCCTGTAACTGCATGCATTATCCCAGTATAACCACTCAAGTCCAGCGACGTACCAGTATATTGCTGGTCCATGTTGGGCATACTGTATGTATGGGAAACAACTTGATATACCTTCATGTTCAACATGTGTACTCGCTCAGAGGTTAGTGTCAATACTGCTTGTCAAACCTGCTCTTCAGTTCAATTGTGTCCTGGCATGGTAACCACCACGATTAGCTCCAGTCAGCCATTTTACTCCTTGTACCCTTCAGCGGCTGCAACAAGATCCACGTTGACTGTCTCTGGCTCCTTGTCTAGGGTGCCTGCATTCTGAACAGAGATATATTGAATGAGCCCCCACATGAAGGGGGAGCTGCTTGATAGCCTAGGTTCTCTGTTCTTTACCTTGACTTTGTAGGCAACCTCAGCCCTGCCAAGACCCAGGTCTATTGCAATGGTACCCCTTACTATAAGCAGTAAGTCCTTGTAAAGCAGCTTATCTAAAGAGACAGTTCTTTTCCCTACTTTTTCTGCAGGATAGTGTTGGGGCCAAGTCTTTATGGTCATGCACATACAGTAAATACAGTCCCAGTGAAGTCTAAATTCAGTGGAAAGGCTGCTAGCCAAATGTCCATTCCCTAAGTGCTCAGTCTCTACAGGTAAAAGGCAGCAATGTCCTCTCACCAGTCCCAGCAATACAGCTGCAATGGTCATGCAGTTCAAACGCCCTGTGGATCTGCCTGCAATGGCTCCAGTCCTCAGTCCACAAGTTTACAACACTCCAGTCTTATTTGTGTTAAAGACATATAGTGATTTAATAAAAAAAAAAAGTTTAACCACATAGATATAAGATTTATTACATCAAATTAATGTGTTAATATCTTATCAACTTTATTAAATATGTATCTATTTATAATTATATATGTGCTTTTGGGGCAGCCATATTGGCCCATTACATACGCAGGCTCTGCTTCTTGTTTTGAAGTGCTGCACAGCATTGTTTTCCTGCTAATTCTTACAATGCAAGTCTATGAGACAGCCAACTAATTAAGAACATATTTTTCTCTATGGAACCACTTTATTTCAAAAGGTGCTATGTAAGAAATGGACGCATTATAGACCTCCTTTTAGTAACTAAACTACAAATCTTTTCATTTATTACAAAAACAAAACTTGAAAACAAAATCGTGTAAAAGTTTTATAACCCAACTCACGACAGAATTAACTTTACAAATTTAAAGCAAGCAAACATTTTGCTTTCTCAAGAGGACCTCACTATCATGCAGACATACAGTTGTGTTCAAAATAATAGCAGTGTGTTGAAAAAAGTGAATAAAGCTCAAAATCCTTCTAATAGCTTTTATTTCCATACACACAAATGCATTGGGAACACTACACATTCTATTCCAAATCAAAACACGAAGAAAAATATATCAAATTTGTGTTGTTCCTCTAAAAAAATTGTAGAAAAGTGAATATTAGACTGTTCAAAAAAATAGCAATGTTTGTATTCTTCTTTACAAACTCAAACATTCACTATATAAACTGAAAAATGTTTGAAGATTTTGCTTTCCTTTGAATCACTTAATTAATATTTAGTTGTATGACCACTGTTTCTGAGAACTGCTGTACATCTGTGTTGCATGGAGTCAACCAACTTCTGGCACCTGTGAACAGGTATTCCAGCCCAGGGTGATTGGACTTCATTCCACAGTTCTTCTCTATTTCTTGGTTTTGCCTCAAACTGCATTTTTGATGTCACCCCACAAGTATTCTATTGGATTAAGATCCGGGGATTGGGCTGGCCACTCCATAACATCAATCTTGTTGGTCTGGAACCAAGATGTTGCACGTTTACTGGTGTGTTTGGGGTCGTTATCTTGTTGGAACACCCATTTCAAGGGCATTTCCTCTTCAGCATAAGGCAGCATGATCTCTTCAAGTATTCAAACTGATCCATGATCCCTGGTATGCGATAAATAGGCCCAACACCGTAGTATGAGAAACATCTCCATATCATGATGCTTGCGCAACCATGCTTCACTGTTTTCACAGTGTACTGTGGCTTGAATTCAGTGTTTGGGGGTCGTCTGACAAACTGTCTCCGGCCACTAGACCCAAAAAGAACAATCTTACTTTCATCAGTCTACAAAATGTTGCGCCATTTCTCTTTAAGCCAGTCAATGTGCTCTTTGGCAATTTGTAACCTCTTCGGCACACGTCTTTTTTTTAACACTGGGACATTGCGGGGGCTTCTTGCAGATAGCTTGGCTTCACATAGGCGTCTTCTAATTGTAACAGTACTCACAGGTAACTTTAGACCTTCTTTGATCTTCCTGGAGCTGATTTTTGGCTGAGTCCTTGCCATTTTGGCTATTCTTCTATCCATTTGAATCTTAGTTTTTCGCTTTCTTCCATGTCTTTCAGGTTTTGGTTGCCATTCTAAAGCATTTGCGATCATTTTAGCTGAGCAGCCTATCATTTTCTGCACTTCTTTATATGTTTTCAACACTCCAATCAACTTTTTAATCAAGGTACACGGTTCTTCTGAACAATGTCTGGAACTACCCATTTTCCTCAGAATTTCAGAGAGAAATGCACTGTACCCAGCATGTACAACATTTGCTGCCTTCCTTCCTTAAATAAGGGGAATAATTGCCACCTGTTTTTCAAATAATGAATGACCACAGTAATAGAACTCAACACTATTATTTTGAACATGCCCCTTTCAATTAGTGATTCAATTACACAGAATCAGCAGCATGCATGTCATGACTGTTGGGTCTGTTGGATTTCTATTACTCTACTACACCTGCTAGTAAATTATTTGCCATGTAGAAATATCATTTCTATCAAAAACAGTGATTGATCAGGTTAGTGATGTCTGACTGCTATTATTTTGAACACAACTGTATGTCTAAGTCCTGCAAATCATCTGGCTTATATGGTGGAGGAAGTGCAGCTCCTGCTGTACTTCCTGACTACCCTGGCGGTAAGTGATGCAGGTCTCTTAGACCCTAAAGCAATGTAGTCTCATCTCCAGCCATTTCTACTCCTTAACATTCACAAAATACATGGGTTCTGGCTCCATTCTGTCAGGTAATAAATGGAAATCTCTAAAATGGAACACAGACAGCAAAAAAGACAGAAATTTAACTATTCAACCATTCCTTATTTTGCTAAAAAATAAAAAAGTTATAGCTTTCAATACTCTTTAAGTAATCAATTGATGGTTTGTGCATTATCTGAAAGTTGACTCATATACAGAACAGGTTAATATTATGTAAGTAGGAAATTCCTTACAAACATCTAAGAACCAAAGATGAACGTCAACACTTATCATTAACTTTGAAGTTATACAAAAACTATAATTACCTTTATTTTATGACAGAGGACTTTGTTCTATAATGCATTTTAATCCATTTTTAGGGAGCCTAAGTTGTTCAGATAAACAGAATGTTCCTATACAGCTTTGTTGCTGAATTGAGTTCTGCCAGTACAAAGATCAGATTCTTCTTATATCCTGATATGACCATCATAAATATAACACTAGCAAATAATATTTATTTTCCATTCTGAAAAACAGGAATTCTTCAACAGGTAGGTTATACTGCTGCCTATAGGAGGTTGAGCTACTGGCAAACAATAAATGTTTAAGCCAGCCCCCATAAAACTTTGCATCTAATGGTCATGCCTTTTTATAATGCTAGTCTTTTTAATTTTCTTTGCTAACTTCAATCAACGTACACTGTAGATTTTTTTTATCGATAATTTTAGTCTAGACTTCAAAATCCATGCGTTAGCTAGCCTCTACACTAGTGTTTCTCAACCGGGGTTATGCAGAACCCTAGGGTTCTGTGAGAAATCCACATGGGTTCTGTTGCAATATACCCATAAATCACAAGCAGCTGACAGGTGGATCTCATCCCCAAACTCTCCTGTCATTTCCGCCAGCATGCAGAGGGGCACAGAGAAGCAACGAGTAAATCTACTGTTCTCCGCTGAACTCTCCTCCCCCCTGTCCATTCTTGTATGTGACATCACATGGGATGGAAGAGAGAGGAGTGCTAGTGGGGAACAGTGCACCAGCACAGGAATCATGGCAGCTTCCCTGCACTGCTCTGTATGAGAAGGAAACCACTATATTACTATAATGTGCCACTGCAATGCTGTCCCCTGTAATGCACTCATCCCATGTGATGTGACGATACAATGCTGCCATATGTAATGTGCCCTGCTGCCCTCACCTAAAGCAATGTACCTTGCTGTTGCCCCCATGAAATGTGCTCTGTTGACATCATGTAATGTGCCCTGCTGCAGCCCAATGTAATGTGCTTTCCTGCTGACACCATGTAATGTGCCCTACAATGTAAACATATAACTTATAATAAAGTGCAAATCAATAATGTGTGTCAGTGTGTCAAACAATATTTGTCACTATGCGTGCATAGAATGCATGAAAGTAAAAAAAAGTCAACCTTTACAACCACTTTAACCACCTCCCGCCCTCCATATAGTCCAATGACGGGCGCAAGGTGGTTCTCCCGTTCTGGGAGGACGTCATGTGACGTCCTCCTATTCTCACTGCACACGCGCGGCCCCGGGAGCGCGCGACGATTGGCGGTGCGCTGTGTGCCTTGGACATAGCGGATCACCGATCTACGGAAAGAGCCGAAGATGTCGGCTCGGTCATGTGATCAGCTGTGTCCAATCACAGCTGATGACATGTAAACAGGGAAATGCTGGTTATCGGCATTTCTCTCCTCACAAGCTGTCACGCTGACAGCTCAAGAGGAGAGGAGAGCCGGTAATCGGCATTCCGCGGAGGGGACATGTGCACTGATGATCAGTGTGCCCTGATGATCAGTGTGGTCCCAGAAGTGCCACCTGTCAATGTCCATCAGTGCCAGCTGTCAGTGCTGAACAGTGCCACGTGCCATTGCCCATCAGTGCCACATCAATGCCACATATCAGTGCCCATCTGAGCTGCCTTCAGTGTCACCCGTCAGTGCCACCTATCAATGCCAATCAGTGCCACCTATCAGTGCCAGTCAGTGCCGCCTGTCAGTGCCTCCTAACAGTGCCCGTCAGTGCCGCCTAACAGTGCCGCCTGTCAATGCCCATCAGTGCCTCCTCATCAGTGCCACCTATCAGTGTCCATCAGTGCAGCCTATCAGTGCCCATCACTGCAGCCTCATTAGCGCAGATCAGTGAAGGAGAAAAATCACTTATTTACAAAATTTTACAACAAAAACTAAGAAAAAACTTTTTTTTTTTAAATTTTCAGTGGTTTTTGGCTTGTTTAAGAAATAAAAAATGAATATCAAGTGCAGCTGAAAAGAATGACCATTTTATTGAAATGTAAAACATAAAAGGATTGCACCTCACCATAAAATCCCATTGTTGAAGTTCATAAAAGGACACAGGAACAGCAGAATTCAGGAACTTTGTGTGCCTTGATTAACAAGAAAGTGAGTACAAAAATCCTGTTATCTTAAGAGTGTAACTGATTTATTTTAGTTTTACATATTGTGGAGAATAAGGAAAACACCGGTCGGGTTTTCATCGCTGTCTGTGTTCCCATTAGGGAGATTTTCACTGAAAGTGAAAGAAAATGCCAAATTTTTAGTGGCCACCAGAACAGCAAATCTTCTAGCTGGTTCACTAGTTTTGGTTGCTACCAAGAATTTACTCTCACTATGGGACAGGAAGTGAAGAGAAATATCCACAACGGGACACAGGTGGCATAAAAAATGCCAGGGGTTATAGCTCTCCCTTACTATATCCAAAATGAAAAAAAAAATAAAAAGTTTTGCCTTAAGTTCTACTTTAATTATTCACCAGGGGACACAGGAACAATGTAATTCAGGAACACTGGGGCTTCTGAAAGTAGTTGAACTGAGGGATTGCAACACAACCACACAATGCCAACAGCCCAAGAAAAAAACAACAGTGAAACCACCACCGTGGCGCTTGCAGTTTTAAAAGATATCCCCTGGCCTGTCCCACACTACTGGATGCGACAGAAAAAGTCACAGCCAGTGTTTCTGGATTACATATGGGACCAGAACGCATTCAGCACATTAGGCATTTTGATTTTAAATTTCTCTCAGCTGGGTAGATAGTGGATGCTAGGGGCAAGACTCATCCAGCTTTTCGCCCTCCCGGTCAGCATACCTTCTAAGGATACTTCAGAAACAAGGTGACACCAGTGAGTAGTGCTCCTACTCTGTAAAGTACCCTGCAGCCAATGTGTTGCATTGCCTAAGTGAGTGCCTAATGCAGAATACATATAGTGCTAACAGCAATATTACAGGTCGGCTCCACATCTTCATTCAGGAGGGGTCTAGGTACAGTCTACTAAAGCTCAACAAACCCATCTAGAAAGCTGCCAAGTGGAAGCCACAGTGGCTGTAAGTATCTTGAAAACATGACAGAAGAATCAGGATGCAAATAGCAAAGAGAAAATAAAATGAACATTTTCTTCTTTCAAACGAGAAGGTGTATGTATACTTAAAGCGGAGTTCCAGCTGAAAAAAAAAAGCCAGCTACAAAAACTGTAGCTGCTGACTTTTTAAATACAGCCACTTACCTATCCCTTGATCCAGCGGTGTCCTCACCACCGCTGGTTTCACCGGTCGTCTTCTCTCTCTGGTGCCAGCATCTTTAGTGTGGGCACCTAGCTGTGACAGCTTGTGGCTTCACTGTCGGGTGCCCACTGCGCATGTGCAAGAAGCGATGCGTTTTGTGAATGGCCCTGTAGTCTTCTGGGACCTGTCACGTGTCCCAGAAGACTACAGGGAGGGAGGGAGGACAACTTCTGCTTCCGATCGCCCCCTCCGCTCCTCAAAGGTGCCAATCCTTGGTAGGAGTGAGAGGGGTTAACAAGGGCTGCCATTACAGCTTTGCTTGCCGGTGTCCAATCATCTGAAGGTAGCTTCATAACCCAATAATCCAAGAATAGGATCTTGTACAATAAAAAAATGTGTATTTAAACTAATGCAGGCTATAGACGGTTCGTTTATCGGCCGATTTTTCATCCGAAAGAATAATCGGCCAATTTTCGCACTGTTAGTGGGGCAATGGCATCGGCCGATTTTCGGGGTTCCTCCTCATTTCTTTTATCGGTCATGCTAGAAAATTTGTGAAAAATGGGCGATTTTCGCAATCATTGTTGGCAACAGAACGACCGTTTTTTTGTTTCTTTTTTTGGATGAAAAATCGTCCAATAAACGAACTGTCTATGGCTTGCATAAGGATAAGCAGCTTGCCTGGAGTCCTGCCATGAATTTCAGCTTTGCCCCTCCTTGTATAAACCATGTACATTGCACATATACAGTTTGGAATCAATATTTTCATTAAAAAAATAAAAATAAATAATATATATATATATATATATATATATATACACACACACACATACAGTTGCAAGAAAAAGTATGTGAACCCCTTGGGATTACGTGGAGTTTTGCATGAATTGGGCATAAAATGTGCTCTGAACGTCATCTAAGTCACAACAATAGAAGAACACAGTCTGCTGAACATAATACTACACAAACATTAGATGTTGCCATGGTTTAATTGCACATAACATGTAAACATTCACAGTGCAGGGAGGAAAAAGTATGTGAACCTTTGGACTTAACTGATTGACCCTCCTTTGGCAGCAATAACCTCAACCAAACGTTTCCTGTAGCTGCAGATCAGACCTGCACAACGATCTGGAGTAATTTTGGACCACTCCTCTTCACAAAACTGTTTCAGTGTAGCAATATTCTTGGGATATCTGGTGTGAATCGCTCTCTTAAGGTCATGCCACAGCATTTCAATCGGGTTGAGGTCAGGACTCTGACTGGGCCACTCCAGAAGGCGTATTCTGTGCTGTTGCAGCCATTGTTTTGTTGAATTACTTGTATGCTTTGGGTCATTGTCCTGTTACATCACCCATCCTCTGCGGAGCTTCAGTTGGCGGACAGATGGTCGTACATTTTCCTGCAAAATGTCTTGATAAACTCTGGAATTCATTTTCCCATCAATGACAACAATCCGTCCAGGCCCTGAGGCAGCAAAGCAGCCCCAAACCATGATGCTCTCTCAGCCATGTTTTACAGTGGGGATGAGGTTTTGATGTTGGTGTGCTGTGCCTTTTTTTCTCCACACATAGTGTTGTGTGTTCTTCCCAAACAACTCAATCTTGGTTTCATCTGTCCACAGTATATTTTGCCAGTAGTGCTGTGGAACATCCAGGTGCTCTTTTGCAAACTTCAAATGTGCTGCAATATTCTTTTTGGACAGCAATGGCTTCCTCCGTGGTGTCCTCCCATGTACTCCATTCTTGTTTAATGTTTTCCTTATTGTAGATGTGTCAACAAAAATGTTAGCATGTGCCAGAGATTTCTGTAGGTCTTTAGCTGACACTCTGGGATTCTTCTTTACCTCATGCAGCATTCTGCGCTGTGCTCTTGCAGTCATTTTTACAGGACGACCACGCCTAGGGAGAGTAGCAACAGTGCTAAACTTTCTCCATTTGTAGACAGTCTGTCTTACCGTGGACACGTGAACATCAAGGCTTTTGGAGACACTTTTGTAACCCTTTCCAGCTTCATGCAAGTCAACAATTCTTGATCGTAGGTCTTCTGAGAGCTGTTTTCTGCGAGGCATGGTTCACATCAGACAGTGCTTCTTGAAACCAGTAAACCCAAAACAGGTGTGTGTTTTTTAAGGGCAGGACAGCTGTCAGCAACACATCCAATATCATCACACTGATTGGAGTCAAGGTTGGCTCACTCTGTTATGATCCGCCAGGTGGTGCCCCTGGCTGCCCACTTGACAGACCTACCCAAAGCGTGGAGTCTAAGTACCGGTCTGTGCTTTCACCAGGGCCCCTGATGGTGGGGATGGACTTGAAACAGACCGGGACCAGGTCACGACCTCCGAGCAGGCCCACCAGTGGCAGGGGGAACCTCCGGGGATGTATTGGTACCGGGAGAGCCAGATGTGAGGAGGACGGCAGGACCTAGCAGGATAGATCACGAGCAGGGGTCCCGTGGGGTTGGCGAGGTACAGAATCGGCAGGCGGAGAATCGTCAGGTCACACGCAGGGTCAGCAGGATAAGTCAGTCCGTAGAGAGGTCAAAACAAGCCAGGGGTCAGGATAGGAGAAGGCAGAGTAGTCAGGACAATCCGGGTCAACACAGGAGTAGGCAGCGTAGTCAGGGTCAATCAGGGTCAAAAACACAGGTACAGGACTCAGGAACTCAGATAGACCTTGCGGCGATTACTGACAGTGCAGGGCATCTTTAAATATTGCGCCCTGCACTGTCATTGGCCGCCCGAGGCGCGCCCGCGGGTCCCACTGCGTCCCGACGTGAGCCGTCGCCAGCGCGCATGCGCCGGCCGGCAGGACGCCGCGATCCCTGACACACTCCTGGCTCCAATTAGCTCTGGGAGAAGTCATTAAGCTAGGGCCTCACATACTTTTTCCTCCCTGCACTGTGAATGTTTACATGTTATGTGCAATGAAACCATGGCAACATCTAATGTTTGTGTAGTATTAGATGACGTTCAGAGCACATTTTATGCCCAATTCATGCAAAGCTCCACGTAATCCCAAGGGGTTCACATACTTTTTCTTGCAACTGTATGTATGTATATATATATATATATATATATATATATATATATATATATTTTTTTTTTTTTTTTATGTAAGCAAATAGCCCCCCTTCCCCTTTCCACAAAATTGACAATTCTTTGTTCTGAAAGGAATATCATTTATTAGATTTTTTCCATTAAAAAATCTGCTACATGGCTGTAGTAGTTAAACTTTTAAAAAGTAGGTATAGAACATATATTTTGCATTGATGTGCTTACATACAATCTTCAAGTATTAAAAAAAGTGCTACAGAACATTAAAAATAAATACAAAGCAAATCAGTGGAAATTGCAGGCCTAAAAATCACTTTTAGTGATTTACAAACATAAATGGCAATTACTATGTGTATACATAACTGTACAAGATGATTTAGACTTAAAGTCTAGCTAAAACAATAAAAAAAAAAAAGTCTTTGCCGTGAGAAACTGGAGGAAAATAATTTAACTGATCAAAAACTGATCTTAAAGTACAACTAAAGGCAAACTGTTTTTTGAGTTTTGGATAGAGTGATGAGGTATTACAACATTTGCAGTTTTTACTGCTGTCTGTGCCCGTTAGGGAGGTTCATCCTCTCTATGTGTCCATTTACCGTTATCATTGAACGTGAAAAGTAAAAGAAAATCCCACATTTTGGGTTGTCCCTAAAAATTAACAGAGGGGAAAACCACCAAATGGGGACAATAGTTCTGGTGACATGCCGCCCCCCCAGGGATTTCCTTTAATTTACTGTTTTGGCTACGGGACAGGAAGTGAAGGGAAATCTCCCCAATGGGATACAGATGGACAAAAAGAATGAAAAGGGTTATAATCCTCCCTTACTCTATCCAAAAAAAAAGTTATGCCTATAATTCCACTTGAAAACAACATCACACCCATTATTTCTCTACTGTGATGAACCAGTTAGAGATAATTCTGAGTTAGTGTGGCCTAATTTCTAAACACCTTGTCATTATTGTTCCAGAGCTGGAAACAGTTGTCTACTTTTCCTTTCACATTTCAGCCTTATAGAAAACCGGACCTATTTTGTATAGAATATGTGGACTAAAATAGATTCTCGGTTCACACGTTTTGTGACTAAAAACCATTAACTTTTTTCTTTCTGTGGAAATAAACAGACCTGTATATAAAAGGATGTATGTCCATGTACACTCCTGCTCGCTCGTAGACCTATATTGTGGTTCAGTCTGGATCTGTCTGAAAACAGATGGATCCAGACTGAAGACCTGTGTGAAAGAGCCTTCCTTTGTCAGGAGGTGTAGTTTTACACATATGCATTATAAACAGGTGAACATTAGTGTTCAGGAAAAATGCGTTTTGACTAATTGCTCCATCAGCCTGGGGGGTGCAGGGAAAGAGAAGGATTTCTATAGACATACAAATGTTCCCTGATCTGTACATTATTTGCGAGATGGAGTGAATATGTCCTTAAAAAAATGATTACATTCTAAGAACTGGATTCAAATAAGAGACAAACGAAAGGCAAGCTCCTTCATTATAATATATTTGGCAAGACAGGAAAATCTCCTAGAAAGAAGCAGTTTGAGAAGTAAAAGAATGAATGCCTAGGCATGAACTGATCCCAAGTATTCTTTTGACTGAAGGAAAAGTGTATATGTTAGGCCGTTCCTGAATGTTGGACTTCATCTGGAATTATGGAAAAACCCCGCACACTGTGTTCTATAAGGTCCCCTAGATATAAATTTTAATACATCAAAAGAAATGTATTGTTTTTAAGGATGGTTTAGTTTGGAACAATGCCAACAAACTGCACAAATTATTTCAGGAACAAAAAGTAAAAGCGTACCTGTAATGAGGTTAATAAACCAAGAGCACGCTGAAACTCAGGCCACTATTACACACCTACCCTCCCCATGCCTCATTTTCAGGATATTAGTGTGATGGGCAGCTGATAGTAGTATGCTTTGGGAAACAGTGCGCTTAAAGTGGTTCTAAAGGTATGATATTTTTTACCTTGATGCATTTCCTGCATTAAAGTAAAAAATGCCTCAGTAGTTGTATTAACCCCCCCCCCAAATACTTAAAGTGGAGTTCCACTCACCTGTCAAAAAAATAAAAGTCAGTAGCTACAAAAACTGTAGCTGCTGACTTTTAAAAAACAGCCACTTACCTGTCCCTCGGTCCCGTGGTGTGTCCCCCGCAGCCCGTTTCACGGGCCGTCATGGATTCCAGAAGGCCGGCATCTTCAGTGTGGGCACCCGGCTGTGATAGCTTGCGGCTAAACAGCTGGGTACCCACTGAGCATGCGCGAGTAGCGCTGCGCTTCATGAATGGTCCTGTAGTCTTCTGAGACCTGTTACGTGTCCCAAAAGTCTACAGGAAGGGAGGGAGGACATTTTCCGTTTCCAATCGCCTCAGCGATCACACCAGAAATGGGAGCAGATACCTGCCAAATTCAGGTACCCACTCACCCCCCCACCCCCCAAAGGTGCCAATCCTTAATGGGGAGCAGTCTTTAAAGGGGAACTTCCCCTTTCGGGTGGAGCTCCGCTTTAAGCCTTTTTCTTGATCCAGTTCTGTGGCCATTGGCAGCGGTCCTCTCCCCTCTCCCAGGACATAGAGACAGCAGGAACCATTGGCTCCTGCTGCTGTCAATCAAATCCTTAGAGCAGAGAGTGGGGCTGAGCCTGTAATGTCTATGGCCACACACAGCCAGCTCAGGAGTGCGCCCGCATAACTGGCTCCTTACCAGAGGCACTCATAGAAGAGGAGTGAAGAGAGCCGGTGGGGGACCCCATTGCACAAAGGAGGCAAGTATAACTTGTTTATTATTTTAGGAGAAAAACTAGCCTTTATAACCACTTTAAGTGCCACCTTTCTAGCTGAAGTCAGTATTTGTATAATAAAGCTCTGCAGGTATAAGTGCTCCTTAGGTGCTCTAATAGAAAGGCTAAGTGAAGGCCTCCACAATGTGATATATTAGCATCGCCACAGGTTTACTTCAACATTTTTAGCACCACAATTTCATTGAATTATGCAATATTCATGCTGGACAGTTAATATATTGTACATATATACAACAAAGTAAAAAACACACATGCCGAATATTTACATTACACTTGGAAAAACAGATAATACATAAAATAAAGAAAAAACAATTTGTATATTAAAATTGTTATTGGTTCTGCCAAACATAAGCTTTAATATAAGTTATAATTAACATTCTTTATGCTGCCAAGTTCATAAATTAAATTAGGAAAAATGTTTTGCTGTACTTCTCAAGGTTAATGAAGGAAGATTCTAAAAGGAATTCTTACAGCAAAGTGCACATTACAAACTAATACCTCCTTCAAAGCAAACTCTTTTTAATTATGAGCTGCAATTGCTGCGCTTTCATGCTGATCTAATGGTTTTAATACTCGGTCAATGATCCTGAAGAACTATGCCACATTACGCACCATACAGTAGAGCAAGATCTTCTGTCTCCTCTTTTATCCAAACAGTATATTTAATACATAAGAAGATATCTATTGTATGTATACATTTCCTAGGCCAAATATAAGACAACATGAAATCACATATTCTGAAAACCTTTACCTACAGTTTCAATATTGTTTTCATATAAAAAGAAAAGGAATCCATTTAAAATTAGGTAGTATTAATTATGGGAAATGTAATATGACAATAAATTAAAATAAAATATTATGTGAAATAAGTTCTGCAATATTGTCCAGTGCAGTCAGAAAATCCACGTGTACTACTCACAAAGTTTATTTAAAGCTGAAATATGGGCAAAACAAATAATGAAGAGAGATGTGTATTCTTGCTTGGGCGCAGTGTGATTTGTATGCACATTTTATATGCGGTTTTACACTTCCATCACATTGGGTGCAAGTTCGCGTGCGATTTGCAAATTGTTTGGCAAGTCACACCCTACTGTCCGCTATTAGAGAGGTCATATCGGTGCGGTTCTGACTTGGTCAGAGCCACACCGATTTCTAAAGTAGTGCATGCACTACTTTTGTTGTGATTTGCATAGACATCTGTGTCAGATGTCTTGCAAATTGCAACTGAAATTGCAGGTCACCCAATTTTGAAATCGTGCGACTTCACTGTAGGTTGCATTATTTCAAAATCGGCTTTGATGTGACTGAGGGCTAAGGGGTGTTCCCACTGACTTCTATTAACCCCTTGACGCTGATCGCACGCAATATGCGGCCTCTCGGCGTCTAGGCCTTGACGCCGAGCAGCCGCATATTTGCGTGCAATTAGAAAATACATATGTGCTGAGAGCGTACGCCCTGCGTGCTCCCAGCACATATGTCCGCAACTCCCGGAAAGGTCCCCAATCTCCCCTTTTCCGATCATGTGACAGCGAATCACGGCGGTCACATGACCCTAAAACCCCGCCCCACCTCCCGGCTTCTGAAACTCTTAAAGGGCTGGGAGGCGCCGGCACGAAGAGGTTAAGCTGTGAGGTTTCTGAAAGCGCATCAAAGATACAGCTTACAGGACTCTGATGCATCTTCATAAAAATGCGCGGTCTAAATAGAAGTCAATGGGAGTGCATCTAAAACCGCACTGGTGTGAACCCAGTCTCAGGCAAATGTTTAGGGCAGTATGCACCCAGGGATGAATGCCTGGAACACAGACTTCTTGCGTTATGGGTATTCATCTCTGTGTGCATACATCTCTAAAAATTAGTACCGCTAAGGGCACCCATCCTGCCCCAACAGCCGTCAGACTCTCACCGAGTTTGACAGGTTGCCAGCAGCAGAGCTGAACGGGACACCTGTGACCTTCACCTGCTACATGTTGGAGTCCTATACACCGGGGCTTACTTGAATCTTGGGGTCCTTTGTGTATTTCTTCTGGATCAATGCATTAATAACCTGTTGACATTTCACCTCCTTTTATAATATGGTGTCCAGTGCTTAAAGTGAAACTAAACAGGTCCCTAGGTTCCCATGCCTTTCTTGTCCTCAGGAAAAGTTCTGAGGGAGGAATTTCTAGTACTTGTGGAAGAGATGGCACCAGTATGCACTATGCAAAGAAGGCAAGCCAGCGGAAGCAGGATGATGCATGGGCAATGTTGTGCTGGGAAACCTTGGATCCTGCCATTCATGTGGATGTTACTTTGGAGTTCATGGCTTGATGGGTCAGGGATGTTTTGGCTGCAAAATGGAGAACCTACTCAATAGAAGTTGGGTGGTGATAATGTTATGGCTTATTGGTGTGTATGTATACACACAGAGTGTATGTATAAATAAATTATATATATATATATTTATTACACACGCATACACACACACACACACACACACTTCATTACGTTAAAAATACAAATTCCTACATGCTTATAAAACAAGTATTTCCTCCTCTTCTCTGCCACGCTACAAAGCGTTCTCAGGCAGTGGTTTATGCTAGTTCTACCAAGAGTGCCAAGTTATTATCATGTACAGCAAGACTGGAGGTGCCATATTCTTGCTGACTCAAATGGCAAATACTGCAAAAAGTTGAAAATATCATTATGCAAAAATATTTGATCTTATAAGTACTACATAAGCTCCTCATAGATAATTAAGGGAAATGTGTTCTGTCCCCAACAATATATAAATATATATTTATTACATAAATATTTTACTCAAAGTCTAAACATTTTTCACCATCTAGAAACCACCTGTCTTCACTATACTAAACCCTGATAAACAGACTAATGTTATTTGTTAATAGGTGAAAATCTTATTTTAATATCCAGTTTTTATTAAACTTTTAGGGTAAGAAGTGATTGTATAATTTAAATAGGATTTAGAAAAATGTGGTGTGATCAACACTTTGTTACACTAGTACAGATGGTATAAAGGCTTCACTAACTAACTGCATTCTCTTAACTAGAAAGTGAATAGGTTAATATAAATTATACATTTCTTGTAATTCAATATCCAGTGCAAACAGTAATGTCCTGAAACGCTGTTGTCACGTTGCTACTTTTTTATTATGTCACTACTCTCTGTATTCCAAGTGTCTTTTATTAAAATAATAAAAAATTCTTTTTTTGCAGTGTGTTTGCACTAGAAGAGATGCAACATCACAAGTGGCGTCACAATACTTCCTTCTCGTATGATGGCTTTGACAGAGCTGAAACACCCCTTTGCATGCCTCTCCCTGCAGCAGTAGATCACTTCCATTGTAGTCTATGATTGCTCTGTTCTGCACAGATGAATGAGGGACTCGGTCAGTTCTGGTGAGATCTAATTCAGATTAATCCCCAGGTTCCAACAATCATGTTGGACTATCTGGAGAACTCTGCTGTGTACTGCACAAGTGTCAAATGCTCATGTACTGTAAGTGAACACAATGCCATTTAGATTTTTAGCAAGCACAAACCAGTGAAAAAGATGTCACCATGCTAATGTGTCCTTCCCAATCCAACTTGATCTTATCTTAACAAAATGCTAACCATTTAACAAAGCCAATTTTTTTTGGGTGTTGCAATGTACCACTGAAAAGGGAATAAAGCTCTCCTAAAGTAAAAGGCAAATGTTTACTTTGGTTTTTACCAGTCCGTTGCATTATATATGATGTGATATTTTAATCAGCAAACTCTTTTTTTATGTTAAGATAAATATCTGCAGATATGCCAAAAATATGGAAAAAAAGAGTCAGGAAAAAAGTATTTTCACATTTTTCATCATTTCTTTTGAATAAAAGGAAATAAAATATATACATCTAAAACTGCTGTCAAATTAAAGTTCTATTTGTCTCCAAAAAAAGTTATACAATGCAGTAGACTACACATGCTTAAAGGTATAAGGTGTAGAACCAAGACATTTCTGAATGAAGAAAATACTCTTTAGGGATTTAGGGTAAAAAAGACCCTGGGACTCGTGTTTATGCCAGATGGTTTAACTGGTTTAATTGGTCAACCAGTTTCCTTACAGATCGAGCACTGCTTGAAATCACCAGTACAAGCTGTCCAATCAGTTACAAACACAGAAATCAAACATCCAGGTGGATGCTTATTCCTGCTAAAAATCCCAGATACCCACACTGAAACCAGTGTAACGATAAGTTATTGGCGTGTACAAACCCCACCACACATAATAATGATAAAATAAAAATACTTTCCAACACAATGAAAATGTAGCTATTGAAATACATTCATTGTACATTCATCAGTTTCAGTCATCTCCTGTTAATTACATAAATTATGTTGCTCATGGTTGACTGTGTGGACCTACTTTTTCAAGTTCCAATAGGAACACAATAGTCATTACTGAACTTATCATCGAAGTATAACTACTGATAGCTTAGCCCCTAGCAGCTTTTCATTTATATTCTTAATGCCAAGATAGGCAAATAAATAACAGGTCCAAATCTTGACTTTTATAATGGACTTATGAAAACAATCCAATCCATGAACCTTCTGGAAGAGTTGAAGGCACTGTCAGTAGCATTGGCTTCTTACAGTTTTTGGATAACAGTCAACAGAAAGCTGTGCAGATCCATACAGAAACTCATCAAATAAATAATCCCATACATGTAGTAAGGAAGACTGATTATAGTCTTATAATGCAGTGTTCGAAAGGACTTTCATATTCCCATTATGCTGCTTTGAAATAGGAATTCCTCTTTTGTACTTAAACCTGAAAATTAAAAAGAAAAAATATTTTGTTGACAAACATGATGTTGTACCTTTTGTCAATATTCCACAGTATTTATTGCCTATCTCATAAAACTGCACTGAATTGTAAAGCGGCTTTGCCCTAAAGAAAAGTTAACATTTTGTACACACACACAGTATATCTTTAAGCAGCTCAAGATCACATACTCACTGTTCTAAAAGAGAACTTATTAAGACCCCGTTCACACTATTGCAATTTCTCCCTTGTCACTTGCCTTTGTGCTCCAAAGCACAGCAATGGAAACCCTGTTATTCTCTATGGTGCTCATTCACATCAGTGCAACATGGTGCAGTGTGATTTTTGACAAGGTACAGGTGCTTCTTTTAGTACTGCTTTGTTTGTTTTTCCATCTATAATCGTCAATGGTAGAGCATGAAAACTGCAAATACATGAATTTTTAGCAGGGTTTTGTGTTTAATAACCAGTCTCCTTAAGAGAAGAACACACGGAGCATGAAATCATGCACAAAAACACGATGGAAAAAAGGCAATGAAAAATGCATGATTATACAGCAGCATTAGTGTGAACCTAGGCTTAATTAACATATTGTAGAGCTAAGATTTGTCTGTTTTACTTCCTTGGATACCTTGTAGAGGAGCAAGTTTTTACATTCATCTTCGTAAACTGGCTTCGGTCAGTACCATTCTGACTGTTGAACTATAGACATTGGTGTTTTTTGCCTGTTCCCAACTTTTGAATCACGGCATATCTATGCCAATCAGAAGCGGAGGACAGATTATTGGGACACCGCTGAGCTTTTAATCTAGAGAGTATAATGAATATTTAAAGTGGTAGTAAACTCAGTACTGAATAATCCTGTTAAATGCAGATTTGCACTACAATCCACATTACGATCTAACCAGATATATCACAGCACCATTAGAGTGTCCTTACTTTGCATCTGATGTTTTACATCTTCCAAATGCTTCTGATGCTGGTGCCATCTTTAGGAAAACCTCCTGATACCAATCCCACCTACTTTTACCCATCAATCATCCCCGCTAGCTGTCAAAAACCTGAACAGCAGTTGCATGTAAAAGGAAGTGCTGTTTGGCTGACAATTTTCCACCTGGCTCTTTACTTTTCAATCCAAGGATGTTTGGAGGGAGGTGACCAACAGAGTCGCACATTAAATTAATTTTGACTGCATCTTTTGGAACTGTCTGAAATCAAACAATGTAGGGCCAACATTAGTCTGGAAATAGATGGATCGAAACTTAGCCAGTTCATCTAGAACTGGCCAAATTGCGACCCATATATGGACATCCCTGTTTGACAGAAATCGATCAGTAGATCCACTTTTGTTGAATGGGAATGTTGGAAAACTTTTTCGATCAGTGGCTGCAGTCAATTGTGTGCAGGCATTGATGAGTGTATTCTGACAGCAGAGATTCCTGCTATCAGAATGTGATGCCTCAGTGGGGGAGATCCTTTCATCGACCTCGCTTTTGATGATAAAGGAATCTGTTAATTTTTTCCATTCAGCCTGTTGGCTGATGACACATATGTGGCCATCTTTAAGAAAGCAGCCTTCACTGACTGACCATGGGGGCTGCGCAGTTATGCAGTACAAGTAGTAAGAGGTGGGGTGAGTGTAAAGGACAATCATAATCCAAAGGTAAGACAGCTAAAAGTAGAGTAGAGTGAGAACCTATACATCACAGGGCACTCCTGTACTAATAACAGTATTTATAAAATACTGATAACTGCTAAAATCCTAATACTCTACTACAGTATAGTTAGACAGAAATATAACTACAATTTATAAAAATAACCAATTGCCATGTCTAACAAATACAAAATTGTCACATACAGTATAGTGGAGTGTCAACTATACTGGAATAATTGATCAGACTAGATATCATTACCTTGTACTAACCATAATCATGTGCTTGTAAAATAAAGGGAAATATATATCTGACAGATAAAAACAAAGTGGTGAACACACATATTATAATAAGCAGGATTGTATGAAGGGTAGTAACATTTTAACTTTATTATAAGTTACATATTTCACTTTGTTCATATAGAAAATTAGAAACACTTTTGAACATATGCAATTTCATTTTATTTGTAAGTCAACTACACACAAAGCATAGGTATTTGGGGCTAAATGTGCCACAGTCATGCAAAGAAACAGACATACCCTTTCACTCTGAGCATCTCCTCAATAGTATCTGGCAAAGGCATGCCATTTGTCTCTGGGAGGAAGAGGGAAAAAATCCCCACAAGAACTGTTAGACTGCCCATCAATACAAAAGGAAGATGTCTGTCATAGGCACCTAGGAAAGTAAAGAAAAAGAATCAAACAAATGTTGTATTATCTTGCAAAAACATAGATCAGACATGTCACAATCTCTCATTACTACATTTGGCTGGGCTTGACACTTTTATAATTTGACTGAAAAAGACCTTCTAGATCCCATAAATCTAGAATTTCAAACATAATTTACAGCTACATTTTTCACAAATTTCTTTTTGCACCTTTATATACTAAAAGTGACACGAGGTGCAATTGGATTTAGTCACATAACAATGTGCTTCTGTTTCCCTTATAAACTGGGGAACCATTCCCCACCCCCAACAGCTTCCATTCACACCTTGCTCATACCAGCACCCCAGCTCCCAGAGATCAGTGTAGTCACACATCTAATTATATATTTGTATGGACAGGGGTAGGGTCAAATTGTCCGACCATGCTGCTCAGCAACCACAGGATGGATCAGAATGGGACCAAGTGCTGCATGCACTTGGTTCCCTAGGGGATTTAATGAAAATTTTATATTTTTTGTGATACTTCTACTTTTAACAGCAAAGTGAATTAGTATTTTTCTTTTTAATTAGGGAGGTGCCGTCCATGTTACTTTACTCATTAATGCCTGCTGTTTGAAGCAAGTTAGACATTCATTGTATGGTTACATACACAGATACACGACTGATTAGGCGGACAAAGACAAATGTCAAGTTAGCAGCTAAAAGTATTTAGTGGAGCAAATCTTACCAAGGTATACAAAATAAGGGGATAGAATGCTGCCCAATCTGGATGCCATAGAACTGGCCCCAACTCCCATGTTCCTTACTACTGTAGGGTAGAGCTCAGCAGTGTACACGTATACCATGGAGAAGGCTGATGTAATACCAAATTTCCCAAGCATGACCAGTACTATGGACAAGATGTTCAACTCTGGAATAAAACATACAGTTTAGGATTAACCTTCATTCTCACAAAACAGAGCTCAAATAACAGGAAAGTGTAGGAAATTTTCTACCCTGAAAGCAAATAATTATGACATCATCTTCCTTCCTCCTGTGCACTAAAATCCAAGTTCTGTTTGGTTAGTATGAATAAAATAAACAGTTACCAGAAATGTATATTCGTCAGGCTCACGATACCTATAGTATATAGCCAAGTAGAAATGAACTTTACTGAAGTCAGGTCAGTGATGAATACATTTACATTGTTGCTATTGGTTACTGAACTTACAAATTAGCTTTAAAAATGGCTTGCTCTGAAATATATCTAAAGTAACAATGCCAAAGTGTCTGAAAGTACCTGTGTTGGTCTTCAAATAAATCCCTGTGCCCTCATTAGCTGAATGACAGGGACATGGGTTAATCTTGATTGGGGAAGAATCAATGATTGCAGGAAAAAAAGAGCGACTGAGCTAAATGGGAGAGAGTGGTATACACTGCAAATGGTACTGTCACATGCTTTATTTTCCTCTGCACTAAAGAAAGCAGAATCTTACAAATCAATCGATCTGGCTACACACTTACTGTACATGAGGTCTCTGTTCTTAGAGAAGGAAGAGAGACCTGCAAAACATTATATTATATGGCCTGAAAGACTGAATGTGAAGCAGTACACTAACCTTCAACTGCAAATTCAACTTCTATATAAAAGTTTCTAGAAAGGAGTACGGTGTAAATACACAGTGATATTCTGCTTATATTTCTATACTTTTTTTTATATGTGCATTACATTGCATATGATTTTCTGTGGTACTGGAACAACCCATAAATATGATTTTGATCTGTGAGTGACAAACTTGCATTGGAGTGGTATATTCAGCAGACTTGGGTAATGTTACATTATTTTTATTAGATGAAAGCAAATTTTATACTGTAGATAAAAATACTCCTGAGAAGTGATTGCTGGGGAATAGTTGCTTTTTGTGTTATTTGCTATTTTAGGCATGTGTTGAGAAGGTGTCACAACTGAGCAACCCTCATCAGTAGGGGTGAGTGCTGTGAAATTTCTGCCATTTATTTTGAGCCTATAAAAATAGCTAAGAACAGAGGAAAAACCCGAAGAACAATACATTTTGCACCATTCTCACAACAGCTGGTACTCCCACTGCCTTGGCATTGTCTGACTACACCCTGACTGGGTGTCCTTGAAGAAGGGGGGTCCAGTAGTACAGAGAGAGTTTTATTGCTCTGAGCTTCAAAATGTTGATGGGGAGCTTTACTTCAGTGTGTGACCAGGTTTCTTGTGAGGCTGGCATGTTATGTGTGAGTGTGGAAGAAATTACTTTCTCAACAAGTATAAAAGGCTAAAAATCAAACCTATGTGGCTTACGGCCAAAGTTAAAAAAGCTATAGATAATAAGAAAATAGCTTTTTATTAACTATAAAAATGAAGGAACGCCATCATTGTTTAAACATTCCAAAGAATATAACAGAAAATGCAAAAAATAAATAAAGGCCGCAAAAATTGAAAATAAACGACAGATTGCAAAAGATAGCACCAACCCCCAAAAATCATTCAAATATATTAATAGTAAAAAGATCCAGTCCGAGCATGTAGGCCCTTTACAAAATATATAAAATCACACTTGTGATATTGTGCAAATACTCATTGGTATTTTAGATAAACCAATCAAGCAAATTACTAGACCAATGTGGACTGTTTTTGTGTATATTTTTTCATATATATTTGAAGCACTTGTCACTTTATTGTGGATTGATTATTATATGTATTTTTTATATTTTTATATATTTTAGCACCTGTCACTTTTGTGTGAATAGATTAAGTGACACATCACTGTATATTTCACTTTATTGGTCTAGTCATTTGCTAGATTGGTTTATCTAAAATACCAATGAGTATTTGCACAATATCACAAGTGTGATTTTAGAACACGTAATCACTGTATATTCATTATTTTATTTGCATTATTTAATCATTTTTACTGCACTTATATATAATTTATTCAAGTTTACATACATTTATTTGTAGTTTTTGGCACATAGCTCATAGGGTTGTTAGAAGTCTAACAGACTGTCAGACCTGGTCTCAGACACGGAGGACCTGGGAAATAAATTGTTCAAGGACCTGTCTGGATACACGAGTCGCTCACATGTAGAAATGGGGGGCAAACATTCATGCAGAATTCCAGCCTGTGGTTTTGAGCCCTATAAGCTGAGCAAGTCTCCAAAACCCTGAGATTTACTGCTGCAAAAGTTATGAAGAAGAGAGGTGTGACTCCTTCAATTCTACCAAAAACCTACGCTGAGACAGGAATGTACACTGGCCACCTGGGATGTTGCTGCTCATGGTTTCTAAGTGAGAGCCACACAGAACATAAAGGCTAGACAATTCGCTGTGCATCTGTGTAGACATCAGTCCCATGCAAGAAACAAGTTTAGAAACTTACAATAAGCCATCACAACTGAAGCATAGGTCTCAAGAGATATTGTACATTCGTACTTGGAAACAAACAAAGGTGAAGGTGGTGGAGGAATCACTTCTGAAGGAATCCACCCATTGTGACATGGCCTGATAGAGGGCAAACCCAGCCAATTCAAACTGGGATTTAAGGAGCGATTCCGAATTCGAATGCCAAAAGGTGAGCAGTATCTTAAATTTCCTTGCAAAGGGTAAAAGTTCAAGCACACTCTCATGTGGAGCCCAGGGCCCTTCAGGGTTATTCCATTCCATATAGAGGAAAGTATCAAACAGTGGGTGTAGTGGAAAGGTAATTTGCAGCTGTAGGCTGTATAATCCTGGAAAGCCTGAATAATCCTGGAAATCTGAAACTGAGTCAGAGATACTAACAAGGGCTTTAAGGGGCTTAGGAGGGTCAGCAGGCAGAATGTCCCAATATCTGAGTACAGTCAGTTCTAAAGTCCTGAGTGGGAACAGATGTCCTTGTGGACATGGACTTGGCCTCACATACCACAGCTGAGGAAGACTCCGATGGTGACAATCCTAGCACAATAAGGGACTCTAGATTACATGCAATAATTCCTTCCTTGGGATAATAAGTAAATGCCCCTAGAACCACTACAAAAGCATGAGCTGCGGTCACCTGTCATAACAGGACTGTCCCCTCTAAGTGTCTTACTGACACAATGTGAGGCAAAGCTTCATGCACTCATAAACCTAGGCAGCTGGTGGATGCAGTTGGTGCTTAAGGAGCAGGAGCAGTAGCAGCAGCAGGGCAATACTTCATCTAAGCAGAACGGCATAGATAGCAGGAAGCGCACATTGCTCCATCCAGTGTATTATACCTCAGTGTTCAGTCCCTCAGCCTTATTCCTTACCACAGTGAACCAACTGTAGTGGGTAATTTAAAAAGGTGACCAATGGTGTAACAAGGAAGTAGCTCCCTGTGTTTCAGTCCAAGCAGCCTTACTTTTAAAGTGAGTCTTCAAAGACAGGGTCACACCTAGGGCTGTATCGCAGCACTGAAACTGGAAAGTACTCTGCACAAAACACAGTACATTCAAGTCTGGAACGTGCCACAATACAGAGCCCAGCCCAGTGCTCAAAGGTCACACTCCAGGTCTAGTCTAGTACATCCAGTCCAGCAGGGACAGGGTACAGCATCCAAAGCTAGTACTGAGGATCCAATCCAGATAGGTGCTATAAACCAGCTCAAGTAACTGTGTTGTGAAGAATATTGAGGTCTTGAAGTCCTGTATGAAACATTTTCACAAAGAAAAAGAAATTAGGCAAGAAGAGCTGAGGAAAATGAATTCACCTCCATAGGGCACTAGCAAAAAACTGAGGCATGCTCGGTAGCAGATATGGGAGCAAGCTTACAATGTTTGACAGTGTCAAAACCTCATTTAGGCTTCAAAATTTGAATTCCCATGTCCTACAATGAATGATAAAGAAAATACAGATAATGATCCATAAATACAAAGTTACAGTAATTTGTGTCTTCTACATCTGCCAGATCAGCTTTAAAGTAAAAGTCCAGGCTAGAACTAAGCTTAAAATGGCTCCCAATCACCTAACTCTTATACTGCATGCCCTGTACAAGGAAAATGTTTATACTTGCCTATTCTCAGAGAACTCAGGTCTGGTCACGTGGTCTCCCCAGCGGCTGGCTTCATGGAATGGGAGAGCACCGGAAATGGATGGGCTGTGACATTACCCACTTACTATGGGGCATCCAATGTCGGCTGTCCCACCTCTCCTCTGACATTGGTTGTTGAGGGCTGATCACATAACCGGACTGAAGAGCACTAAGAATAGGTAAGTATAGTATCTTCCTTTTACAAGGTAGTTCGGTTAGAAAGTGGGTGGGAGCTGTTTTAAGCTTAGTTGGTTGTAGCCCGGACTTCCACTTTAAATTTACGTTTCTTTCCAGGGTAGGCTCCAGCACAACCCTGCATGCTTTATTATGCAGACCCTGTGTAATCACACTGTGGTAGACTGTTTCTCATCCTCTTTGCCTCACTGTTGGTGAATGCGACCATCTATCACAGTCACTGAGTAAAGTGGTCACTGCAGGACCAACGAGCCAGTTCTTGAAAGAGCATAGAGGTGAAATAGATGAACACATCACCTTGCCATATTAGCCTTGAGTTCTCATTTAACCTAAAGAGGTCTTTTAGAAATCGGTCTTAAACAGGGCTTCTTTGATGTAGAAGTATTAATGATTTAAAAAAAGTAATTGCTGCATTTAAAAAAAGATTAAAATATTGGCAAATAATCTAAATTGTAAATGCTAAAGCACATCTCACCTTGAGGCACAAGTTGGATTAACAGAAGAACAGCACCCCCAAGGAACAGTGTGCTTGATGTAGAGTATCTGCGAGAAAAGCTTCGAAGCAGCACCCATGCTATGATGTATGCAGGGACTTCAATGATAGCAGATAGAAAACAATTCAAGTAAGGATCACCATGCAAATTAGGAGTGTTTAGTGATAATCCAAAGTATCCTACAGATATAATCATCCTGCAAAAGATATATTTTGAAAGGTGACACAAAGGTAAAATTTCTTCCGTAACTCAATGCAAGTTAAAGCCCAACTCCTATAAAACTATATAATCCCCTTGCGCTCCACTAGTATGAACAAACACAACCCCAAATATATGCAAGCTGCTACCACCTATTCCCAATACCACAGGATGTATGACATAAAAAAAAAAAACAATACTGGTGAAGCGCTTCACATGAAAAACTAAATAGGTAGGTGGAATGATATAACAATACATATAAAGTGACCACACTGTATTGAAAGGTATTGATAACTAATGCTAAATAATCCCCCCAAAAAATATATAAGTGCTGAAAGAGGAGGAGGAGGAGGAGGAGGAGAAGGAGAAGGAGAAGGAGAAGAGGAAGCAGAGGAGGAAGAGGAAGCAGAGGAGGAAGAGGAAGAAGAGGAGGAGGAGGAGGAGGAGCAGGAGGAGGAGGAGCAGGAGGAGGAAGAGGAAGTAGAAGAAGAGGATGAAGAAGAGGAGGATGAAGAAGAAGAAGAAGAGGATGAAGAAGAAGATGAAGAGGAGGAAGAAGATGAAGAGGAGGAAGAAGATGAAGAGGAGGAAGAAGATGAAGAGGAGGAAGAAGAAGAGGAGGATGAAGAAGAAGAGGAGGAAGAGGAGGAAGAAGAGGAAGAAGAAGAAGAGGAAGAAGAAGAAGAGGAAGAAGAAGAAGAAGAGGAAGAAGAAGAAGAAGAGGAAGAAGAGGAAGAGGAAGAAGAGGAAGAGGAAGAGGAAGAAGAGGAAGAGGAAGAAGAGGAAGAGGAAGAGGAAGAAGAGGAAGAGGAAGAAGAGGAAGAGGAAGAAGTAGAAGAGGAAGAAGAGGAAGAGGAAGAAAAAGAAGAGGAAGAAGAAGATGAAGAAGAGGAATAAGAAGATGAAGAAGAGGAAGATGAAGAAGAAGAGGATGAAGAAGAGGAGGATGAAGAGGAAGAGGATGAAGAGGATGAAGAAGAAGAGGATGAAGAAGAAGAGGATGAAAAAGAAGAAGAAGAGGATGAAGAAGGGAAGAAGAGGATGAAGAAGGCGAAGAAGAGGATGAAGAAGGAGAAGAAGAGGATGAAGAAGGAGAAGAAGAGGATGAAGAAGGAGAAGAAGAGGATGAAGAAGGAGAAGAAGAGGATGAAGAAGGAGAAGAAGAGGATGAAGAAGGAGAAGAAGAGGATGAAGAAGGAGAAGAAGTAGAAGAGGATGAAGAAGAAGATGAAGAGGATGAAAAAGAAGAGGATGAAGAAGAAGAAGAGGATGACGATGAAGAAGAAGAGGATGAAGAAGAGGAAGAAGAGGATGAAGAAGAAGAGGATGAAGAAGAAGAGGATGAAGAAGAAGAGGAATTCCAGTCCGGCAAAAAGTGTCCCTGCAGAGAGCTCCGCTATTTCTTCTGGCAGTTCCTTGACATTTATAGCGGTTGCAACAATGTATTTATTTGTTTCCGAATAAAAACATCTGTATCCTAAATGGCTACAAATAGATACATTGTTGCAACCGCAATAAATGTCAAGGAACTGTCAAAGAAATAGCGGAGCTCTCTGCAGGGACACTTTTTGCCGGCTGTAGACGGGATGAAAATCGGCCGATTTTTTTTACCGTTGCTGGTAACATCGGCCGCTTGAAAGACCGATTTTTCGTTTTTTTTAAAGAAAAATTGGCCGATTTTCGACCCGTCTATGGCCTGCATTACTCTCAGGAGCTCGGGGAATTCAAGCATGGTACCATGATAGGTTGCCACCTGTGCAATAAGTCCATCCGTGAAATTTCCTTGCTACTAAATATTCCACGGTCAACTGTTAGTGGTATTATACAAAGTGGAAGCAACTAAGCCAGGAAGTGGTAGTCCATGTAAAAATGACAGAGCGGGGTCAGCGCATGCTGAAGCGCACAGTGAGCAGAGGTTGCCAACTGTCTACAGAGTCAGTAGCTAAAGACCTACAAACTTCGTGTGTCCTTCAGATTAGCACAACTACAGTGCGTAGAGAGCTTCATAGAATGGGTTTCCATGGCCAAGCAGCTGCATCCAAGCCTTACATCACCAAGTGCTATGCAAAGCGTCGGATGCAGTGGTGTAAAGCACGCTGCCACTGGACTCTAGAGCAATGGAGACATGTTCTCTGGAGTAACCAATTGCGCTTCCCTGTCTGGCAAACCGATGGATGGGTTTGGCGGTTGCCAGGAGAACGGTACTTGCCTGACTGCATTGTGCCAAGTGTAAAATTTGGTGAAAGGGGGATTACGGTGTGGGATTGTTTTTTTTAGGGGTTGGGCTTGGCCCCTTAGTTCCAGTGAAGGGAACTCTTCAGGTGTCAGCATACCAAGACATTTTGGACAATTACATGCTCCCAACTTTGTGGGAACAGTTTGGGGATGGCCCCTTCCTGTTCCAACATGACCGCACACCAGTGAACAAAGCAAGGACCAAAAAAAAAAAATGGATGAGCCAGTTTGCGGTGGAGGAACTTGACTGGCCTGCAGTGTCCTGACCTCAACCTGATAGAACACCTTTGGGATGAATTAGAGCGGAGACTTCGAGCCAGGCATTCTTGTCAGACATCAGTGCCTGACCTCACAAATGCGCTTCTGGATGAATGATCAAACATTCCCATAGACACAGTCCTAAACCTTGTGGGCAGCCTTCCCAGAAGAGTTGAAGCTGTTATAGCTGTAAAGGGTGGGCCAACTCCATATTGAACCCTACGGACTAAGACTGGGATACCATTAAAGTTCATGTGAGTGTAAAGACAGGCGTCCCAAAACTTTTGGCAATATAGTGTATACATTAACTAGTAGTAGGTAGTCACATTCAACTGAAAGTTCTATACTGTTGAATTTTGTGCATATCCAAGTAGCTCTTTCCTTTCTGTACCAAAGAAGCTGCTCTGGTAATCAGCAAAATGTCTTAAACATTATAAAATAAATCTACTAAGCTATATCAATGCAATAAATAGCTTGCATGAAAATACTGTGGCTATTTTTGGTTTTGGAAAAAAATTTAAATAAACAAAAATGAATTCAACAAAAAGGTGAATCAAATTGTAGAAGTAATTGAACGCAATGATGCACAAACTAAACATCTGCTAATATCTCCTTCACAACACAATATAATCATAACCTCTATATTTTCTAATGATTAATTCAATCCAGCTATCAACATCTCTATTTTGTATGTTAGTTATATTATGGAACTTGGGTAACTACCCAATATTTTCAAGCTTAACTCAACGTAATTAGCTAAATACACAGTTGAAATACTGTGAATTGTCTGAACTCTTAAAAGATTTGTAAATTGTTTAGTTCTCAGATCCAGTAGGTGCAGGAATCTCCTTCTTAACAGCATTGCCAAATTGGTGACAAAAACATCTCGGTCACTGACTCGGCCCACTCTGCTGAATGGGCAATGAAAAAGCAGCAGCAAACAGATGAAGTCATCACTTTGCTCACTCCTAAATCCTTTGCTAACATTTTTACAGTGGTAAATGCAGATTCTTCATCATGACATGCAAGTTTGCTACCCACCAGAGTAAAATTGATAGAAATGTCACAATACGGATATTTGTCGTTTTAATTAGGTCATAAAAGGTGTAAGGCTTGTGAGACTGGTCCTTCACATCTTGCAACTGAAAAAACAAAACAAGAAAGTGAAGAATTAAATGCAAGGCATCTAGATATTTAAGCAAGTCTTTACATAGTGTTTCTAACTGGGGACCTATATAACAATTATGTAACAGAATAGAAAAACTGTGACCTTGTGGCACTGTGATCATGATCATAGGATATCACAGAAAGCACTCTGCCTTCATATAGTTTCTACGTTTCCTCCATGTTCATGTTGTTTTTCTCAAACAGTCAAAAAAAAAAAACAGTAGTAGGACAATTTGCTTCTTTTTTTATTAAAACAAAACAAAAAAACCAAACAAAAAATAATTATATATATATATATATATATATATATATATATATATACACACACATACACTGTATATATATATAATCACATACAATTTCAATACAAGACATATTGTAGTTTAATGTTATTAAAAGTTAACTAACCTTTTTCTATCTCAATGTTTTATCACCTGCCCATCACAGGTTCCAAATACCAGGAGGCGGACACGGGCATTCCAATCATGTGACCACTGTGATTGGCAGTCACATGATCGGAAAGCTCCCAATCGCAAGTATGTATCGGGAGCTTTACGGTATCCACTCTTTACTGTGCTAAGAGCGCTGAATAATAGTCAAAAAGTCACTCCCATTTAGATCCACTTTACACACAAAAAACAGCTTTTTCTTCAGAACAGATAAAGGTAGGACTCTGCAATAATGTTTGTTAAAATCAACTAGCTTTGTTTGCTGATGAATAATTCAATGTACATTGATCAACCAGTAAGGATTGTTCTTTTTCTCAACAAAAGTAGAGTTACTCTTTAAAGTGGCCTTCTTATATGCATAGGTTTTTTGCTGTGTAGATTGCAGAGGTAGTGGTTTTAAATGATACACATAATAAAACTGGATACTAACAATTATAGGTAAAGTTGATCCAGGGATATTTGATTGCCTCTCGGGGGATCAGGAAGGAATTTTTTCCCATGCAGGAGCAAATTGGATCATGCTTTACTGGGTTATTTTTGCCTTCCTCTGGATCAACTGTGGGTATAGAATTACAGTATAACATTTTCTTTATGGTTGAACTGGATGGACTTTTTTCAGCCAAACTATGTAACTATGTAAATGTGCAATATTCTCTGGGAGTTTTTAGTCATATAAAGAATATATAACTTTAACTACAAATAAACAAATAAAGCATAAACTAGAAAAAATGTGTAATGTCTGAAAGCACACACTTTACTTTCCGTATGTAATATACCGTAACTATATAAAGCCACATTCCATATAAAAAGACTGCAAATTTCAGCATTTCCTAACAAATGGAAAAAACAAACAGCCTTCACAATCCCAATGGGGCTGTGGTGGAATACTGCAATGTAAAAACATGGTATGGAACCACAATAAATGTCAGCTGCCAAAAGATTCCTAGGTATTGAAACAAATTTGAAGTCTTACTTATGTATGCCAAGAGACATGGAACACTACCATATTTGTCAGGGTTTTGAAATAAAATATATTTGTACAACTATGTCTGAATACAGTCTCTTATAACCAAGAAAATATGCAATGCAAGCAAAGGTCCTTTTATTGGTATAAATTAAGTTAAAGGTTTTGTAAAAAAGTAGTCACCAGCATGCTTTTCAAAGTATGCCACACTAGTATTTACTGTATACACATTAGATAAGCCCAATTAACTGAGCTGATTTCACAGAAAAGTAACCAGAAGAGTGATGAGAAAATGGATTTAGTGTGTAATCACACAGGCAGCTACTTTAGAACCATTGCTATGCAGCCAGATGAACAATGCACAGGTTCTGCAGTAGTGTGTAAGAAGTCTGCGTTGCGGACATTAGTCCCTGGGTGCATACTGCCCTAGACGTTACTACCACTTGGTGCACCATTCAGCCACAGCAGCCTCTCAGAGTTTTACAGGCTACCAGCAGCAGGGCTGAACGAAGTACCTGTGCCTTCTGCCAGCATGAAAATACGAGTATCTAAAGCCCAGTTTGCATTAAATCTTATTGTGAGAGGGTTAAGGGCTGAGAGGCTTTTAACACTGTGAAGTCAAGCATGTTGCTACTTACATAGGTTTACTGTACAGATTTTACTATACTTCGTTTAAAGTGCTTGTAAAGGCTCAAGGTTTTTTAACTTCATGGATGAAGGTAAAAAAACTTTGGTAAGAAGTAGCCTCCCCAGCCCCCCGAATACTTACTCGAGACTCCCCGCGATCCAGTGATGAGCATGAAAGTCTCGACTCTCCGGGCACTCTCCCTCCTCATTGGCCGAGACAGCAGCAGGAGCAATTGGCTCCCGCAGCTGTTAATCACAGCCAGTGAGCCACTTAAAAAAAGAGGGGACAGAGCCGAGCTATGGCTCTGTGTGTGAATGAACACGCAGAGCAGCGGTTCGGGAGCGAGCCTGCTTGGCTGCACCCATAGCAAGCTGCTTGTTCTAGGGGAATTGGACAGGAGGGAGGGGCCACCAGCACGGGATTAGAGAAGAGGAGGGTTGGGGTTGCTCTGTGCAAAACCACTGCACAGAGCAGGTAAGTTTAACACGTTTGTTATTTTTTTTTAAAATTGCCTTTAACCACTTGCCGACCACAGATAGCCAAATAATGGCTTCACTGTGGCTGGCCAGTTCTGGGAGGGTGTCATATGATGTCCTCCCAGAACACGCTCTCCAGGGGCACGCACCCGGTGATCTTCATTATCTCCATGTCCTACAGACACAGCTGATCACATAATATGGTAAAAGGCCAATCACAGCGGCCTTTTACCATGTGTTCAGCTGTGTCCAATGACACACTGATCACCAGGAAATGCAAGTGCCGGTTATCGGCTGCACTTTCCTCATGCTGTCACAGTGTGAGGAAAGTACTGCCGAGAACCGTCAGTTGTCAGAGAAGGGATCGGCAGCAATCATCAGGGCACTGATGATCAGTGCCCTGATGATCGGTGCCCAGCAGTGCCACCCACCAGTGCAGCCCACAAGTGCCCAGCAGCGCCGTCCACAAGTGCCCATCAGTGCAGCTCAGCAGTGCCATCAGCCAGTGCCGCCAGTCAGTACCCAGCAGTGCCGCCAATCAGTGCCCAGCAGTGCCGCCAGTCAGTGCAGCCTCATCAACGTACATCAGTGAAGGAGAAAAATTACCTGTTAGCAAAAAATATGCAAAAAAAAAAGTTTTTCTATGTTTCTGTTGTAAAATGTTGCACTTTTTTTGTTTATAGCGCAAAAAAATAAAAATACCACCAAAAGAAAGCTCTATTTGTGTGAAAAAAAAGGATAAAAATGTCATATGGGTACAATGTTGCATGACCACGCAATTGTCATTCAAAGTGCGACAGCTCTGAAAGCTGAAAATTTACCTGGTAAGAAAGGGGGTATAAGTGTCCGGTAGGCAACTGGTTAATATCACATTAAGCCAAAACTTGCCCCCTAACAACTTAACCAGTATGGCACAGCAATGCCTGTGACAGGTTATTGACAATGCTTTGACATAGACACTTTGGTATGTCACTCCAAATGGAGATCTTTCCAGGAACAAAAAGGACCTTTACACCAGGTTTGGTTTTACAGGAGGTTTCAGCATCATACCAGGACAAACAATATGTCAGCCTCCTGGATAATTGGTGTGTTTCATCTCAGACTGAAAGCTTTCCTCTCAGGAGTCAGCCTGTTCAAGCACCATCTCTCTCTATGCAATACATTGGCCCACTCATCTTTCATCCAACATCAGTCCGATCAAGGCACCTGTGTATAAGGCCAGGACACTCACACCCTTGTGTGTCTGCACTTACATACTACCCTCCGCAGCAACGGCTCACTGGTGGTATAGCCCGATTCCCTTTTGTGGGACTACTCCCACCTGACAATTAGTCTCACACCTGTTCAGAGACCCTCTACAGAATGAACCATGCTCTATCCAATCATGTGCACCTCTACACAATGACAGAGTGTGTCACAACAAGCTACTTTGAATTTTAGTCCATCAAAGTTCCATATTAAAAAGGAAGATTATATTACCATGCATGTGATGAAGGAACCAGCAATACTGAACAGTGGTGTCACCACTCTTCAATACTGTGTAGCACAAGTGTGTGAATCACAAAATTACAAATATTTTGTCACGTAAAACAGTTCAAATGCATGTGTATTGTGCTGGATGTCTACTTCCAATCACCACAATGTGGATCCATGTTTGATGCTCAGCAGCAGATTAGATGGCATCAAATACTACCTGCAGCATGAAATGGAGTATGCAAACCCAACATTTCATATTCCTGATATGTGCCTGCTGTACCTTGCACTTCTAGGAAAAAGTATCCTGTTCTCTTTGTATTGCTTTCTTTGTGTGAAATTCCTGGTGTTCCTGCCAGCCCCTCTGCTTTCCTATTAAAAACTCACACTAAGCAGGAGAACACACCATGGTCAGTTCTCTAGCTATGCTGGGATATCAGCTTGCTTTCCTCTAATGATCAGACTTGTCCTGACACCCCACCTTGCACAGCCATTCACTGGGAAGATTAGTGTACTGATGTTGCTCTTCCCCTTAAAGGGGGAAGCGGTATATATAATGTTTTTTTATATATATACACACACAATTGTTTTACCTTTCGTTTCTATTTTAAACTGAATGCGTTGTTTTACAAGGTGAGGGTTTACAATCACTTTAAGGTTTTATACTACATCTGGATCACAGTGTCTTTTTTTTTTGTGTTAAACTTAAGCTTATTGCTTGTTTACACAACCTATTTAACCGCTTGACCTCTGGAAGGTTTTACCCCCTACATGACCAGGACATTTTTTACTATTCAGCACTGTGCTACTTTAAATGACAATTGCTAGGTCATTCAGCATTGTAACCAAATAAAATCTATATAATTTGTTTCAGACAAATAGGGCTTTCTTTTGGAGGTATTTACCACCTCCTGCCTGCCATATAGTACAATGACGGGTGCAAGGCGGTTCTCTCGTTCCGGGAGGACATCATAAGACGTCCTCCAATTCTAACCGCACATGCGCGACTCCGGGAGAGCACGGCGATCGGCGGTGCGCTGTATCCCTCGGACACAGCGGATCGCCGATGCACGGAAAGAGCTGAAGATGTCAGCTCGGTCATGTGATCAGCTGTGTCCAATCACAGCTGATCACATGTAAGCAAGGAAATGCCGGTTATCTGCATTTCTCTCCTCACGAGCTGTCACGCTGACAGCTCGAGAGGAGAGGAGATCCGGTAATTGGCATTCTTCGGAGGGGACATGTACACAGATCATCAGAGCACTGATGATCAGTGTAGCCCCAGAAGTGCCACCTGCCAGTGTCCATCAGTGCCAGCTGTCAGTGCCCATTCATGCCACCTGCCAGTGTCCATCAGTGCCACATTTCAGTACCTACCAGTGCACATCAATGCCACATATCAGTGCCCATCTAAGCTGCCTTTCAGTGTCACCCATCAGTGCCACCTATCAATGTCAGTCAGTGCCACCTATCAGTGCTGCCAATCAGAGCCACCTATCAGTGCCAGTCAGTGCCGCCTATCAGTGTGCATCAGTGTCGCCTATCAGTGCCACCTAACAGTGCCAGCCAGTGCTGCCTATCAGTGCCATATATGAGTGCTGCCTTTCAGTGCCCATCAGTGATGCCTGTCAATGCCCATCAGTGCCACCTATCAGTGTCCATCAGTGCAGCCTATCAGTGTCCATCAGTGCAGCCTATCAGTGCCCATCACTGCAGCATCATTAGCACACATCAGTGAAGGAGAAAAATCACTCGTTTACAAAATCTTATAACAAAAACTAAGAAAAAAAAATTTTTTTTTTCAAAATTTTCAGTGGTTTTTGGTTTAAGAAAAAATAAAAAACCCAGAGGTGATTAAATATCACCAAAATAAAGCTCTGTCACAAAAAAATAATAAAAATTTCATATGGGTACAGTGTTGCATAACCGCGCAATTGTCATTCAAAGTGCAACAACGCTGAAAGCTGGAAATTGGCCTGGGCAGGAAGGGGGGTATAAGTGCCCTGTAGGCTAGTGGTTAATCATCGCTGAGTATTTCATAGTTTGCTTTATAAACAAACAAAAAAATATATTGAAAAGGTAGAAAAAAAAATTCAAATCTCTATATATATATATACAGTGGGGATCGAAAGTTTGGGCACCCCAGCTGAAAATTTGTATTAATGTGCATAAAGAAGCCAAGGAAAGATGGAAAAATCTCCAAAAGGCATCAAATTACAGATTAGACATTCTTATAATATGTCAACAAAAGTTAGATTTTATTTCCATCATTTACACTTTCAAAATAACAGAAAACAAAAAAATGGTGTCTGAAAAAGTTTGGGCACCCTGCAGAATTTATAGCATGCACTGCCCCCTTTGCAAAGCTGAGACCTGCCAGTGTCATGGATTGTTCTCAATCATCGTCTGGGAAGACCAGGTTATGTCAATCTCAAAGGTTTTAAATGCCCAGACTCATCTGACCTTGCCCCAACAATCAGCACCATGGGTTCTTCTAAGCAGTTGTCTAGAAAACTGAAACTGAAAATAGTTGATGCTCACAAAGCTGGAGAAGGCTATAAGAAGATAGCAAAGCGTTTTCAGATGTCAATATCCTCTGTCGGAATGTAATTAAGAAATGGCAGTCATCAGGAACAGTGGAAGTTAAAGCAACATCTGGAAGACCAAGAAAAATATCAGACAGAACAGCTCGCAGGATTGTGAGAAAAACAATTCAAAACCCACGTTTGACTGCACCATTCCTCTAGAAAGATCTGTCAGACACTGGAGTTGTGGTACACTATTCCACTATAAAGAGATACTTGTACAAATATGGTCTTCATGGAAGAGTCATCAGAAGAAAACTTCTTTTACGTCCTCACCACAAAAATCATCGTTTAACTTTGCAAATGAACATATAGACAAGCCTGATGCATTTTGGAAACAAGTTCTGTGGACCGATGAGGTTAAAATTGAACTTTTTGGCTGGAATGAGCAAAGGTACGTTTGGAGAAGAAGGGGCACAGAATTTAATGAAAAGAACCTCTTTCCAACTGTTAAGCATGGGGTTGGATCAATCATGCTTTGGGGTTGTGTTGCAGCCTGTGGCACAGGGAACATCTCACGAGTAGAAGGAAAAATGGATTCAATAAAATTTCAGCAAATTTTGGATGGTAACTTGATGCCATCTGTGAAAAAGCTGAAGTTAAAGAGAGGATGGCTTCTACAAATGGATAATGATCCTAAACACACCTAGAAATCCACGGGGGATTACATCAAGAGGCATAAATTGAAGGTTTTGCCATGGCCTTCACAATCTCCTGACCTCAACATAATTGAAAATCTATGGATAGACCTTAAAAGAGCAGTGCGTGACAGACAGCCCAGAAATCTCAAAGAACTGGAAGACTTTTGTAAGGAAGAATGGGCAAAGATACCTCAAACAAGAATTGAAAGACTCTTGGCTGGCTACAAAAAGCGTTTACAAGCTGTGATACTTGCCAAAGGGGGCAGTACAAGATATTAACTCTGCAGGGTGCCCAAACTTTTGCAGACGCCATTTTTTTGTATTCTGTTATTTTGAAAGTGTAAATGATGGAAATAAAATCTAACTTTTGTTGACATATTATAAGAATGTCTAATCTGTAATTTGATGCCTTTTGGAGATTTTTCCATCTTTCCTTGGCTTCTTTATGCACATTAATACAAATTTTTAGCTGGGGTGCCCAAACTTTCGATCCCCACTGTATATATGAAAATTGATAATTCATGATGTTCTAATTTCTTGAGGCACTAAAATGTCTGAACAGTACAAATACTCCCCAAATGCCAAGTTTTTGGAAAGTAGAAGCTCCAAGGTATTTAGTAAGAGGCATGGAGAGTTTTTTGACGTTGTAATTTTTTGGTCACAGTATTTTGCAAGAATGAAATTAAATAAAATTAGTTTTTTTCACTTTTTTTGTTTACATACTGTTAACAGTGCAGTACAGCGTCATCATATGTCTGGTGTGGCCATGATCAGGGAAACTGCCTGGTGACAGCATGTAAACAAAAAAAAAAAAAAAAAATTGTTTGATTTTCGCTTATAACAGTATACTATGCTACTCTGGGGGGGAGGGGGGGGGGTGTTATTGCTTATAACAGTGATGATTGCTTTTATAAGCAATATAACTGTCACAAATGGCTTTCATTCATGACAATTTGCTTACTATTGTGATGCTGTGATTGGCTACAGCTAATCACATGGTACAGGTTGCCAGGTACTATTGTCAGGGCAGGGCTGTGGAACGGACAGGTAGGCCTAGTGGCAGGGTAACGCACTGGCTGACGACAACCACCACCAACAGACCGAAGTCCCTCAGGGCGCGGAGTCTAAGTCCCAGGCTGCCCTTCTCCAGGGCCCCTGATGGTGGGGATGGACTTGACGCAGCCAGGAACCAGGTCGCGGCCCCCGAGACACCCCGGCTGCGGTAATGGCCACCGCCAATAGCGTGTAGCTGGTGAGAATGACAATAGCGTAGTCAGGCAAGCCGGGTCGACAACAACGGGACAAAACGGTACAGAACAGTAGACAGAGAATAACAGGTCACGGGCCGGGTTCAGCAATGGAGGGTCAGATCGAAGGAAAACACAGAGAATGGTCAGGTCACAAGCCGAGTCAAATACCAGAAGAGTCACGAGCGTATACACAGAGCTGTACCAAGACCAAGACACAAGTGCAAAGAGCATGTGCGGGCCACAGGCTTATATGTTATCAGCCACACCCCTCTGGGGGATGGACCTCAGAGACCTGAAGGCATAAAAGGATTCCCACCATGCACAGCAGAATCCAAGATGGACGCCAGCACATGGAGTAACATAACCTCAGGGAAAAGGTAGGACCTTGACAACTATGTGATAGCTGTTGGCCAATCATAGCATCAGAATAGTATACAAGCTGCCATGAATGGAAGCTTTTCATGACAGTTTTGCTTACACTGCAATCATGTGATCGTTATGATTGGTCATTGCGATCAAAAGATACCCCAGCAGCTCCCAGTACCAAGCGATGTGATCCACTATGTCCACTCTGACTGTGACACAGCGGGATCGGGGTATGCCAGTGAGCATGTGCCAAGCAAAGTACGGATACATTGTGGTGCCTGTAGCTGCTGCCTACAGTAAATGCACACTACATAAAAAGAAAAGATAACAGGCTAACACAATGGCATATATTATACAATATGGTGTACAGTCATGGAGGATACCTCAGATACACTGAATATTATTTCTGGAGCTGTTATGCCATTTTTCTTGGCTGCTTTCCTAATTATATCTTCAGCTTCTGTAATTCTGCCTTGGGATAGCAGCCATCGTGGTGACTCTGGGATAATCCTGCAACAAAATGTTAAATGAGGTGAAGCAAACATCAGCAAGAGAAAATGTTATGTAAAATCACTGAAAGTACTTCATAAAATCAATGCTGAGGGTCACAACCCATGCAGAAGCCTGCAAGTAAGTTGTGAACGTTCAAAGTTGTACTACAAAAGGAAGAAAGTCGTTTTAGTGGTTTAGTGGTTAGGATTTACAAACCATCACAGATATCTCCCTGCCAAATTTTACCAAATCAATTCTTACCCACCTGGTAGTCTGGGATTTACCCTCATACTTTTGTATGTTCCAGACCCTGCTCAGTCTCCACTAAAAAAAAAAAAAAAAAACCAAAACAAAAAAACAAAAAAACACACTAAAAATCCCAGGAACTCAAGGGCAGAACTCTCATTAATATCATTTCTGAGATATGAAGGAATGAGGAGATGAGGAATTACCAGGTGGCTTAACACTAATAGAGACAAAAATGCCAGCTTTAGGTACACTGGCTCCAAGCAAGCTGCTGTCCCAGAGATCAACTAGCAAGGAGTTTCAGCTTCACGGAAACTGGTTGTCAGTGCATGATTCTTAATTCATATATCTTGTACATGAGTTCTGCAACACGATTTTAAGAGCTCCAACATTACTACTCAGGGCTAAAGGACAACCATGAACTTGAAGCTGCTATCCTGTCCTCAACACCTTCAGTTGTTCATCTTGGTAATGGTAGTACGACTGGACAATGATCTCCGCATCTATGATTGCTGGAGATACCTTTTCCAAACATTTACATGAAGAAAAGTCGTATACGCTGGCTGGACTTCACCATCCAATGGTGTGAGTAGAAAACAGAAACACTTTTGTATGCCAGTTCTATAGGTGATTGTCCCATATATATGCCTTTTTGTTTTTACAATAACAGGCTACCAATTTACAAATTATGATTTTATGGATTCTGATTCTATCATCTTCACACAAAAACGGGATATCAGAACAAAGAGATGAATGAGACTGAAATAGTAGTTTGTTATTTATACTAAACAGTATTTTGTTTTGATCATTTTTTATTTTATATTTAATTTAATAATGTTCTCATCACATCCAGCTATTTGGAAGCAGATAATATGGCCTGTGACTGCTGTTACAGCAGCGCCATCTTGAGGGTAAAAATAATAATTGTCTACATTTCCTGAAGTTGCCATTCATGAGATCAGCAACTTAAAATCCCCAAAATAACTTTTAATGGATAGTGTTTGTGTGCCATTTGTTTCTTACATATATAATAAATTATTTAACACAGAAAAAACATGCTATTTCAATACATCACTGTTTAACCCTACAAAACTGATGTGTATTAGAATTTGGAGAATTATTAAAAGCTAATGACCCAGGCATGGTAAATGGTGAACCATGAGCGATATACTATTGTAGCTAGACAAGCAGAAAATAACTCCACCCAAATGTGGCAAGGAAGGAATGTGCTTACAGGTAGGTTGGGGAGTCAAAAACACCGAGTATGCTGTTATTTATGCACAAGTTCATAGGCCATGTATATAAAGGGTCTTGGATCCAAATGGTTAAAACCTGGCATTTTTTTCAGGCAGTTTCCAGCTTTTCAGTTAAAATGATCTCAGTGGCTTTACACTTTTACTACATTGAGAAGGTGCCACAACTTACTCCATGCCACTCATGTTCCTTTGGGGGACCACAGTATTATTTTCATAATACAGGATTTATATAGCACCAACAGTTTTCGCAGCACTTTACAACATAAGGGCAGACAGTACAATTACAAGTTAATACAGTAGGAAACAGAGGGCCCTGCTCATTAGCACTTTCAATCTAAAAAAAAAGTTAGTTCAGTTCTATCAGCTACAGTGAATGGACAATGCAATGGATGGTATTGTTTCACACTGCACTCAAAAAAGTACTGCTGCAGTACTTTTTTCAGCACATACCATCACATCATGGTGGTGTGAGCTAAACTAATAGGAAAAAGTCCATTTGCCTTGTCTATTTGATTGGACTGCACTTGGCAAGCCTGATTAGCAAAGTCCAAAAGCACTTGATGTAAATGAGCCTTCAAACTCCTTGGCTGAAATAGCAGATCACACACAGTCCTGTGGTTGAATGACTAGAGTAGGAGTCAGGGGAGACATCTGGGGTCTAATAGACCCCTGATGTCTTTAAATCGAAAACCTATACCTACTCATGCAATCACATAGGAGGCTTGTTAGTCCCCTTGTGATAATAATAAAGTTAGAAGGAATACAAATTAAAATTGTTTAAAAAATAAAATTATGATAAAATAAATTAAAAACATTTGAATGCAACCTCATCACCCCGCACACATTTGCCACTTGCGAATGCAATCACCGTGAATGTTAGATTGAGAATATATCTAGGGCCATAGTTAATGATGAACTCTAAACTGTAATCTTGCAAAAGCTTTTAAAGGGTCACTTAAAGACAAATTTTGGGTACTGTAGTTTTCTGCTATTTCACAAGCATATGCAATTTTAAGGCTCAACAGGTTTACGCAACCTCATTTTTGATATTTTATAAATGAGTATTATGTTGTGTTTTTGTGCAATAACATTCATTTAGGTGTCATTTTTCCTAAAATATTAATTTAATAAACATTTAATCTACAGGGTCCTTGCTTTCAGAAAATATATAATTGTTTAGGGGGTTTATGTTCTTTTCTAGGAAAAAATACAGATTTTAACACGTGTTTGAAAAAGAAAACAGTTATGCTACATACCTCAAGGGTATGCATTACCTAACTAGGCAAAAAAAGTTTCCAACACAAGTACGCATATGAAGTGGATTTCTTCTGATATTGGAGGGGCAGGGATATCACTATCACTGGTGTTAAAGGCATTCAGCTACATAGTCACTGACCTAACATGTCATCTCCAGCTGAAATCAGACATATTTAAAATGTGCAGAGCTAGTACTACATGTGTGCACTAAATTAACTAAAAAAAACGCAATATACTGTAACCTAAAGGCTTATCTAAAAGTGTAATATGTAATCCACTCATTAACAATGGTAACTCCACCTAAAATAAAATGTGAAAGATTTTGTGATTGAATGAATGTCCACTTTTCCTTAATGTGAAAAAAAATATGGATGTGAACCTCTTGCTTATTGCTAATATGGTAAAGTTTATCCACAAAGAATCTCTGCCAACAGTTGGATATTCATAATAAAACAACGTAAACTGCAGTCTATTCTATACTCTCACCCTGCTTCTAGAATCTTCTAGGACCACTTCCATTGGTGACATCAAAATGCCCCTGACGTCAGTCCCAAGAGTCACTGAGCGGAGAAAGACACAGCAAGCAGAGATAGCCACAGTAGTGGAGGAAGCGCCAGGAGCTGTACCTTTTTTTTCTCTGAGAATAGTTTTGTTCTTTTTCTTAATAAATATCATTGCTAAGAAAGAACAATTTTGTTTTTTGTGATTTGCTTTGTGATAGGTTGTTTTGGGAAATTGGAGGAAATAGGCATCATTGAGTGGAGACCAGTGAAGCCCTGAATGTGGTGTTTACATGTGTTACAGAACTACAAGACAGCTGAGGTCCAATTCTTAAAAGTGAGAGTGCACGCTGCAAAACTAGGATTATAAGAATGAATGGCATTTCAAGAGATGGATCGCATTTACTATTGGATGAGAATTAGTTCATATTGGACTTACAGAATGAAGTGGGTCTCACATTAGAGGGTAAACGTACATGTACAGAAAGCACTAGGATATTTTTGTTATTACTTATTTCGGAGCATAGCCTGCCTGGAATGGCGGAACATTGTTGACCTGAGAGCTGGGAGGATGTCCATCTAATAGAGAGACTGCATCTGAACGATATACAGTTGTGTTCAAAATAATAGCAGTGTGTTGAAAAAAATGAATAAAGCTCAAAATCCTTCTAACAGCTTTCATTTCCATACACACACATGCATTGGGAACACTACACATTCTATTCCAAATCAAAACATGAAGAAAAATATATCAAATTTGTGTTGTTCCTCTAAAAAAAATTGAAGAAAAGTGAATATTAGACTGTTCAAAAAAATAGCAGTGTTTGTATTCTTTACAAACTCAAACATTCACTATATAAACTGAAAAATGTTTGAAGATTTTGCTTTCCTTTGAATCACTTAATTAATATTTAGTTGTATAAGCACTGTTTCTGAGAACTGCTGTACATCTGTGTTGCATGGAGTCAACCAACTTCTGGCACCTGTGAACAGGTATTCCAGCCCAGGATGATTGGACTACATTCCACAGTTCTTCTCTATTTCTTGGTTTTGCCTCAGAAACTGCATTTTTGATGTCACCCCACAAGTTTTCTATTGGATTAAGATCCGGGGATTGGGCTGGCCACTCCATAACGTCAATCTTGTTGGTCTGGAACCAAGATGTTGCACGTTTACTGGTGTGTTTGAGGTCGTTGTCTTGTTGGAACACCCATTTCAAGGGCATTTCCTCTTCAGCATAAGGCAGCATTACCTCAAGTATTCTGATGTATTCAAACTGATCCATGATCCCTGGTATGCGATAAATAGGCCCAACACCGTAGTATGAGAAACATCCCCATATCATGATGCTTGCGCAACCATGCTTCACTGTCTTCACAGTGTACTGTGGCTTGAATTCAGTGTTCGGGGGTCGTCTGACAAACGGTCTCCGGCCACTAGACCCAAAAAGAACAATCTTACTTTCATCAGTCCACAAAATGTTGCACCATTTCTCTTTAGGCCAGTCAATGTGCTCTTTGGCAAATTGTAACCTCTTTAGCACGTCTTTTTTTCAACAGTGGGACTTTGCGGGGGCTTCTTGCAGATAGCTTGGCTTCACATAGGCGTCTTCTAATTGTAACAGTACTCACAGGTAACTTTAGACCTTCTTTGATCTTCCTGGAGCTGATTGTTGGCTGAGTCCTTGCCATTTTGGCTATTCTTCTATCCATTCGAATGGTAGTTTTTCGCTTTCTTCCACGTCTTTCAGGTTTTGGTTGCCATTTTAAAGCATTTGCGAACATTTTAGCTGAGCAGCCTATCATTTTCTGCACTTCTTTATACGTTTTCCCCTCTCCAATCAACTTTTTAATCAAGGTACGCTGTTCTTCTGAACAATGTTTGGAATGACCCATTTTCCTCAGAATTTCAGAGAGAAATGCACTGTAACCAGCATGTGCAACATTTGCTGCCTTCCTTCCTTAAATAAGGGCAATAATTGCCACCTGTTTTTCAAAGAATGAATGACCTCACTAATAGAACTCCACACTGCTATTATTTTGAACATGCCCCTTTCAATTAGTGATTCAATTACACAGAATCAGCAGCATGCATGTCATGACTGTTGGGTCTGTTGGATTTCTATTACTCTACTACACCTGCTAGTAAATTATTTGCCATGTAGAAATATCATTTCTACCAAAAACAGTGATTGATCAGGTTAGTGATGTCTGACTGCTATTATTTTGAACACAACTGTATATTAAAAGGGCTATTTTGGACCTGAGTAGTATTAGATCCAAGAAGCAAAGTGGGAGTACATTTGATTTTTGAAGAGACTGCAATTTTTTGTTTTTTTTAACAATATGGCGTTTTATGTGAATACTCTATGGGTGGAGATCTGTTGTGGATAAACTTTGCCCCATAAGAATTCAGGTGGAGTTGCTGTTATTATTCAGTGGATTACACATAAGGCTAAGTTCACACTAGCTTTGTTAGCAGGCGTTAGACAGGTATTTGGGAAGCGTTTTTAATGCTCCTAAAATGCCTATGAAAATTCTACACATGGCAGCACACAGTGCTGTTCACACTGAAGCGTTAGCATCGCATTGAGGCAAAACTGACACCTCATGTCAAGTCAGAAGGAGTTGAAGCCTCCCATTCAAGTCTATGGTGATGCTCCCCAAACGCCTGGCGGGCATTTGTGGGGCATTTGAGAAGCATTAATACCATTAAACTGCATTATAGGCATTTGTGGTGTGGTTTTAACACTTGGCAAACACCTATCAAATGCCTCAAAAATGCACATAGGGCGTTTGGGGAGCGTTAAAACCGATTCCCAAATGCCTGTCAAACACTATAGGGGCGTATGGCAAGAGTGAACGAGCCCTTAGACACTTAGATTTTAGGTTATATTGGAGTTCTCTGTTAATTTAGTGCATTCATGTAGCATTAGTGCCGCACATTCAAAAAACTGCCTATTAGTAATTCAGATTTTACCAATCAAATGCTGACTAGCTTTTCATTCCCAACTGAATAAAGATTGCAGCATAGGAGATAAATTGATCGAATCTTAGCACACAGTACCTGCTGCAGGGAATTTGCAGCCTTTATATAGGAAAAGAGGTGTAAACAGGGAGTGAGTCAGAACAGAGCATACAGCACAGTAGATGCCGTGTGGTGTTGAGGCATGCAACATGATTGGTTATTTTTATAAGAAATGTCTTCATTTAAAAATTAGAAAGGTTTTGTGTCAATTTTATATTCTATTTTTGTACAGGTTATACATTTTGTGATGTCTTGCTGTTTTGTATACTTGCACTTACAAAACGTTTAATACATGACAAATTATTTCTGGAGCACTACATGTTCTCCAAAGACACACCACAGCACTGGAGGCTTTCATAGTCTAACTGAAACTTTAGTCAGAGCCATGATATAAGGGACGAAATACTGCTGTGCAAATTGGCAATGAGGCACAACATTAGTGAGAGAGACAGAGGAAATGTAAAAGGTAGACAAGATATCCAGTCTGCTGGCTGGATAAAATATTCAAATTAGTCATAAAATATTTCATAATTACCCAATTAAAAAAAAAAAACATTTTAAAACTTTTTTTTGTCCCGATTCTATTAACGGAAATCTGTAGAAAACCACAAATCTGTTTAATCTTCAACTGTTTTAGTTCTGGTAATGTGGGGAAGAGTTAATACCTTTGTTAGGTTTTTTTTTATTATCCTCTCAGCTTCCAGGGAGATTATCCCCGTGGCAGACACAAATACAACTTCAATTCCAAAAAAGTTGGGACACTGTGTAAAATCTACATAACTGCAGAATGCAATGATTTGTAAGTATCATAAGCATATCTTTTATTCACAATAGAAAACAGAAAACATATCAAATGTTTAAAGTGAGAAAAGGTACCATTTTAAGGAAAAAAAAAATGTACTTTTGAAATTGACTTCAGCAACACATCTCAAAAAATGTTAAGGGCCATGTTTACCACTGTATAAAATCCCTTCTGTGTTAACACTCTGTAAACATCTGGGAACTGAGGAGACCAGTTGCTGGAGTTTTAGGAGAGGAATGGTTTACCGTTCTTGCCCAATATTGGATTCTAACTGCTCTACAGTCCTGGGTCTTATCGTATTTTTCTATACGATGATGCGCCAAATATTTTCAGTTGGTGAAAGGTCTGTACTGCAAGCAGGCCAATTAAGCACCTGAACGCTTCTAATACAAAGCCATGCTATTGTCTTAGATGCAGTATGCGATTTAGCTTTGTCCTGCTGAAATATGCAAAGCCTTCCCTGAAAAAGACGTTATCTAGATGGGAGCATATGCTGCTCTAATACCTAGGTATATTCAATATTGCGTTTTGGCCTTGTGCCTTGCGCACAGAGATTTCTCCATATTCTTGGAATCTTTTGCTGATATTATGTACTGTAGATGATTATTTTAGTATTTGCAGTTTTACATTGAGGAACACTTATCTAAAATTGTTCGACAATTTTTAGACACAGCTTTTCACAGATTTGTTAACCTCTGCCCATCTTTATTTCTGAGACACTCTGACTCTCTGAGATGCCCTTTTTACACCCAGTCAGATTACTGACATGTTGCTAATTAACCCATGTAGTTGAAAAATGTTCTTCTAGCTCTTCCTTGCTAGTACCACATACTTTACCAGCTATTTGTTGCTCTGTCCCAGCGTTTTTGATACATTGCTTCCATCAATTTCAGAATTGCCTTATTTTTTCCTAAAATGGTACATTTTCTCAGTTTAGACATTTGATATGTTTTCTATTGTGAATAAAATATTGGTTTATGATAATTGCAAATCAATGCATTCCTGTTTTTATGTAGATTTACATAGCGTCTCAACTTTTAGGGAATTGGAGTTGTAATTTATTCAAGTCTTCTGTGTGCCTCGGTTTGATCTTAGTAGTAGTAAGAAGGTATACCGTTTTAACATTAACTGACATATTTTGTATTCCAGGGACAAAAAGGCCTCATTTAAAGGTCAATGCAGCACTATTTGAACATGTAGAGTAGGCCTCTTGAAAAATGTGTTGCCCTATGTAATTTCCAGGTGCATTATGCTTGCATGCTACAACCTACAAATTTCTTTAAAAACATAAGTCTCCTTTTGCAAACATTTGCAAATATATGCAAAGGTTATCCAGTAGATTCAATGCACTTCTGTATAGCGTACACCTGGAAGCTACCCTTTCACTTCTTAAAGTGTAATGTCAATGATATATTTTACCAGTATTTTAACAAATTGCATTGCAGAGTTTAACCTGCTGCTGTTCTGTTTAAATGAACACATGCATGTCAATCACTTCATACTTCCTGGGTGCTCACTGGAAGAATATGCCTGTTGCTGCCATCAATTTCAAAATGACATTTTTTTCTTAAAATGGTACATTTTCTGAGTTTAAACATTTGATATGTTTTCTGTTTTCTACTGTGAATAAAATATGGGTTTAGCAGATTTACAAATAGTTCCATTCTGTTTTTATATAGATTTTACACAGTGTCCCAACTTTTTTAGATTTGGGGTTGTGGTAATAAGTAGTCAGAATAAGGAATAATTTGACTCTGTCAGATTCTCCTTACTGTACCTTTGCTGAGATTTCCTCTCATTTTCTGTCCCAATAAAAAACCTGTGTGTCAGGGTATCACTGACAGAGAAAGTGAGGGGAAATCTTTACATCTTTACAAAGTGGACCAAGAAAGTAATAAAAACATGGCAGATTCTAATCCTGCTCTACTCAAAAACATCTACAGTTGAGCCTTAATACTACCTCTTATGAAGTTTTTTTTTTTTTTTTTAAATAAAATGTAAAGGATCAATTATTTGAACAAAGAATGATTCATCTGGTGGACATGTCTTATGATGTCTTATAACAGTTTTAAATAATATCTAAGCAATACTGTGCTGCACTGAAAACATGCGACACTGTATAATTATAACAAAAATTGCCTCATTTAGAAAATGATTGTATATTTCAATATTAAAAATAATAAGTATGAAGAATGTTGATAACATTAAAATCAGATGTAAAGTCTAGCTTAAAAAACCCCCCAAAAAAACAATAATGCTGGCTACACACTGATATAACCAAAAGAAATCCAAATGCCGATAATGAGCAAATATCACTTATACAAAAATGGCCAGCAAGGGCTAAACTTACCACCACAGAGGAATGCAGAACAATCCAGGAATAGTGAGGGCCAGCAGAAGCATTCGCCAATCTCTAATGAAGAACGCTATCAGTGGCAGCAGCATGTATCCGATAGCATAGAATATGCACACTCCCAGAGTGGAGAATATGATGCGAACTGACTTGCCTAGTATTTCTGCACCTAGTTAAACGATGTCCAGAAAGTTGTTAGTACAAAGGACTATGATAGCATCTTAAGGTATGCTACAATACAAACATCCCTTTAGGAGAGGATTTCTGAAATGAAATTAAAATGCAAAACTGCAATCTTTTATCCAGCAACTAATAATGTGCTCAATATAACAATTAGCAGACAAAAACCACAGTTATTTTTTTTAAGTAACTATTAATAGTTGAAGTTTACCTAAGACAAAAAAATAAAATATCACAAGGGATATCGCATGCCTTCAGTGAGATGTGCCTCTTGTGCACAGTCTCATTTGTGCACCCCCCCCCCACTGCTGTAATCTTCTGGTGGGACAGGGGTTAACAGGACTAAGCGGTTCTCAGCAAGAGTACCCCACTATGCCCACCTGTTCCACCCAGCTGCACTATTCATAGAAGTCATGCTACAGTTTTCTCAAGCGGCCAGTGCATATAAGGCATCAAGTATTATAAATATCAATCATTTTGAAATGGCCAATTCTCTAATTAAAAGTATATGCTCACAACCTGGCAAGGAGTGATGCAACGTGATGAAGAGTCCTTTCTTATAATGAAGTATTAAAGCCCCTTGTAAGGAATCAGTAGTTAATGTCATCAGTACCATCTGACTGGTTTATATATATATATATATATATATATATATATATATACACACACACACACATATATATATACATATACACACACAGTATGCGCCTTATATTCATTGACCGCTTGAGACTTATAAGACTTATACCCTGCTTTACTATTGAACCCTTTTGTCATGTCAACTTAAGGGAGCTGTAACCTTCAAAACTGGCCACAGCATATGGGATGTGATTAGTAGCTCCCACGACTTTGTGTACCTACGTTGTATTGTCTATCACATGGTTCTCTGGAGGTAACTTGATAGTGGAGGCCTCCTTATCTTGGATATACTTCTCATAATTATAGCGACTTGGACCAGAGATACATGAAGCCTTAAAAATATGTGACTGGAATGTCTAATCACTTTATTTAAGCACATTACATAAAGTGGATATGGACATTTCAGTTTTTTAGAGTATAAACAATGACATACATGCCTAAGACATTCGCTTGTGGGATAATGGTGCGTTATTACAATATAATGGCATATATGTGGAAAATTTCTCTTTGAATAATAATTAATGCCATGGACAGCTTCACAGTACACAGTGATTTAGTAAAGAAGATTTCTTACACCACTTTCATCAACATTACATATTGGTTATCATAACCTTTTATGAAGAAGGAGGACCCTTCGTCTTATGTCATTTTGGAGATCTGTGATGATTTTGAATACTGAGGTTTACACTATGCATGATGGGCATTGATATCAGTGGTTCATAAACGAGTAGCCTTATTTTACAGTTATATACAGTATATATATTTCAATATTCATTTTTTACATTCCATTACAATTTTTTCTAAGGACACTACATACTTCTTCAATGTTTCTCTGCAGTTGGACATGTGGATATGTATATACACCTAATAATTGGTATCATGATGCATACTGAATATGCCTTTGACAGCGTTGGCTCGCCGTTCTTTATAGTTCTTTCCAATTTTTTCCTAAAACTTGTGTATTTACATGCAATCACATTCATGTATTTTCTATCCTTATAGTGGTATCCTTCAGTACTAAAAATTCCTGTAAATCTCCTGAAGAAACCATGAATGGCGAAACATGTTGAGAGAATGGAAAAACAATCATGAAACATATGGATACCTAGATTTGTTTTTAATTTTTGTACTATATTGCTGCTTTTCTTGCCATATCAATAAATGTTTATTTTAATATACATTGGTTTATATTAGTTTTACTTAAAACCACCTTAAAAATCCCTTATTTTTGGTATTGTCAAACTGCATGAACATGTGCTGACAAAAAACACAATAATAGCAGGAGAGAGCAGAGAGATGGCCTCCGTTTGAATCCTAAGCAGGACACATGCCCTCCCTGTTCTCTCCTCCAGGTACTCTGGTTTCCTCTCACATCCAAAGACATGCAGGAAGGTAAACCGGATCCGGTCTAAAATGGACCTTAGTATACGTATGTGTGCATGTGAGATAGGAACCTTCGATTGTTAGCTCCTTGAAGGCAAAAACTGATGTGAATGCATATAAATTATCAGTAATAAATTTTTAAATAGAACAAAAACTACAGTAAGCATTTGAATAAGACACATACTGCATCCTTACCGAGTATAAAAGCTGCCACATAATTGGATATCTGTCCCATGCCAACAATGAGGAATAGCACTGCAAACATTTCCCAATTGATGGAGAAGACTTGTACTATGCTGAATCCAGTCTGAACAGCCATGGTAGCAAACAAGATCTTTTTCCTGCCAAACCTTTAGAAATAAGTGAGCAAAAATTTTATAACGAGCACATTTCATCATCCTTATGGTCCATTTAACATGTCTATGTGGCATGTGGAGAAGTTAATGTGGCATGCAAAAATTGTTTATTTCCTTTTCAACACATAAAAATGTTGTTTATGCCACACCACTCCAAAAGGTAATGTGGATACCACACTGTGCATTTTGTTTGTTTGTGTGTGTGTTTTTTTTTTTAATACAACATGTAGTGGTGGAAAAAACTCAAGTAACTGAAAAATGAACTGCCACCACATACTTTCTCTATTCCATGCTTCCATTGAAGTAATAAGAGAATGTAAGGGCATATGGGAAACAGAAAACGTCCCTTGCTTAAAGAGAAACTTAAAGTGGAGTTCTCGCCTACCCCCCAAAAAATAAATGTCAGCAGCTACAAATACTGTATCAGTTGACTTTTATTATAAGAACACTAACCTGTCCTGTGGTCCAACGTTGTCGTCACCCAAGCTAGTTCTTTCCTAGCCTCTGGGTTCCCGGTGTCAGTATTGCAAGTAAAAGAAACCAGAAGTGAAGCCTTGCAGCCTCACAGCCAGTTTCCTACTGCACATGCAAGCACTTTGCTTTGTGATTGGTCCCGTAGTCTTCTGGGACCTGTGAAGGGTTCCAGAAGACTATGGGGGGAAGTAGGGGGGTCGAACTGTCAAAACCAGGTACCCGCTCACCCTTCCCCCTAAAAAGTGCCAAATGTGGCAGTGGAGGAGGAAGGGTGCAAAAAAGTGGACCTTCCTCTTTCGGGTGGAGCTCTGCTTTAAGTTTCTTTTTAAGAAATAAAAGTCAGCAGCTACAAATACTTTAGCTAGTGACTTTTAACAAAAGGCACTTACCAGTCCAGGAGTCCAGTGCTGTCAGCACCCAGACCACTTCCTCATAATTCCTAGATGCTATGGATTCCCACACCACCGATCACCACTAAACAATACTTCCACCCTCTTTAGCCAATTTTAAAACATAATCTAAAAGGCAAAAATACTTACCCAAATCTCTGGACACAAGGGGCACTGGGTCCCAAGTCTGCTCTCTTCTGGACTGCAGAGTGGGGGGGGGGGGGTCTTTCTTTGGGTGCCCATGTCAATGCCTGGTGATGTGGACCCTTCTAATTAGGTCCATCAGTGAAGTCCTTACAAACTTCCTAAAGTCTCCAGTGGAGGAATATTAATGTCATCACAAGGGGAGGGTGGAGAGAGAAAAATTGGTCAGTGGCGGACCCAGACTGCAGCAATGGATCACCCTTTCTTTTACTACTTGGAAGGCACCCCTGAATATTAAGGTCAGTAAGAAAAAGGCTTCGGAAGGGTTTAAAAAAATATATAATATTGGGTGGGAAGGTTTTAAGTGTACCCAAAGTTTGGCTTAAGATTTGAAATAAAAATAATACAAACACAAGGCCTAAGCTAGCTGTCAGAATCTTTGCTATGTGGTTTCAGAGTCTTATTGGTAAAAATGCGAGACTGCATAATCTATAAACCAGTTTAAGTGCCAGCTCATATATATGTGGATTGGATGCCGTCAGAACCGCATTCAATCCACGACTTGCAAAAAAACATTACTTCCTATGATGCCTGTTCACATATGTCTGGTGCACTGGCGGTGCGGATTTAGTGCGGTTTGAAAAAGAGTCATGTACGATTTCTGAGCAGTGCCTTCAGTTTCAGGTGAGGATTACATGGTATTGACTTCTATGGGAACCATTTCTAAACCACATATGTGTGAACAGGATAAAATCCTGAGCTAATCCTGTCCTGAACCCAATGTAAACCTGACACGAACCGCTGAACAACTACTGTATTAATTAGCAGTGAAACCTGAGCTTCAATCAGCACCACACGTGTGAATCAGCTCTAAGGAAGAGTATTGCAGTGAATTTACCTGTCCGACATCTGTCCTGACACAAATGAGCCAATGAGCACTCCCAAAAAGAAAAGTGAGGTAGTTAATGGTCCTTTCCAGTCATTGTCACAGATCAAGTCCCACTGCAAGAAAACAGAGTAAAAATTAGCATTTGCCCTTTTCCCATTAAAGGAAACCTGTCTCTGAAGATCTGATGACATCAACAGTTTCTGAGCCTGGCTCTCATGATAATCCAGTGACTTCAATACTTTCTGAGCCACCTCCCCCTACCAAGCATGCAGATTAGGAGATCTGATTTCACTCTGACTCTGCTAACTGCGTAATTTTTCAGGGCAATGACTAAAATGATTGAAGCTGTAGTTTAACCTATATGTGATATATCTGATATATTGTACAGCATGTCGCCATCAGTACGTGGGCTGTATATTACAATGTTTAAGAACTTGTATTGGAGAATATTTTTGCGACTCGATGAATTCACAAGCTAAACAAATATCAAGTGTTTCACGACATTTTAGAGAGGTGCATGGGAGGGATCCTTTTTTTTGTTTGTGGCATAGAAAGGGTGCTTGTATTGCAAAGAGGAGGACATAGACACCACAGATTATTGCAGAGAGAGGCTTGGTGGATTCGATTGCAGACCAGGTCACCTCTGGGTTTGAACCTCAGGTGGGACCTTGATTTGCATTTGAGTTAACTTTTGTTCCACCTCTGCCATCAGTGGTTTGTGTTTTCTACTCTCCTCTATTCTTATACTCTTTATATTTTTTATATATATTATATGTTGAAAAGGTTTGATATGTCCCCACAATATTTTTGTACTTTTATAGGATTGGTTATGGCTGTGTATCTGTTCTTACGGCAGCTGATTAGCCATCCACCTACCTCCCTGTGTTTGCAAGTGGAAATAATTATTTGAATTATAGGAGGTGAGTGGTATATATGTATCTTCAGCTTGTTGTAACCAGGCTATGAATAAGGTCTTTTCTGGACTAAAACGTGTTAGCGTGGGTTGTGCTATGGAGCAGTTTCCTCCTCATTTTCAATAAAGAAGATTTATTTACTTTTCACCTTGTTGCCAACATTTGTTCACAAGTATCTATTGGGAAGCAGATGAAGTAAAGCACCATACCATAGCCTGGGAGAGAGTTAATTGGGTTGCAGCACCTCACTTGTGTGGAAAGTGTATGTGGATGTTCTCCAATTGGGTGGTCCCCGATCAGAGGCAGATGGCTTATCGTGTATGGTGAGATCTTTTAATGGAGTTGGTTCCTGAGAGCAAAAGACAATCACAATTGTAGTCGCAAGCAGTGGATTTATATAATGCAGCATGTAGAGAAAGAGTCAACAGATTTTCCACTCATGACACCAGTAATATCCCGGAGGACTTGGCATGCAATCAGGAATATCATGAGATTTTTTTAAGCTAAGAAATCTGAGGTGACAGCTTGGTGGGATTTGACAGGTCCTAAATAATACCTGTCTGAACAGATGATACCACAAGGTTTGCAGATAAGAATTTGTAACCTGGTGGAATGCAATTCTGCATAAGTGCTCTTTTGAATTAATGCATTTCCTTGTGGAACAGGAAGAAATGAATATTGATACAGTGATAAAAAGTCATTTAAAGGATTGTTCCCTAAGTTTGAACATTTGCCTCAGTTTCCAGATTTGGATAAGAATTTACAGGATACTGTTACTAAATTAGAGAATGAATTTATGGAGGTTAAAAGAGCCAATTTCTCCTTTACTGCTCTAAAATTAATAAAACCTTAACATATATTTTGAAATTATGAGTAACATATTTTTAAAGTTTTTCCTTAGGCATTTAAAAACAGCTTGGAATGATGATAACTGACTTTTACTGAAAGAATAGACATTACCATCTGCTACTTTAATCACAGCATAATTCTGGTCTACCTGTATACTGCACATAGCCTTATTATTGCATTTAGTGCAAGTCCTAACGTGACATGGGTGGCTGGCTAGAAATAGCAAACGCCACCTGCATCCATGCTGTGATTTCGGAGGGCTAATATTTGTGATTGAGCAGGGGTGAAGGGTATCTGGCCATAGCGACAAGAAGTGCTGATGGTATGGGTAACACAGTGAATGGCAGCACAACTATTAAAGTCAGTAATTGACATGTAGACTGCCACAAAGCCATGTATTTCAGGTTGCAGTATATATCAGCTCTAGCAATGAATGTTTCTTATTTTCACCATTTTGATCTGTTAAAGTAGAACTAAAGGCAAAACATTTTCTTTTAGTTTTGGATATAGTGGAGATGTCAGATTATTATTGCCCTCTGTGCCCGTTAGGGAGATTCATCCTCCCTATTTGTCTTGTTTACCATTATCATTGTAAGTAAATAAATCCCCAAATTTTGGGTTGTCACCAAAACAGGAATAGAGGGGAAATTGTCCAGTGGGTTCACTAGCTCTGGTGACCCCTGTGACAAATTGCAAAAAAAGAAATTTTTTTTTCTATCCAAAATGAAAAAAGCTATGTCTATAGTTCAACTTTAAAGTGATACTAAAGTCTTGTTATGGGGGCACCCAAGCAGCCGTGTCCATTCACACAGAGTAGCAGCTCAGCCCCGCCCCTCCCTCTTCTAATTGGCTCACTGGCGGAGATTGACTCCAATGGCTCCCGCTGCTGCCTCAGCCAATCAGTAGTGAGTCCCCGGAGAACCAAGGCTCTTGTGGACATCGCTGGTTCGGGATGGGGCTCAGGTAAGTGTTAGGGGGGCTGCTAAACCAAAGGTTTTTTACCTCCCTGCATACAATGCATGAAGGTAAAAAACCTCGAGCCTTTAGAACCACTTTAAATATACCATTAAAAATGTTATATCTGTTTGGTAAGTGCAAACGAATACCTGTTAAATCTGCCAAAAATGCAGTCGACTGATAACTTCCTGTACACTTGGGCTTTGCTACCCTGTTATCAATTAGCATCGTTCCCAGTTCTCTTTATGTATGACAGAACTCCTCCCCCCTTTTGTTATGGAGATGGGGAGGAGGGTATTTTATAGTCCTAACAAATTTCCGGCCCTAGGGTTAACAACACTGCACCTCCATCAATAAGAGTACGAATAGTAGGGATGCCCTCCCAACACAGGACATTTGTTACTGCTAGACTGCCCAGGTGAAAGAAAAGGAAATAAATGCCCCCCCAAAAAGAGAACTAATCCAAAAACGACTGTAAGCTACAATATATTACATTTTTCTTGTGATTAGATACACTTTAAACTGCACAGAGAGCTTGCATATGATGCAGCGTATAGAAACAGAAAATTATGAACATTTCATTATAGTTCCTAATATAACTCAATCGGAGACACTTTATATGCTCAATGATGCATCATAACATTGGTGTACACATATGCAATGGTAAACCCTTTGGTCTTCCTTAACAAAATGCAAAGACCAGTGCTGCAGTAAATTGGGGTTCTCAAAAAATTTCACTAGTTCAATAATGTATGCTAAGTGTGACAAGAGGGTAGACCTTATTTGTTGCGGCTCTGGTCGAATGCTAGGGGTATGCAACCTCATGGACCATCCGTTTGTTATCCTATAAAGTAGGCACATTGAACATGGAAGAAAAAAACATCAGGGCCTCATGGCTGTGATGGATATACCATATTTTTTGCTCCATAAGACACACTTTTTTCCCCCCCAAAAAAGGGGGAAAATGTCTGTGTATCTTCTGGAGCGAATATGAAACGGCCAGCCCGGTATTCCCGCCACCGCCATTTTAGAATACCGGGCTAGCCGCTCGGCTATTCTGTGCAGCAGAACCTGCTCCTCAGTCCTACCTGTTCCTCGGTCCAGCGGTGTCCTCACTGTCATCTCTCCCAGGCCCCGGCATCTTTAGTGTGGGCACCCAGCTGTGGCAGCTTGCGGCTTCACAGCCGGGTGCCCACTGTGCATGCGCAAGAAGCGCTGTGCTTTGTGACAAGTCCGGCAGTCTTCTGGGAGCTGTTACGTGCCCCAGAAGACGGGGGGAGTGGGGAGAGAGGACAACTCCGCGGAAGTGGGAGCAGGTATCTGTCAAATTCGGGTACCCGCCCCCCCTTCCACTCCCCAAAGGTCTGCAGTCTCTGGTCATCTCCTGTACTGTGTCCGCAGTCTCTGGTCATCTCCTGTACTGTGTCCGCAGTCTCTGGTCATCTCCTGTACTGTGTCCGCAGTCTCTGGTCATCTCCTGTACTGTGTCCGCAGTCTCTGGTCATCTCCTGTACTGTGTCCGCAGTCTCTAGTCATCTCCTGTAATATGTCCGCAGTCTCTGGTCATCTCCTGTACTGTGTCCGCAGTCTCTGGTCATCTCCTGTACTGTATCCGCAGTCTCTGGTCATCTCCTGTACTATGTCTGCAGTCTCTGGTCATCTCCTGTACTGTGTCCGCAGTCTCTGGTCATCTCCTGTACTATGTCCGCAGTCTCTGGTCATCTCCTGTACCGTGTCCGCAGTCTCTGGTCATCTCCTGTACTGTGTCCGCAGTCTCTGGTCATCTCCTGTACTGTGTCCACAGTCTCTGGTCATCTCCTCTACTGTGTCCACAGTCTCTGGTCATCTCCTCTACTGTGTCCACAGTCTCTGGTCATTTCCTGTACTATGTCTGCAGTCCATTGGTTCTGAATATTTTTTTTCTTGTTTTACTTCTCTGAAACCTAGGTGTGTCTTATGGTCAGGTGAGTCTTATGGAGCGAAAAATACGGTAAATACTCTCAGAATCAAAAAAAGGTGGAATGTATATTCCCTTGCATTGGCATAGGATTTCTTTATTATTTTGTCATAGGCCTGCTTTGAGAAGGGCAGATAAGATAGGGTAAGGTTCAGAAATAACTTTTCAGATTTGTCCTTCCTCCATTTCTGGCACTTTAACTTCCTGCAGTAGACAACATTTCCTGACAAAACCATTTGTTCCATACGCATACAAGTGTTTATTTGAACCTAAATCATCTGACAATCTCTTCATCTACATGGTAGGCTTCAGTCATATGTCTAACATTTACACTTCCGTTTTACAGTCCTATTAGTTTGTGTGTGTGGGTGCCTGTAAAACGTTGGAAACAGAACCTTAAGGATTTCATATCTAACTAAAAAAAAAAGAACTATTACTGTATAGCTTTTTATCAGTGTTGTGTTTGCTTTACATTAGTCAGACATAATAAGGCAAAGTACAAAAAATAAATTAATCAACTGGCACAAGCTGTGGTTTGTAAATATATCACGATTACAGTGCACTTTAGCCTCAGGAAAGCCGATTAAATGGAAAAGTTGAATGTAGGTGAAAGTGCGCAAAGCTTTTACTTAAAGGAATATTAAAAGATTTAAAAGCAAAAAAAACAACAAACGTGTCATACTTGCCTGCTCTGTGCAGTGGTTTTGCACAGAGCAGTCCCTATCCTACTCTTCTCGGGTCCCCTGCTGGTACTCCTGGCCCATCCCACCTGCCGAGAGCCCCCACAGCAAGCAGCTTGCTAAGGGGGCACCAGCTCCCTGCTCTCTCTGGCTGTGACTGACAGAAGCAAAAGCCAATGGATCTGCTGTTGTCTCAACCAATGAGAAGTGAGAGATCCAGCAGAGACACTGCTCTCGTACACATTGCTGGAACAAGAAAATGCATAATAGAATGACAGAATGCATGAAGGTAAAAAACCATCAGCCTTTATAACCAGTTTAATATTGCTACCTATCAACATAAGGACACAAAGATGATTGCAATGGAAACCATTGTCAATCATATCTAGGTAAAAAACACATATGCACATCAGGTCATTACAACAGCACAAATGATTGGCTACTAATGAATAACAAAAGAAAGAAAGTTATAACATGTGTAAGGTAGATGCAAAAATATACAAGTTGGGTGAACAACTTCACCCAAAAGCTCAACTTGCGATACTAATTATCAGCCTGTCTGTTCTACTCTACCTGAACATGTATTACTTTAGCTTGGTTTCCTGCCAGCAACACAAACCCAAAACTCATGATCTCGAAATATCTCAAAATGAAGTTCACCCCCACCTTGCAGGGTTCTTTGGTGAAAACTAGGAACTGCCTAGACTGTGCAATTTTGGAGGCCACAAGTCTTAAGGGATGACACAGTAATTTTAACCATACCTTGGTGGAAGCTAGAAGAATACACAAAGTGACACTGGGGTTGATTTACTAAAGGCAAATAGACTGGGAACTTTGCATGTGCAGTTGCACTCTGCAAGATGATTATTCTCAGAGCTTAGTAAATGATGGAAAGCTCTGCTGAATTCCTTCATCCAAGCAAAAATGCTTTTGTTTCCCTTAACTTCCTTTTGTGCTATGTGCTCCTCACTACCTGCCCCAGAAAAAATCAAGGAGGTTAGGTCTATGGTACACAATGAGCATAGCCAGTCTGCATCCAACATTGGGAGGTGGCTAAAAGCGGGATGAATAAATAGAACACTGCACACATACGCCACAGTTCTTCTACCCACAAAATACTATTTAATTACTATGCCACAAGTAACAGACTCCTATAAACCTCAGGTTAAAGGATCATTTTTAAACCCTGATTAAAATGAGAATTATAATATTTAGAAATCTACACAGGGCGGATTCAGTTTTGATCAGAAGGGGATCTGTTCACAGATCAGAGTAGAATGATGGCAGATGAGCCATCTGTGTACGCTCAGTTACTGCAGAGCAGGTATGGATGGATGCCACCTGCACGTTTACACTCGACTGCCCTCTGATCCAAACCGCCTTGGTGGAGGACAACGGATCCCCTTTTGTTTATTTTTTTTTAGTGGATCGCGTTGAACCGGAGGTAGGTAGGTGTAAATGGACACAAGTCCATGAATGGACGGTTCAATCAGGTCCATCTGAAAAACGACAGGTGGACATGCGGATACCCTTTGTGTGAAAGAAGCCTACCTGGTAGCTATCAACATCACATCATATCAGACAGAAGATGGAAAATTCCAAGGACATGTTAATCATTAAATAACCACTTCTAATGAGTAATGACATCAAGTTATCTTCACTGAACTCTCACATTCTCATCAGCTAGTTATAGTTTGTTACAGACTGTCAGCAGCCAATCTGAAATTGGTAACTGGTATGATTGTAGTGCCTACCTTGTTTGTGCTTTTAATGGCAGGCAAAACCGATGCTGAAACTGTGCAGTGCAAATGCTCAAATGGAAAATTATGGCTCACATATATAAAATGTGCTGCTCTTTTGCAAATGCATGGGGGTGCCATTAAATCTTAATAGCACCCTCTACGCATCAGAAAAAGCGGCGCATTTATGGGTATGTGAAACCACATGGTGCCACTGCACCATCCAAATAGAGCTTTCATTTGGTGGCATTTGATCACCTGTGCTCTTTTTATTTTTTGCGCTATAAACAAAAAAAAATAAAAACAAAAAAAACAAAAAACAGTATTTTTTACTTTGGCTATAAAAAAAAAAATATATAGTAAACTCAAAGTTAGTCATAAATTTAGGCCGAAATTTATTCTGCTACATGTTTCTAGTAAAAAAAATCCCAATAAGTGTACATTGATTGCTTTGTGTGAAAGTTATAGCATCTAGGAACTATGGTATAGATACTGCATATTACGCTTTTTTTTTGCAATACAACGCTGCACTAGTTTAACTGACAATTGCGCGGTCATACAATACTGTACATAAATGAAATTTACATCCTTTTTTTCACACAAATAGAGCTTTCTTTCAGTGGTATTTTTTTCACCTATGCGCTTTTTATTTTTTGTGCTATAAACAAAAAAAGACCGATAATTATGAAAAAAACCCCAATATTTTCTCATTTCTGTCATAAAAAATAACCAAAAAACTACAATTTTGTTAAATTTAGGCCAAAATGTATTCTGCTAGATGTTTTTGTTAAAAAAAAAAAATCCACATAAATGTATACTCATTGTTTTGTGTGAAAGTCGTAGCATCTTCAAACGATGGTATAGATAATGGAATTTACACAGCTTTTACTGACTGCCCATCACATTTCTTGAGGTGCTAAAATACCAGGACAGTACAAACACCCCCAAATTACCCCTTTTCGGAAAGTAGACACCCTACACTATCTGCTGAAAGGCATGTTGAGTCCATGGAAGATTTATTTTTTTCTACAAGTTTTGTAAAATGACAAAACATTTTTTTTTTTTTTTTTACACAAAGTTGTCTGCTACTTCTACCGAGTATGGGGATACCACATGTATGAGACAAATGACCCCTTTTTAGAAAGTAGACACCCAAAGGAATTCAAAAAGAGGCATGGTGAGTATTTTGCAGATCTCATTTTTTCTCACAAGGTTTTTAAATATAAAAAAAAAAGAAAAGAAAAAATATGTTTTTGTTTTCTTTCTTCATTTTCCAAAACTTGTGGCAACAAATGAGATCTGCAAAATACCATGCTTCTTATCAAATTCCATGGGGTGTCTATTTTCCAATAAGGGGTCATTTGGGGGAGTTTGGTGCTATCCTGGCATTTCAGGGCCTCCAAAACTGTGATAGGTAGTCAGGAAATGTAATGAGGAAATAAAGCCCTTTAAAAGCCTGAAGGTGCTTATTGGATTTTGGGGTCCTGTACTTGACTGTACATGTGGTATCCCCATACTCGAGAGAAGTAGCCAAATGTATTTTGGGGAGTAATTCCACATATACCCATGGCATGTGTGAGCAATAAATCATTTAAGTGACAATTTTGGGTAAACATTTTTTATTTTTTTGTCATTTTCCAAAAACTTGTGATAAAATAATAAAATTCTTCTATTGACTCAACATGCCTCTCAGCAAATAGTTTGGGGTGTCTACTTTCCAAAAATGGGTCATTTTGGGGGGTGGGGGCATTTGATGACCATCATTAGAAGTTTATGCCACACATCACTCACTCTTCTAACTGAAGACCAAGCCTTTCCTGACACTTTTTGTTCACGAAAAAAAAAAAAAGTATTTTTTGCTAGGAAACCCCCAAACATTATATATATTTTTTAAAGCAAACACCCTAGTGAATAAAATGGTTGGTGCTGCAATTTTTTACATCACATAGTACTCGCACAGCGATTTTTCAAACACAAATTTTTTTGAAAAAAATACACTTTTTTTACTTTTAATGCACACAAAACACCATTGGGCAATTATTTGGTAGAGTATAAAAGATGATGGTATGCCAAGTAAATAGATACCAATGCAATGGCGACAAACTATCCATAGGCAATGCTTTAAAACCCTTTACAAGTTACCATGTTAGAGTTAATTTAAATTATTTTGATTTTTTAAATTAATTTTACACTGTCCCTTTCATTTTTTTTTTTATCACTTTTAATGCTATTACAGGGAATGCAAATATACCCTATAACTTCAATGGGCATTGTCATATACTCTAGTTTGAGAAATCTGGGGTCTATCAGACACACTTGCTGGGGAGAAATTGTTTGAATGCAAGGTGGCCAGAAAAATGAGGGACTCATCAATGCAGAGGTTTTGTTGGGGAGTATAGACATCTGCAAATTTCTGGTTAAGGTGATTTACAAGGCGCCAAATTTTGTGGAGCCGGTCAAATTCAGGGTCACCCCAAGGACAACAGAGTGTGTTGTCATTGAAATTCATAAAACACATTATACTCTCATATCTACATCTGGCCATGGCAGCAGAGAACACGGCATATGATGAAACCCTATTGGGTTTCAATGCGAATGGTCTGGCAAGGTTTGAATTTGGGTTGGCGGAGATAAACTGTTGTGCATATAAATTGCTTTGATCCACAATCAATGCATACAGATCTTCCATGAAAAACAGCTCCAAAAAATCAAGGGGAATATTTAAATTTGCTGTTTCCACCTGAATTCCGGGTTGAGCAGTGAATGGAGGAAGTTCAGGTGTTGCAGAATTTGTGGGCTGCCAATCGGGATTTGCAAGCACATCCGGAAGGATACTAGGGGCACTACGGGCCTGTGTGCAAATTCTTGGTGGCTGCGGCACACAACTTGTGCTCGCCACCGCACCAGCTTGTGCATCACTTATGGGACTCGCTACATCACCAAGTGGTACTGCAGTGCTGGTATGTGAAAGACCAGGATGTACTAGGCTGCTGGTGCTCGCCAGTTCACTAAAAAGGTAGAACGGCACTAGTACTGGCAGTCTGCTGCATATGAGAGGAGTCATGCGATTGTAACATCTCAGCAACCTGGGATCAGGTATGCCTGATCTTAGCAGGGACCTCTTCTCCATCGTCTGAGCTATCTGTCAGGGTGCCGCTGCTGTCTACAGGTTCGTATTCTGAGGCTGATTGTGTCAGTGAGTCTTCCCCTTCGTTCTCATCTGACATGCTCATAATCCTGTAGGCCTCTTCACTAGAGTACCTTTCCATTGACGTTTTGGTCACTAAATTTATAGGTACCTAGTGCGACTCACAGGAAAAAAGAGCACCTGCATGTCAGGGACTGCTTGAACCGCTACAAAAAAAAAGTATCGGCAAATGCCAAGAGAGATCAGGCCTGATTCTGGGAATGCTGCGGTTTTGTGTGTAATGTACTAAATAACAGTGACCTAAATGACACTGCACTTGCTGGGGGGGGGGGGGGAGTGTAGGGGCTAAACGCAGGTGCCGGGGATGATCCTGCTAACGCTGTGTTTTTGGGGACACTATACTAATGTGAATGCTGGCATAGTGCTGATCTGATCAAAGATATTGATTCATTCTGACGCTATCTGGGAGGGGCAAGAAAAAAAGTGGGTGCATGAATCATGTATATATACAGTCAGGTTCATAAATATTGGGACATCGACACACTTCTAACATTTTTGGCTCTATACACCACCATAATGGATTTGAAATGAAACGAACAAGATGTGCTTTAACTGCAGACTGTCAGCTTTAAGTTGAGGGTATTTACAGTCATGGCCGAAATTGTTGGCACCCTTGATATTTTTCCTGAAAATCAAGTATTTCACACAAAAAAGGTATTGCATTAACACATGTTTTGCTATACACATGTTTATTCCCTTTGTATGTATTGGAACAAATATAAAACAGAGGCAGAAAAGCAAATATGACATAATGTCACACAAAACCCCAAAAATGGGCTGGACAAAAGTATTGGCACCCTTAACTTAATATTTGGTTGCACACCCTTTGGAAAACATAACTGAAATCAGTCGCTTCCTATAACCATCAATAAGCTTCTGACACCTCTCACCCGGAATTTTGGACCACTCTTCCTTTGCAAACAGCTCCAGGTCTCTCTTATTGGAAGGACACCTTTTCCCAACAGCAATTTTAAGATCTCTCCACAGGTGTTCAATGGGATTTAGATCTGGGCTCATTGCTGGCCACTTCAGAACTCTCCAGCGCTTCTTTGCCATCCATTTCTGAGTGCTTTTTGACGTATGTTTGGGGTCATTGTCCTGCTGGAAGACCCAGGATCTTGGACGCAAACCCAGCTTTCTGACACTGGGCCCTACAGTGCGACCCAAAATCCTTTGGTAATCCTCAGATTTCATGATGCCTTGCACACAGTCAAGGCACCCAGTGCCAGAGGCAGCAAAACAACCCCAAAACATCATTGAACCTCCACCATATTTTACCGTAGGTACTGTGTTTTGTTCTTTGTAGGCCTCATTCCGTTTTCGGTAAACAGTAGAATGATGTGCTTTACCGAAAAGCTCTATCTTGGTCTCATCTGTCCACAAGACGTTTTCCCAGAAGGCTTTTGGCTTACTCAAGTACATTTTGGCAAACTGTAGTCTTGCTTTTTTATGTCTCTGTGTCAGCAGTGGGGTCCTCCTGGGTCTCCTGCCATAGCGTTTCATTTCATTTAAATGTCGACGGATAGTTCGCGCTGACACTGATGCTCCCTGAGCCTGCAGGACAGCTTGAATGTCTTTGGAACATGTTTGGGGCTGCTTATCCACCATCCGGACTATTCTGCGTTGCAATCTTTCATCAATTTTCCTCATCCGTCCACGACCAGGGAGATTAGCTACAGTGCCATGGGTTGCAAACTTCTTGATAATGTTGCGCACTGTGGACAAAGGCAAATCTAGTTCTCTGGAGATGGACTTGTAACCTTGAGATTGTTGATATTTTGCCACAATTTTGGTTCTCAGGTCCTCAGACAGTTCTCGTCTCCTCTTTCTGTTGTCCATGCTTAGTGTGGCACAGACAGACACACAATGCAAAGGTTAAGTGAACGTCTCTCCTTTTTATCTGCTTTCAGGTGTGATTTCTATATTGCCCACACCTGTTACTTGCCCCAGGTGAGTTTACAGGAGCATCACATGCTTGTAACATTCTTATTTATCCGCAGTTGTGAAAGGGTGCCAATACTTTTGTCCAGCCCATTTTTGGAGGTTTGTGTGACATTATGTCGAATTTGCTTTCTTTCCTCCCTTTTTTTGTTTTGTCCCAATACACACAAAGGGAATAAACATGTGTATAGCAAAACATGTGTTAATGCAATACGTTTCGTGAGAAATACATGATTTCCTGGAGAAATATCAAGGGTGCCAACAATTTCGGCCATGACTGTACATCCAAATCAGGTGAACGGTGTAGGAATTACAACAGTTTTCATATGTGCCTCCCACTTGTTAAGGGACCAAAAGTAATGGGACAATTGGCTTATCAGCTGTTCCATGGCCAGGTGTGTGTTATTCCCTCATTATCCCAATTACAATGAGCAGATAAAAGGTCCAGAGTTCATTTCAAGTGTGCTATTTGCATTTGGAATCTGTTGCTGTCAACTCTCAAGATGAGATCCAAAGAGCTGTCACTATCAGTGAAGCAAGCCATCATTAGGCTGAAAAAACAAAACAAACCCATCAAAGAGATAGCAAAAACATTAGGCGTGGCCAAAACAACTGTTAGGAACATTCTTAAAAAGAAGGAACGCATCGGTGAGCTCAGCAACACCAAAAGACCCGGAAGACCAATGGAAAACAACTGTGGTGGATGACCGAATAATTCTTTCCCTGGTGAAGAAAACACCCTTGACAACAGTTGGCCAGATCAAGAACACTCTCCAGGAGGTAGGTGTATGTGTGTCAAAGTCAACAATCAAGAGAAGACTTCACCAGAGTGAATATAGAGGGTTCACCACAATATGTAAACCATTGGTGAGCCTCAAAAACAGGAAGGCCAGATTAGAGTTTGCCAAACGACATCTAAAAAAGCCTTCACAGTTCTGGAACAACATCCTATGAACAGATGAGACCAAGATCAACTTGTACTAGAGTGATGGGAAGAGAAGAGTATGGAGAAGGAAAGGAACTGCTCATGATCCTAAGCATACCACCTCATCAGTGAAGCATGGTGGTGGTAGTGTCATGGCGTGGGCATGTATGGCTGCCAATGGAACTGGTTCTCTTGTATTTATTGATGATGTGACTGCTGACAAAAGCAGCAGGATGAATTCTGAAGTGTTTCGGGCAATATTATCTACTCATATTCAGCCAAATGCTTCAGAACTCATTGGACGCCGCTTCACAGTGCAGATGGACAATGACCCAAAGCATACTGCAAAAGCAACCAAAGAGTTTTTTAAGGGAAAGAAGTGGAATATTCTGGAATGGCCAAGTCAATCACCTGACCTGAATCCGATTGAGCATGCATTTCACTTGCTGAAGACTAAACTGAAGGGAAAATGCCCCAAGAACAAGCAGGAACTGAAGACAGTTGCAGTAGAGACCTGGCAGAGCATCACCAGGGATGAAACCCAGCGTCTGGTGATGTCTATGAGTTCCAGACTTCAGGCTGCAATTGACTGCAAAGGATTTGCAACCAAGTATTAAAAAGTGAAAGTTTGATTTATGATTATTATTCTGTCCCATTACTTTTGGTCCCTTAACAAGTGGGAGGCACATATGCAAACTGTTGTAATTCCTACACCGTTCACCTGATTTGGATGTAAATACCCTCAAATTAAAGCTGACAGTCTGCAGTTAAAGCACATCTTGTTCATTTCATTTCAAATCCATTGTGGTGGTGTATAGAGCCAAAAATGTTAGAATTGTGTCCATGTCCCAATATTTATGGACCTGACTGTATATATGCAGTATTTCTACTATAGGGCGGCGCGGAAGCGGTTAAACATGTCCAGTAAAAAATAAAATTTTGTCATAAATTTAGGCCAAAATGTATTCTGCAACATGTCTTTGCTGAAAAAAATCCCAATACAAGTAAATGAATTGGTTTACGTGAAAGTTATAGCGTTTACAAATGGCGGTATAGATACTGGAATTTTTTCTTTTTTTTTTACTAATAATGGTGGCGATCAGTGACTTATAGTGGGACTGCGGCAGGCATTCTGACACTGGGGGGAACTGACTTGGTGTCACTGACATCCCCATTGACACCAATACAGTGATCAGTGCTAAAAAAAAAAAAAAGCACTGACACTGTACTAATGGCACAGGGCAAGAAGGGGTTAACATGAGGGGCGATCAAAGGGTTAACTTTGTGCTGGGAGTGTTTTACTAGGGGCCGGGGGTTGTGTGCTTCACTGTAAGCACACTGCTTTGGATGGCTGTGTACAGCCCTCTTCCCCGTCAGTGATTGTCGGTAATCACCGGGCACTGGTGGGTAATCACCGGACAGGACCCAGTGATTGACAGCTGCAGCCGCGTATATACATGCACCCGTGCCGCCCTGTAGCAGTATTTCTGCTATAGTGCGGTCGGAAATTGGATAAAAAAGGATCAGGTCCCCTATTCTCTGCGTTTCTCGCAGATACTGCAGCCAATTCAAATGAATGGGCTGCTGTGCCTGTGCAAATGAGGCAACCAGGATCTACTACAGTGTGAATTTAGCGCTAAAGAACAACTAAAAGCAAAACTTTTTTTTTTAGTTTTGTATAGGATGGAGAGATATTAGAACACCAATTAGGTTTTTGTTGATGCCTGTGCCCCCGTTCAGTAGATTTATCTTCTCTATTAGTCCTGTTTACCATTATCAGTGAAAGCAAAAGAAAATTCCAAAATTTTGGCTTGTCCCCAGATAAGTAAAAGAGGAGAAATCTTTCAACGGGGACACTGATTTTGGAGACATGGGGGAAGGGGGGGCAACAAAGTATTCTGTACACTTGGAGGGATTTCCTCACTTCATTTTTGTTCATGGGACAGGAAGTAAGGAAAATCTCCCCAATGTAACACTGATGGCAAAAAAACAAACAAACAAAAAAAACCTGACCAGGTATAAACATTATTTACCAAAAGGAAAAAAAAAAAAAAGAAAAACCACAAAACATTTTACCTATGTTCTACTTCAAGGTGGAAATCCACTTTACTTGAATAGTGAAAGCATCACCTGCAAGCAAGCAGTGTTCAAGCTGTAGAACTCAAAATCCCTTTATTTTCTCACTGCTGTATACTACTTTTTAACAGTGCAATACACTGTTTAGGTATCTACATTCAGTACTTCCAAGGTATACTACAAACACAAGCTATGACTAAGCAGCAGAAAGAAGGTCATACTAAAAATAGATTACACAATATGAACACTGGTTAGTTTACATAGTAGTACAAGGTTAATGAAAAGTTAAATCAATGCCAACTATGTTATTAGATGATCTGCAAATGATTGCAACAACCCTTATGTCCATCATCTTTCTTTTTAGTTAGTTAATATGTTTGCTTGTTGCTAAAAGGTATGTCATATTAAAGTTTGTTTGTTTTAAAGTTTGCATTTCTAAACACAGATAGTATTGCAGATTTTTCTTAAAAAAAAAAAAAAAAAGAAGTATGGCCACAGCTTTTTTGGCTGTACTTTTCCAGTGGGTCACAAGAGTACTTTTACTTTAGTCGTCCAGTGACCCAGAGTTTGCCCACTATCAGCTGGCCGGGCAGAGCAGCACCGGGCTCAGGAAGGATCCCAACATTACAGTACATTTACAGCAGGCGAGCGGCAGCTACAAGCTAAGCGACATACTGGTATGTTGCTCAAAATATGCACAGTGGTGTGACCCCTGAACACAGCGGATCATGGTGATCGGAACCCGGTCTCTGCTAGCAGTCAGGGTATCATGGGATCGCTATGACCAATCATAGCGTTCACATAATTATATGCAAGCAAAGCTGTCATGAACGCCTAGCATTCAGAACAGCTTACTTACTATTGTGATGCTGTGATTGGTCCACAGCTATCACCTGGTACCTGACACCCTGTACCATGTGATGTGTTGTAGTCAATAATAGCATCACAATAGTAAGCAAGCTGTCATGAATGAAAGTCATTTATGACAGTTAAAATTATTGCTTATAACCGTGATCAGCTCTGTTATAAGCAATAACAGCGTAAAAAAAAAACCCTGATCACCCCTTTCAGAGTAATACAGTGTCACTATGGTGATACTGAACTATTCTGATGACAGTATGTATTTGTATTTTTTTTTACATACAGTCACCAGTTAGTATCCCTGATAACCGCTGTGACAAAGCAAGTCGTGACAAAAAATTACAACTTCAAACACTCGCCATGCCTCTGAATAAATACCTTGGGCTGTCTTTGTTCCAAAAGGGGGTCATTTGGAGAGTATTTATACAGTCCTGACATTTTAGGGCATCAAGAGATGAGATAGGCAGTCATTATAAACTGCAGAGAAGACTTATGGTGCTGCTCCAAGCTGGAAAGGAAGAGAGAGTAACCCATCAGTATATGGAAAGAGGGAGCAGAATCCCACGATGCTTCCAGTAGCTCTGATACAATGTAGGGATGGATGCTGTTCAGACCAACCCAGAGAGTCCGATGTAAGTGATGGCCTCAGCCACCGCCCTGTCCATGCCCTATTTTCAATTATACTGTATATATAGTTTGTGGACTCTTAACTTTCACACAAACTAAATATACACTGATGTGGGATATTTTTACCAAAGAAATGTAGAGGACTACATTTTTGCCTACATTTATGAAGAAAGAGTATTTGCTTGCAAAATTGTTTAACAGAAATTAAGAAAAATGTGTTTTCTAAACTTTCAGTATTTTTCGTTTATATACAGTAGCAAAAAATTAAAAACCCAGTGGCGAATAAATATGACCATAAGAAAGCTCTAGTTGTGTGAAAAACAAAAGGATGAAATTTCATTTGGGTACAGTGTTGCATGACCGAGCAATTACTAGTTAAAGTACAATGCAGAATAGCAAGAAATGTCCTGGTCATAAAAGAGGTAAAATCTTCCGCAGGTCAAGTGGTTAAAGCAGTATTAAAGCAGTAAGGAACTCAATAAAAAAAAAAACATCACTTTCTGAAAGACTTGCGCACTGTCACAACTAACAGGGATTCCATCTTCACCTGGTCTTCCTTCTGGGTTAACGGGCTCCGGCTGTTTGAAAGGCCAAGCCGCGAAGACATCACTTCCATGCATGCGCACAGGAGTATCAGCCAGAGCATAGAGCTCTGAAGGGACGGCAAGTATGCCATCCCTTCAAAGCGCATGCGCTGGTGACGTCACTGGCTGAAGAAACAGCGAATATCTCCTAAACGGTGCATGTTAAGGAGACATCCCTTGCACCTACAGGTAAGGTACAAGTGTCCAAGTGGTGTTTACTACAACTTTAAACCCAAAAACAAACATTTATCATATTGCAGCTTACCGGTTCTTAGATGTCATGGCTGCATTAGTTTTATTTTTTAGGCTCTCTTTCCTTTATTTTCATATGGGGTTCCAGCCAGTAAGTCTGTTTGTCAAAAGAACAAGCTCTCTTGCAAGATGTAGCCGCTATAAGGATGAGACAAACCATTTACCACTGAAAGGGGTGCTTAAAATGATGAGGTTTTAATAATTTATGTAAAGCCTTTATCCTTAAAGAAACAAACAATTGTTGCTGTAACTGCTTGTGTAACAGCAGTGTGCGCTGGAATTTGGCTTCAATTTGTCAGTGCATCTAAATCTAGTACATCTAACACTCCCCTGCCCCAAGACTGACAATGCTGCTGTCCAAATCTGCCCCCTGTGCGCCTTCATCCAGAGTGGGGGTACTCTGATACAGGAGGAGTGTTACTGGCTAGATCACCAGGTATAAACAGAGGGGGAAAAGCCTAAAAAGATAACTAATGCAGCCACCACATCTAATGATAGGTAAGCTGCAATATATTAAATTTGGGGTTTTGGATTTAAATACCACTTTAAGATCCACCCCTCTGCCTGATTTACAGCTGGCTGTGCCTTTCAGGGAGTGGCTGAGAGCTAAAGCTAGCTACCCCTGTCCCTCAACAGCTTGGCACTCCAGTGAGCACTGGAGGAGCAGAGTGGTGAATGCTTTCTTCTCGTAGCAGACCACGAACTGAACAATCAGCAGTCATGTGATCACTCCTTTCTTGGTCTTAGTTTAGTGCCGACATGGAACAGCTGCAGCATAGAGGTAAGTATATATGTTTGTTTGGTTGGTTTTTTTTTAAAGCCCATACTTTTCCATTAAAGGTAAAGTGTAATAGTTTTGTTTTGGGGGGGGGGGGTTGCATCTACAAATTTATAAACATATTTTTAAATACAGTACTATTCAGAGGGCGAAGCAAAAAGATAATTCAATGTCCTTAATGAAATTAACTAAAAGGAGTTCTGTGGTCACAGCATTCATTTTCATTTTATAACATCAGCTTTGTAATAGCAAAGCAATATTTTTTTTTTTTGGGCGGGGGGGGTTTACAATTCCAAAATAAACTTACTTTAAAAAGTGCCTGTTGTGTGGTGAGTTCTCTATCCACTGGCCATCTCTTTTCACAACCTCCTGGATTCCCTGCATGCTTTGCAGCCTCTCCTCTGCTGTTTACTTTTAACTTTAAAGGACTACATATCCCATGGTACCTTGCTTCCTGCAAACAGTGATTCCTGTACTGACCCAACATCTTGAAACTCCTTCTCTCAGCAACTTTCTAGTTCAGAAGGCAGGCTCCATGAATTCTGTGACACAGCAGTGCCTACTCAAAGGGTATAGAGAATATGTGTCAAAGAAGAAAGGTATTAATGAACCACTTTTCAATTAAAGGATGTGGGATCTTTGTAGGCATATTGCCCAGGGCTTACAAACAGGTGTAATGTGTCTACTGAGCAAATATGGTTAACCCCTTCCCACCACCACCTCCTGGCCCTTTAAGAGCTTTTAAATGCCGGGAGGTGGAAGTGGGCATTTGGGTCTTGTGAGCGCTGTGATTGGCTGTCACAGCGGTCACATGATCAGAAAGCTCCTGATCGCTAGTATGCTTTGAGAGCTTTCCGGTACTCGCTGGTGTCTGTGCTGACAGTGCGCACTCTCAGCACAGAGAGTTGTTTATATTAGGCCGCATATATGTGGCCTCTCGTCTTTAAAGTCCACCCGCCGAGAAGCCACATATATGCACCAGGTCAGTGGGAAGAGGTTAATGGAAACAGAATAGCTGTATAAGGGGAATAAAACTGGGCAGGGAACAACCAGACTAAAAAGGTGAGATCACTGTAGGTGTGGAAAATCTTGCACCATGAGAAGAGAAAAAAGTAGCAACAAGACACAAAAGTGGTCACCTTGCACCATCAAGTATCTTTCTACTCCTCACCTCACCCTTTCAATCTCCTCTCACATTACTATCCTACTAAGTGACATATCAGCATGGATGTCACTCCACTTCCTCAAACAAAATCTTTCCAAAACTGAGCTCTTAGTATTCCCTCCAGCCCGTGCCCCCTCCCCTGACTTCTCCATCAAGATCAATAATACAACCATCAGTCCCTCCCCTCATGCCAGGGTACTAGGTGTAATTTTAGACTCCCATCTGTCCCTTTCAGTCCCAAATTCAATCACTGTCAAAATCTTGCAGACTTCACCTCTGTAACATCTCCAAGATACGCCCGTTCTTAACCTCTGAAACCACTAAGCAACTTATTCATTCCCTGGTTATCTTTTGCCTTGACTATTGTAACTCCCTCCTCATTGGCCTACCTAATCGCAGGCTATCACCTCTTCTGTCTGTCATGAATGCTGCTGCCAGACTCATCCACCTTACCAACCATTCCATATCTGCCATCCCTCTCTGTCAATCCCTCCACTAGCTTCCCATTGCCCAACAAATAAAATTCAAAACATTAACAATAACATATAAAGCCATTTATAACTCTGCCCCTAATTACATCACCAATCTTGTCTCCAAATATCACCCAAACCGTACTCTCTGCTCCTCCCACATCCTCATGCTCTCTAGCTCCCTTGAGTCCTCCTCCCATACTTGTGTCCAGGACTTCTCCAGAGCCTTCCCCATCCTCTGGAACTCTCTTCCCCATTCTATCCGACTATCGCCTACTCTGCCCACTTTTAGGCGATCTCTGAAAACCTCTCTCTTCAGGGAAGCCTATCCCGCCTTCAGCTAATAACGGTATCTTCTATTCCTCCAATCAGTTCATCCCCCACAGTTATAACCTTTTGTACCACCAGCCCCTCCCTCTTAGATTGTAAGCTCCAAGGAGCAGGGCCCTCCTAACCCTCTTGTATTGAACTGTATCATTTCTGTATTGTCTCCCTTTAAAGCACTGAGAAAACTGTTGGCGCTATATAAATCCTGAATAATAATAATCATCAAGGTCTCTCTTAAGCTGAAGGTCAATAGGGCCATGCATTCAGCAAATTACATCTGGTTTATCTAAAACCAGCCAAAATTTGAATAGTGTATGGCCAGTAATAGTAATGTAATAGTGTTTCTCCATCAAGCAAAACTATAAAGCAGGAATTTGTTTAGTCCTAACTCCATTCATAGTATGATAATGACCCTAACAGACTGTCAAAAGCTATCAGTAATGATAAGAGGAGTAGATGGTATACAATAGATAGTATGGCCCTAACAGAGCCCTGATGCAACATCAAAACTAGTCGAGGATTACATGCAAAGACAGAAGAAAGAGTCAGCCAAATGCAGGCCATAGACAGGTCGTTTATCGGCTACATTTTCGTCCGCACGAAAAATCGGCTGATATTCACGCCGTTAGTGGGGCCAGTCCGTCGGCTGTTTTTCGCAGATCTCCTCATTTATTTTTATCGGTCATGCTGGAAAATCCACGAAAAATGGCCGTTTTTCGTGGACATTGGTAGCAGCATCGGCAATGGGGCCAACCAATTTTTTGTTTATTGGCCGACAATTCGGCCTGCCAAAGTCTGTGGTTGAACAGAGGCACATTTTCCAGAAAACATGGAACAACTTAGCCATGCATGTAACTTCAGAAAATGCACACAGGTGTGAAAGAGAATTCTAGGGATTTTCAGGGCAAGGGGTATGCATTTAATTTATATTTTTTTTACCATTTACTGCAATATAGAAAGTTTACAAAAATTCTACTATTCAAAGCATTATTTTTAAAGCATTTTATTATTATTATACAGGATTTATATAGCGCCAACAGTTTGTGCAGCACTTTTCAAAATTAAGGTACACATTACAGTTACAATACAATTTGGTACAAGAGGAAACAGAGAGCCCTGCTCGTTACAGCTTACATTTCCACTTTAAAACATTTTTTCCTATGACTTATATATACACAACAGGTAAAATAAGTATTGAACACGTCACCATTTTTCTCAGTAAATATATTTCTAAAGGCACTACTGACATGAAATTTTCACCACATGTTGATAACAACCCATGTCATCCATACATACAAAGAAACCAAGACAAAAAAGTTCAGAAATTAAGTTGTGTTATAAAATGGAATGACACAGGGAAAAAGTATTGCACACATGAAGAAAGGGAGGTGCAAAAAAGGCATAGAAAGTCAAGACACCTGCTGAAATCTCTCAGTAGTTAGAAAGCAATCCTGCCCCTTGTCAGTGCAAATTAATATCAGCTGGTTTAGTCTCAACTGATGGCCTATAAAAATATGTCTCATTACCAAGGTGTCACCTCTCATGATGGGTAAAAGCAAAGAGCTCTCTCAAGATCTTCAAAACCTTATTGTTGCAAAACATACTGATGGCATTGGTATATACAGAAGGATTTCTAAACTTCTGAATGTTCCAGTATGCACTGTTGGGGCCATAATCTGGAAGTGAAAAGACCATCATTTCACCATAAACTGGCCATGACCAGGTGCTCCTCGCAAGATTTCTTACAGATTAGTGAAAAGAATTATCAGAAGAGTTGTCCAAGAGCCAAGGAACACTTGTGGAGAGCTTCAGAAAAACCTGGAATTAGCAGGTACAATTGTTTCAAAGAAAACAATATGTAATGCACTCACCGCCATGGCATGCATACATGGTCACCACGCAAGACTCCATTGCTGAAGAACAAGCATGTTCAAGGCCATTTAAAATTTGCTGCACAACATTTAGACAAGCCTGTGAAATACTGGGAGAATATAGTTTGCTCAGATGAGACCAAAATTGAACTCTTTGGATCCCATAATACACACCATGTTTGGAGGTCAAATGGCACTTCACAACAACCAAAAACACCATACCAACAGTGAAGTTTGGAGGTAGCAACATCATGGTGTGGGGCTGTTTTTCAGCATGCAGTACTGGCAAACTTCATATCATTTAAGGAAGGATGAATGGAAAAATGTACCAAGACATTCTTAGTAAAAATCTGCTTCCATCTACCAGGATGATGAAGATGAAACAAGGGTGGACATTTCAGCAAGACAATGATCCCAAACACAAATCCAAGGAAATTCGCAATTGGTTTCAAAGAAAGAAAATAAAGCTGCTAGAATGGCCCAGCCAATCACCCGACTTGAATCCAATAAAAAAAAAAAATCTATGGAAAGAACTAAAGATAAGAGTTCATAGAACAGGCACAAAGAACCTTCAAGATCTGAAGAATGTTTGTGTGGAAGAATGGACCAGAAATCACACCTGAGCAATGCATAGTTTCTCCATACAGGAGGCATCTTGAAGCTGTCATTACCAACAAAGGATTTTGTACAAAGTATTAAATACATTTCAGTTAGCTTGTTCAATACCTTTTCACTGTATCATTCATTTTTATTATACATGACTTAATTTCTGAACTTATTTGTTTGGGTTTCTTTGCATGTATGGATTGCATGAGTTGCTACTGACATGCGGTGAAAAGTTCATGTCAATAGCACTTTTAGAAATATATTTACTGAGAAAAATGCCCTATACCTGCTATTTAGTATGTCCAATATGAAAACCCAGAACAGTTTGTTCAACTGTCCACTGCTTAAAAATCCAAACCAGTCCTTGTGTACTAAGAGAGAAGTACTGTATATGTCTTCCATTTGGCTTATTGAGTTATGTATGTGTAATCTGAACTCCTGCTATACAAGTCAATTCACAATAGGCTATTTTGGATATTCCTAGCATAGCAGTAAAGTGTCATTAAACCCACATTGTAAAAACTATCATTAATTGCTGTTCATACTCACTCAGTCACTATAGGATTTGTTTTCTTTATTCTGCAAAAAAAAAACCTGGCTGGTCCTGTTCTCTATCTCCCCCTTCTGTCCATTTCCCCAATGCATTGGGGATTTTCAAGAGCAGTGCTGGCAGCTACTGCACATGCTCAGTTTTCAGTGAGTTGCTATGCCGAGCATTTCCTCCCTATCACATCTGAGCAGCCCATGTGACTAAAGAACACGTGGGTGTATACACAATGGTAAAGGATAACCCAGTCCCTCCTTCCATGCCCACTAAACAGCTAAACACAATGGAGGTGGCATTTTGCATCTTGGTTGAAGGAAGCTTCACCTCCCTGCTATTCTAAGACACAGACTGAAGGGGCGTGAAACAGCCTGTGATGGAAACAATCTACCAACACCATGTTATTGCCAAAAAATAATAAAGATTTAATTTCAAATATATATTTGTATGGCAATTTTTAAACATTTTATTGATACTATTTACTTTTACTCTGTACCCCAAAAGCTGTTTTTTTTTTAACATGTGACCAGCAGCAGAAGACTAGAAGTTCCTCCTGCTTATGTTTCCCTGTAGACAGGCTGGGAAAGAGCTGGGACATGTGACAGCTGTATATCAATGAGGAAAAAGGTACTCAAGTGATTTTACAGACAATGGGACAAGGGACAATGTAAATTAAACAGTAGGCGTATCACTTTAACTGCCTCCCGCCCACCATATAGTAATATGACGGATGCAAGGTGGTTCTCTCGTTCTGGGAGGATGTCATATGACGTCCTCCCATTCTAACCGCGCATGCACGGCTCCGGGAGTGCGCAGCGTGGCGATCGGCGGTGCGCTGTGTCCCTCGGACACAGCGGATCACTGATCAATGGAAAGAGCCGAAGATGTCGGCTCGGTCATGGGATCAGCTTTGTCCAATCACAACTGATCGCATGTAAATAGGGAAATGCCGGTTATCGGCATTTCTCTCCTCACGAGCTGTCACGCTGACAGCTCGAGAGGAGAGCCGATAATCGGCATCCCTCAGAGGGGAAATGCACACTGATCATCAGGGCACTGATGATCAGTGTGCCCTGATGATCTGTGTAGCCCCAGCAGTGCCACCTGTCAGTGTCCATCAGTGTCGGTTGTCAGTGCTCATCCTTGCCACCTGCCAGTGCCCATCAATGTCACATTTCAGTGCCTACCAGTCCACATCAATGCCACAAATCAGTGCCCATCTGAGCTGCCTTTCAGTGCCACCTATCAATGCCAGTCAGTGCCACCTATTAGTACTGCCACTCAGTGCAGCCAATCAGTGCCAGTCAGTGCCACCTATCAGCGCTGCCAATCAGTGCCGCCTATCAGTGCCCGTCAGTGCCGCCTCTCAGTGCCATATATGAGTGCTGCCTTTCAGTGCCCAGCAGTGATGCCTGTCAATGCCCATCAGTGCCACCTAATCAGTGTCCATCAGTGCAGTCTATCAGTGCCCATCACTGCAGCCTCATTAGTGCACATCAGTGAAGGAGAAAAATCACTTATTTACAAAATTTTATAACAAAAACTAAGAAAAAACTTTGTTTTCAAAATTTTCAGTGGTTTTTGGTTTAAGAAAAAATAAAAAACCCAGAGGTGATTCAATACCAGCAAAATAAAGCTCTGTCACAAAAAAATGATAAAAATTTCATATGGGTACAGTGTTGCATGACCGTGCAATTGTCATTCAAAGTGAAACAGCGCTGAAAGCTGGAAAATGGCCTGGGCAGGAAGGGGGTATAAGTGTCCTGTAGGCTAGTGGTTAAGCTAGTTTAGTGAATAGCTATAAAATTATCCTTAAGGCTTCATGCACACTGCAGTCTTCTAAATGCTTTTCTCCTACCAGGAAAAAAAGCAGCTGCAAAAACGCTCCTAAACTGCATTTTTTCAAATGCCTTTAGGTAGGTCAAGCGCCTGGGCGTTTTTTTATTTCAATTGTCAAAAAATTAATTCTGGCTATTGAAATGAAAACTTGTTCAAATACTAAAATCACGTTAATGTGTGTTTAGATGACTTTACATGTGTTTAGCCATTTTTTTTTCATTTTTTATAATGTTTTTTACTAAACGCATATAGTGTGCATGGAGGCAAAAAAAAGAAAAAAAATGAAATGCCTGTAAAAGCAGAATTTTTTATCCCAAGTGTGCATGAGGCCTTAACAAGTGCTTTTTTTGTTTGGAAAGGTTAAAATCCTGCACAGGTTATTTTTCTTGCTGTCTTTGTCCTATTAGAGAAAAATGACCTTCATGTCCTGTCCCAGAGATGCAACAGAAGTCTGAGAGTGATGGAAATTCCCCCCCCAAAGTTTTTACAGATATCCAAACATTCCCCACACCATAAAATATGCCTAGGGATACACAAGTGCATGACATGCTGGCTGAGAATAGAAAATTAAAAACCTTCAGATATAGCATTTCAGCATTACCTAGTACAAATGTTGAAATATTTTTGTCCTAAACATAAAGACAATTAAATTGGTTGTAAATCATTACATATGCCCAGTTAAATGACTGGGCTTAGGTGATAAAGATGAAACAAATCATGGTATACGTTGCATCAATTTATCTGCACCATCTTTCCTCTACATCCTTTCAAAGTCCACCTTGTGTGAGCTTTGAGAAAATAAGGGGTGGAGAGAGCTGAAGTTACACTCTGCAGAGCTCAGTGAGGAGAGCTCTGAAAGCTGATTGAAGGGAAGAGACACACCCCCTTCACACAGCACACAGGAACAGAGCTGAGGCTGTCAATAACAGTCTATGTGTTGGATCTCCATCCCTGGTCACCTTTTTTCTCTTGGTTTTAGGTAAATTTGTCATAAGTGATTCATGCTGATAGCAGACACAAATCACACTTAGTGCTCTGGATAGAGACAAGTACACACTATAGAAGGATATGCTTTGTTCACAACCACTTTAAACAAAAATATATAATGCATTCTATTTAAATTCTGTGGTTTAGGGTGGCCATAGTGGTTCCCACTAATACTCAGATTTGTGAAAAAAGTTGGATAATCTCCAATCAAAAAGGCCTAGGACATCATAAAGAACTCATTAGTGTTCTCTTGGGAGGTAATAAAGGCTTACATTTTTGCAAGAAATCCAAATGAACCATTGCTTGCAAAAATGTTTTTTTTATTGCCACTCTATGCTCATTCAAGGTAACCAGAAAGGTATACTGTCTGCTATCTATGGATGCCAATATGAAAGCATAACCTTCTAAGATTTTACAAAGTAATGTTTATAAATCAGAAACCCAACCAACTGAGCCAATATGCTCATAATCATATGTGAATTACATAGCAAGACATAAAATGTATTTTACATGGATAATAATTGTCTAAATGTTTTCCGGTTCACTTGTGTTTTAGTATTCATTCTCTGCAGGTAATACTATTTGTTTACACTGCCTGTTAAAAAGAAACACTGATTTTTGAAAAAAAGATCTATAGTGCTGTCAAGACAGAACTTCTCTGTCTGGGAATTTGTATAAATTTTTGTAGTGGAAACATCAGGGGAAAAAACAAGCTATCAGTTATCAGGTGATGAAGTATTACGAAAGATTGTTTTTTTGTGAAACGAAAGTTGCCATAAACTGCTTTATAAATAAAGAGTAAAAAACTGATTCCTCCATCTACACAAAGTGGGTGGATAAAGGAATTCCGCTTGCCAGGAAATTGCATTCTACAAGTGGAGCTCGCCACTGTCAGAATACAATGATTACCACATGCCGCCCAGCCACTGTAGAAATACGTTGTCAGGGCGGCACGGCTGGGCAAAACCACGTTTTAAAACGTGTGTTTTCAAAACAGGTAGGGGTCACGCGCCACCGCCCTACCTGTCCCACTGATCACGGCCGCGGATGTCAGTCGCTGGGTCACAGCCGGTCGTTACCGGCTGTGTCCTGGCAATTAGCGGCAATCACTGACAGAGAGCACAGCTTTAGTAGCTATGCTTTCTGTCAGTTCCCTCACAGCTTCTGACACGCTGAGCCGAAGAGAAGAGTTTCTCTCTCCCGATCAGCTGTCCCTCCTGCAGTACACACCCCCGCCCCCTAGTAAAACATTCCCCTCACACAGTTAACCCTTTCACTGAATAATAAACTTAACCCTTTCCTCCCCAGTGTCATTAGTACAGTGTCAGTGGTTTTTGTTTGCACTGATCACTGTATTGGTGTCACTGGGGATGTCAGTGACCCCAAGTCAGTCCCCCCCCCCCCCGCAGTGTCAGAATGTCCGCCGCAGTCCCGCCATAAGTCGCTGATCGCCGCCATAAGTTGCTGATCACCGCCATTATTAGTATAAAAAAAAATTTTTAAAATCCCAGTATCTTATCCGCCATTTCTAAACGCTATAACTTTTATAACTTTCACGTAGACCAATTAATTTACACGTATTGGGTTGTTTTTTTTTTAGCAAAGACATGTCGCAGAATGCATTTTGGCAGAAATTAATGACTAAATTTGATTTTTAAATTTTTTTTTTACTGGACATGTTTTATAGCAAAAAGTCCAAAATATTGTTTTTTTTTCCTCAAAATCGTCAGCCGGTTTTTTTATAGCGCAAAAAATAAAAAACCACACAGGCGATCAAATACCACCAAAAGAAAGCTCAATTTGTGGGAAAAAAAAAGGATGTAAATTTCATTTATGTTACGTATTGCATGACCGTGCAACTGTCCGTTAAACTAGCGCAGGGCTGTATAGCAAAAAATGGCGTAAACTGCAGTATCTATACCATAGTTTGTAGACGTTATAATTTTCACACAAAGCAATCAATATACACTTATTGGGATTTTTTTTACCAAAAACATGTAGCAGAATACATTTTGGCCTAAATTTATAACTAACTTTCAGTTTACTATATATTTTTTATAGCTGAAAGTAAAAAATATAGTTCTTTTTTTGTTTATAACGTGAAAAATAAAAAGCGCACAGGTGATCAAATACCACCGAAAGAAAGCTCTATTTGTGTGAAAAAAAGAACGTAAATTTCATTTGGGTGCAGCATTGCATGACCGCGCAATTATCAGTTGAATTAGTGCAGCACCGAGTAGCAAAAAGAGGTCTGGTCATTAAGGGGGGTAAATCTTCAGGAGGGCAAGTGGTTAAAGGCTGCAGTTGCCAATTGTCAAAAGTCCCTTCAATAGAAGTTGATCCCCTCACAACTCCTACAACCTCCTTCCCCCTCCATCCTATGCTCCCTTACCCACATCTTTAATCCCTCCCTCTCCTCCGGCACTTTCCCCTCCCCTCTGAAGCATGCATACATCACCCCCATACTTAAAAAGCCCTCCCTGGACCCCAATGACCCGAACAACCTCAGACCCATCTCCCTGCTCCCATTCACATCCAAACTCCTCGAGCGCCTAGTCTAAACCCGCCTAAGCTCTCACCTCAACGACAACAACCTCCTCGATCCCCTACAGTCCGGCTTCCGTCCCCTACACTCCACTGAAACTGCCTTACTCAAACTCTCCAACGACCTGCTAACCGCCAAAGCTAATAGCCACTATTCAGTGCTCCTACTCCTTGACCTCTCCGCAGCCTTCGACACAGTCGACCACCCCCTCCTCCTCAAAAAACTACACTCCCTCGGCCTCCGAGATTCTGCTCTCTCCTGGCTCTCAATCTACCTGTCACAACGCTCTTTCAGCGTTACCTATAATGCTACCACCTCCCCCTCACTCCCACTCTCTGTTGGGGTCCCTCAAGGCTCCGTCCTTGGGCCCCTTCTCTTCTCCATCTATACCTTCTCCCTTAGCCAACTCATACACTCTCACAGCTTCAACTACCACCTATATGCCAAGGACACACAAATCTATCTCTCAACCTCCCACCTCACCCCCTCAGTCTCCGCCCGAATCACACACCTACTGAGCGACATATCAGACTGGATGTCGCTCCACTTCCTTAAACTGAACCTCTCCAAAACCGAGTTTCTTTTCTTCCCCCCCAGCCCGGACTCCATCCCCCATTGACTTCTCCATCATGTCCAACAACGCCACCATCAAACCTGCCCCGCAGGCCAGAGTACTTGGTGTCAGTGTGGATAAAAATCAATGATTTGTTTGAAAAAAAAAATAAAAAAAAAAAAAAAATCAGATTTTTTTTATTTAAATCGGATTTTTTTAAATAAAATGGTTTTTGAGGAAAATATATTACCATCCAAAGGTTATACCAATATTGAAATAAAGATTAATTTTTTAATTATGTAGATTAAGGCTGTGTATGTTTAATTTTTTTGGTAAATAAATTCCATTAATCCATTCACAATGTCATGCTCTTCCAGAGGTTTTTGTAAGATTATTGGGCAGTTTCTCTGTCTACAAGATATTATCACAGATGCTTGGTTTACTTTTGCAGTTCTCAAAACTGAATTTGACTCAGCGGAGATCACATGCTTCTTCTTCACAGCAAAAATGTTATAACATGAACAGAGTTAAGAAAAAGACCTTCATCCTAATTTCTGCAAACCTATGAATACAGAATCAACCCCTTCAGTGCTACGTTTCAAGAAGTTCAGTGAATAGAATAGAAACAATATTTTTCTGATTGTTTGGAGTGGAATAGATCTGCACAAGAAGAAAGTGAAACTAAGTGTGAGGAGGAAGGGGCTGACAGTCTAAGTTTCTTAAAATATATATATTTTGTTTAGCAAAATTAGTTAACAAACATGGATGTTTGCTTAAGCAAATAACATATGCTGTAATGTTATTGTTTCAGTTGAATAAATCTATTTAAATTGTTATTAAGGTAATTATTTTTCTCCTTCCTAAGTACAACAGAAAAGTTGTCCAAATATGAATGATTAACCTATTAAACTGGGGATAAAAAAACTAATATGAAAAGTTGTTATTCTAAAAATCTTCATCTACTTGCATATTAAAGTTATACCAGCAAGAATTAGTCTTTATGTAGAAAACTAGGATTTAAATCAAGCCTTACTGACTAGTTATTTAAATCGTGATTTAAATCAGTTTGATTTAAATCAAATCCACCCTACTTGGTGTCATTCTGGACTCCAACCTATCCTTCCAGACCCAAGTCCAATCTTTAACAAACTCATGCAGACTCCACCTCCGCAACATCTCCAAAATACGCACGTTCCTAACCCCAGAAACCACTAAACAGCTCATCCACTCCCTCATCATATCACGACTCGATTACTGCAACTCCCTCTTCACTGGCCTGCCTCGCCGCTGGCTATCCCCGCTTCAGTCGATCCTGAATACGGCTGCCAGACTCATTCACCTTTCCAACCGCTCCATCTCCGCCACCCCCCTCAGCCAATCCCTCCACTGGCTTCCGATTGCGCAACGGATCAAATTTAAAATCCTAACACTGACGTACAAAACTGTCCACCATACTGCCCCGTACTACATCACTGACCTAATATCCAAGTACCGCCCAGCACGCACACTCCGCTCCTCACAAGACCTTCTTCTCTCTAGTTCTCTGGTCTCCTCCTCCCATGCCGGCCTCCAGGACTTCTCCAGGGTGCCCCAACCCATCAGATTATCACCTACTCTCCTCTCCTTTAGGCGCACCCTGAAAACCCACCTCTTCAGGGAAGCCTACCCCACCCCCTGCTAACTTGCCGACCTCCACAACTCTTCCTACCACTCCGTCCCCCACAGCTTTCTCCTCCTTTGCCACCATCCCCTCCCTCCTAGATTGTAAGCTCGAAAGAGCAGGGCCCTTGATCCCCTCATGTTTTGCATTGTATTGTATTGTTATTGTTCTGTCCCCCATTGTAATGTACAGCGCTGAGCGAACTATTGGCGCTTTATAAATACTGTATAATAAATAATAATAAAAATGATTCCGCCATTTTGATTCATCACAAAGGTGTTCTGTCGGGTTGAGGTTAGGACTCTATACAGGCCAGTCCAGTTCCTCCATCCCAAACTCGCTCATGCATGTCTTTATGGACCTTGCTTTGTGTACTGGTGCACAGTCATGTTGGAACAGGAAGGGCCATCCCCCAACTGTTCCCACAATTTTGGGAGCAGGAAATTGTCCAGAATGTCTTGGTATACTGACACCTTAAGAGTTCCCTTAACTAAGGGGCCAAGCCTAACTAGTGCTATTCTGACCACGTCTTTCATCATGGACAGCAAGTTAGAATAAAGACCAGATCTGAAATTCTGATACCACCCCATATGTAGAAGGATTTGTTTCATCTCTGTATCACCTGAGGCCAGTCACTTCACTTGGTATAAGTAAGGGTTTAAAACCACTTTAACCCCTTGACGCCGACGTAACACAAATATGCGGCCTCACGGACCTGGGCTTTTTTCCGTGGGGCCGCATATTTGCGTACCTGTCTTTGTGCTGGGAGCGCGCCGCTCGGCGCACTCCCAGCACCAAGACCGCAGTGTCACTGAGAGCCCCGGGTCCCGTTCTAACGATCGGAACCCGGGACTCCCGATTCCGGGTCACGTGATCGCTGTGATAGCCTCTGATTGGCTATCACAGTGATCAATCACTGTGCAGCCCGGCCCCCTTGTTTTCTCTCTCTCTATGAATGGAGAAGAGAGATACATTGTATCTCTCGAACTCCTGACATAGAGAGATAAAAAAAAAGTTTGTAAAAAAAAAAAAAAGATAAATAATTAAAAAAGAAAAGAAAAAATAAAGAAAAATACCTAGATCAAGGTTTGATCTAGTTCAGTACCAGGGTTAGTGTTTGGGTCAAGGTCAGGGTCAAAGGTCAGGGTCAAGGGCAAAGGTCAGGGTCAAAGGTCAGGATTTAAAAAAAAAATTGGTATCAGTGTCAGTGTTAATGTCAATGTCAGTGACAGTGTGTTTTATGTAAAAAAAAAAAGACAAAAACAAAATGCGCACTGTTGTTTCTGGACTGTACTACGGGTACAAACAACAAATAATATACACATATATGGTATCGCTGCGATCGCCAAGAACTGGAGAATGTATTTTGGGTTGTTCTTTGGTGGTAGGTTATGGTCGTAACAAGAAACACACAGTTAAATTTAAAAAAATGATTTTTTTTACTATTTTGGCCCAGTTTTCCTTTAATAATAAAAAAAAAATTAGGAGCTATCCATTACCATTTACCACCAAACAAAAGCCCAATTTGTCCTGAAAAAAACAAGGTATAATCCACCTGGATGTACAAAGTAGTTGTGACGATATGTACGGTTTTACTAACACGTCAACGTTGCAGAATTGTGCTTAGGCATTTAGATTTGTTTTACCCTTAGGCGTGAAGGGGTTAAGCAATAGAAATTGCATGCATACATACAGGGTTAGACAAAAAAAAACACAACATGATTTGCAGGTGTGAAAGTGATGACATGTTTAGCATTGAAAGCAGAAGTGATGCAACATTCTTTTGCTTCCGCTATGTGATGAGACATCTAGCTAACAGGTGGGAAGCCTCACTTTCGCCATTCACTGCATGCGCTGCTAGTAATACAAAGACATGTCAGAACTTACTGACCTTCAAAGAGGGCAAATTGTTGGTGCCCTCTTAGCTGGTGTCTCTGTGACTGAAGTTGCCAATTTGTTTGCCATGTCACGAGGTACAGTATCAAAAAGGTTATGACAGCAAATAGTTTCCAGGAAAACGTTGTCCGATAAGCATAAGCACAGTCAACATGGCCAACTGACCAAAAAAGTCAGTTGAGACAAAGGAAGGAAAGAGACTGAAAGAGAAAAGGACAATGAAAGGAAAACGTCTGCAAAAGTGATTGCAGAACTCAATCTCAGTCTTCGTGGGACTGAGATTTCAAAAATTTTGACAAAAAAACTGAGTTTTACAGAACATTTGATTAGCTCATTACATTTTAGGTTAACAATATAAGGTTAATATAACTTTGATCACAAAATATTCAGTTTTGCTCAAATTAGTTGATGCAAAAATGAATACACCCTACAACAAAAACTACTCCATCTAGTATTTTGTATGACCTCCATGATTTGTAAGGACAGCACCAAGTCTTCTAGGCATTGAATGAACAAGTTGGTGACATATTGCAACAGCTATCTTTTCCCATTCTTCAAGAATGACCTCTTTAAGTGCCTGGATGCTGGATAGAGAGTGATGCTCCACTTGTCTCTTCAGAATTCCCCATAGGTGTTCTTCTGGGTTCAGATCAGGAGACATACTTGGCCACTGAATCACTTTCACCCTGTTCTTCAGAAATGCAACAGTGGCCTTAGACGTATGTTTTGAATCATTGTCATGTTGGAAAAGTGCACAACAACCAAGGGCACGGAGTGATGGTAGCATCTTCTCTTTCAATATAGAGCAGTATATCTATGAATTCATGATACCATCAATGAAATGCAGCTCCCCAACACCAGCAACACTCATGCAGCCCCAGAGAAAGATACTGCCACCAACATGTTTCACTTTAGGCACCATGCATTTTTATTTGTACTCACTTTTGCAACGCCATACAGTTTTGAAGCCATCAGTTCCAAAAACATTTTATTTTGGTTTTATCACTCTAGAGTACAGAGTTCCAGTAGTCGTCTTCTTTTCCAGCATTGGGCCCTAGCAAATTCTAGGTGGGCTTCAGGAGAGGCTTCCTTCGTGGACGACAACTATGCATGCCATTTCTCTGCAGTGTACGCCGTATTGTGTCACGGAAAACATTCACCCCATTTTGGCTTTCTACTACTTTAGCTAACTGCAGTGAACTTGTATGGCGATTTTCTTCAACCTTTCTCATCACAAGACGCTCCTGTCGAGGTGTCAACTTCTGTGGATGGTTGCAGTTCCATCATTGTTAAAATTTTGTATGACTTTTGCTACAGTATTCTGACTGATAATTAAAGCTTTGCTGATCTTCTTGTAGCCTTCACCTTTCTTGTGCAAAGAAATTATTTTCTCTCTCAGGCCTTGAAATTTCTCTTCCATGTGGTGCCATTGCTGACAATGAAATGGGAAGGGTCTTTCTTTGTTAAGTAATGCTCTTTTATAATCAACTGTCTGCTGGACACCTGTTTAATGAATAACTAGACTCACCTGTAGTTGAGTTCTTGTTAATTAGGATTTTATTGCCTAAAATTTAGTTTTGCTCCAATGACTTTCATTAGGGTGTATTCATTTATGCAACATGGTCTTGAATAATTTGTTAGGAAAAATACTTTGTCTGTGCAAATTAACAAATCTTGTTTGTAATCAACGGCCCGATTTGTGGGAGGATATTGTAGTATAGTATCCCATAAAAAAATGTTGATTCTGAAAGGAAAGTAAAGGTTTTCTGACAAATCTGTTGGGGTGTACTCATTTATGCTGAGGTATATATACACACATACACACACACTATATTGCAAAACGTATTGGGACGCCTGCTTTTACATGTACATGAACTTTAATGGCATCCCAATCTTAGTCCATAGGGTTCAACATTGAGTTAGCCCACCGTTGGCAGATATAACAGCTTCAACTCTTCGGGGAAGGCTGTCCACAAGGTTTAGGAGTGTATCTATGGGAATGTTTGCCAATTTTCCTGATGTGCATTTGTGAGGTCAGGCACTGATGACAGACGAGAAGGCCTGGCTTGCAGTCTCCGCTCTAATTCATCACAAAGGTGTTCTATCGGGTTGAGGTCAGGACTCCAACCCAAACTCGCTCATCCATGTTTTTATGGACCTTGCTTTGTGCATTGGTATGCAGTCATGCTGGAACAGGAAGGGGGCATCCCCAAACTGTTTCCACAATTTTGGGAGCATGAAATTGTCCAGAATGTCTTGGTATGCTGACACCTTAAGAATTCCCTTCACTGAAACTAAGGGGCCAAGCCTAACCCCTGCAAAATAACCCCACACCATAATTCCCCCTCCAACAAACTTTACACTTGGCACAATACAGTCAGTCAAGTACCGTTCTTCTGACAACCGGCAAACCCAGACACGTCCATCAGATTGCCAGACAGAGAAGCAAGATTAGTCACTCCAGAGTACACGTCTCCACTGCTCTAGAGTCCAGTGGTGGCGTGCTGTATGGCTTGGATGCAGCTGCTCAGCCATGGAAATCTATTCCATGAAGCTCTCCACGCACTGTTGTGCTAATCTGAAGGTCACACGAAGTTTGGAAGTCTTTAGCTACTGACTCTGAAGACTGTTGGCAACTTCTGTGCTTCAGCATGCGCTGACCCTGCTCTGTCATTTTATGTGGTCTTCCAGTTGATGACTAAGTTGCTGTTGTTCACAGTTGCTTCCACTTTGTTGTAATACCACTAACAGTTGACCGTGGAATATTCAGTAGCAAGGAAATTTCACGGACGTAATTATTGCACAGGTAGCAACCTATCACGGTACCAGGCTTGAATTCACTGAGCTCCTGAGAGTGACCCATTCTTTCACAAAATGTTTCTGGAAGCAGTCTGCATGCCTAGGTGCTCGATTTTATACACATGTGGCCATGGAGGTGATTGGAACACCTGAATCCAATGATGTGGAGGGTGTTGCAATATTTTTGGCAATATAGTGTGTGTATATACACTGCTCAAAAAAAATTAAAGGAACACTTTGAAAACACAACAGATCTCAATCAGGAAAATATCATGCTGGATATCTATACTGATATGGACTGGGTAATGTGTTAGGAACGTAAGGATACCCCATCGCTTGATGGAAATGGTCAACCTACAGAGGACTGAATTCAAAGACACCTGGAAAATCAAAGTGATGCAGCAAGCTAGTCCATTTTGCTGAAATGTAATTGCAGCAACTCAAAATGGTACTCAGTAGTTTGTACGCCCCCCCCCCCCCCCCATGCTTGTATGCATGCCTGCCAACGTCGGGATACGCTCCTAATGAGAGGACGGATGGTGTCCTGGGGTATTTCTTCCCAGATCTGGAATCACTGAGCTCCTGGACAGGCTGAGGTGTAATCTGGCAGCGTCGGATGGACCGAAACACGAAATCCCAGAGGTGTTCTATTGGATTTAGTTCAGGTGATCGTAGCGGCCATTCAATGATATCAATTCCTTCATCCTCCAGAAAATGATCAACCTACAGAGAACTGAATTCACAGACACCCCCTGAAAATCAAAAGTGAAAAAATGATGCAGCAGGTTAGTCCATTTTACTGAAATTTCATTGCAGCAACTCAAAATGGTACTCAGTAGTTTGTATGGTCTTGTGCTTGTATGCATGCCTGACAACGTTGGGGCATGCTCCTAACGAGATGACAGATGGTGTCCTGCTGTATTTTCAGATCTGGACCAGGGTATCACTGAGCTCCTGATCAGTCTGAGGTGCAACCTGACGGCATCAGATGGACCGAAACATGATATCCCAGAGGTGTTTTGATTTAGGTCAGGCGAGCGTAGGGGCCATTCAATGGTATCAATTCCTTCATCCTCAAGGAACTGCTTGCATACTCTCGTCACGAGGCCGGGCATTTTGTGCACCAGGAGGAACCCAGGACCCAGTGCACCAGTGTAGGGTCTGACAATGGGTCGAAGGATTTCACCCCAATACCTAATGGCAGTCAGGGTGCCATTGTCTAGCCTGTAGAGGTCTGTGCGTCCCTCCATGGATATGCCTCCCCAGACTATCACTGACCCACCACCAAAACGGACATGCTGAACGATGTTACAGGCAACATAACATTCTCCACGGTTTCTCCAGACCCTTTTACGTCTGTCACGTGAACCTGCTCTCATCTGTGAAAAGCACAGGGCACCAGTGGCAGACCTGCCATTCTGGTGTTCAATGGCAAATGCCAATCAAGCTCTATGGTGCCGGGAAGTGAGCACAGAGCCCACTAGAAGACATTGGGCCCTCAGGACACCCTCGTGAAGTCCGTTTCTGATTGTTTGGTCAAAGACATTCACACCAGTGACCTGCTGGAGGTAATTTTTTTAGGGATCTGGCAGTACTCGTCCTGTTCTTCCTTGCACAAAGGAGCAGATGCTAGTCCTACTGATGGGTTAAGGACCTTCTACAGCCCTGTCTAGCTCTCCTAGAGTAACTGCCTGTCTCCTGGAATCTCCTCCATGCTCTTGAGACTGTGCTGGGAGACACAGCAAACCTTCTGGCAATGGCACGTATTGATGGGCCATCCTGGAGACGTTGGACTGCCTGTGCAACCTCTGTAGGGTCCAGGTATCGCCTCATGCTACCAGTAGTGACACTGACCCTAGCCAAATGCAAAACTAGTAAAAAACAGAAAAGAGGAGTAGGGAAAAAAATGGCAGTGGCCTCCACCTGTAAAACCATTTCTGTTTTGGGTGATAGTCTCATTGTAGCTCATCTAGTGTACCTGTTAATTTTATTAACACCAAAGCAGCTGAAACTGATTAACAACCCGCTCTGCTACTTAACTGGCCAGATCAATTTCCCAGGAGTGTAACTGACTTGATGCTATACTCTGAATAAAAAGTGTTCTTTTAATTTTTTTGAGCAGTGTGTGCATACACACACACACACACACACACACACACACACACATATATATACATACATACACATACATATACACACACACACACACACAGTGGGGATCGAAAGTTTGGGCACCCCAGCTAAAAATTTGTATTAATGTGCATAAGGAAGCCAAGGAAAGATGGAAAAATCTCCAAAATGCATCAAATTACAGATTAGACATTCCTATAATATGTCAACAAAAGTTAGATTTTATTTCCATCATTTACACTTTCAAAATAACAGAAAACAAAAAAATGGCGTCTGCAAAAGTTTAGGCACCCTGCAGAATTTATAGCATGCACTGCCCCCTTTGCAAAGCTGAGACCTGCCAGTGTCATGGATTGTTCTCAATCATCGTCTGGGAAGACCAGGTGATGTCAATCTCAAAGGTTTTAAATTCCCAGACTCCTCTGGCCTTGCCCCAACAATCAGCACCATGGGTTCTTCTAAGCAGTTGTCTAGAAAACTGAAACTGAAAATAGTTAACGCTCACAAAGCTGGAGAAGGCTATAAGAAGATAGCAAAGCATTTTCAGATGTCAATATCCTCTGTTCGGAATGTCATTAAGAAATGGCAGTCATCAGGAACAGTGGAAGTTAAAGCAAGATCTGGAAGACCAAGAAAAATATCAGACAGAACAGCTCGCAGGATTGTGAGAAAAACAATTCAAAACCCACGTTTGACTGCACGATCCCTCCAGAAAGATCTGGCAGACACTGGAGTTGTGGTACACTATTCCACTATAAAGAGATACTTGTACAAATATGGTCTTCATGGAAGAGTCATCAGAAGAAAACCTCTTCTACGTCCTCACCACAAAAATCATCGTTTGAACTTTGCAAATGAACATATAGACAAGCCTGATGCATTTTGGAAACAAGTTCTGTGGACCGATGAGGTTAAAATTGAACTTTTTGGCTGGAATGAGCAAAGGTACGTTTGGAGAAGAAGGGGCACAGAATTTAATGAAAAGAACCTCTGTCCAACTGTTAAGCATGGGGTTGGATCAATCATGCTTTGGGGTTGTGTTGCAGCCAGTGGCACAGGGAACATCTCACGAGTAGAAGGAAAAATGGATTCAATAAAATTTCAGCAAATTTTGGATGGTAACTTGATGCCATCTGTGAAAAAGCTGAAGTTAAAGAGAGGATGGCTTCTACAAATGGATAATGATCCTAAACACACCTCGAAATCCACGGGGGATTACATCAAGAGGCGTAACTTGAAGGTTTTGCCATGGCCTTCACAATCTCCTGACCTCAACATAATTGAAAATCTATGGATAGACCTTAAAAGAGCAGTGCGTGACAGACAGCCCAGAAATCTCAAAGAACTGGAAGACTTTTGTAAGGAAGAATGGGCAAAGATACCTCAAACAAGAATTGAAAGACTCTTGGCTGGCTTCAAAAAGCGTTTACAAGCTGTGATACTTGCCAAAGGGGGCAGTACAAGATATTAACTCTGCAGGGTGCCCAAACTTTTGCAGACACCTTTTTTTTGTTTTCTGTTATTTTGAAAGTGTAAATGATGGAAATAAAATCTAACTTTTGTTGACATATTATAAGAATGTCTAATCTGTAATTTGATGCCTTTTGGAGATTTTTCCATCTTTCCTTGGCTTCTTTATGCACATTAATACAAATTTTTAGCTGGGGTGCCCAAACTTTTGATCCCCACTATATATATATATACATACATACACACACCACCCTCACTACTACTGCACTCATCACCTCATGCAAATACTGAATCTACATGCTGACCTAGACACCAGGACAGTGAGGTATGTGCACTTAAATATTCTGCTGACATCTTCCTTTCTTCGCCCTCCTCCTCGGTCTAATCTCTGGGGATATTGCCCCTAATATTGGCCCTCTGCTATCTAATTGCAACTCCCACACCTGGCACCCTCCCTCTGGCAACACCCACAATACACCCAGCTTCTGAAAACTATCCCCCTCATCTCATTTGCCCGCACTGTCTGTTACAAGCTCATCTCTGTCCATTACCTTTTTATCCAATTCCTTTAACCCAATTGACGTACTAAAACCTGGCCATAAGAATTTGACTCTGCCTCTTTTGCTGCCCTCTCTCATGGTGCCCCCACTGGATTTACTTACCAGGCCCAGTGGATGGAAGGGAGGTGAATTCTGTTTCCTTCTATCCCCACTGATCACCTTTCAAGTCCTTCCAACATCTCTCTCTCTATGCTTCTCTTGAGACTCACTGTATTTGTTTTCGCCAATATCTCTTGAGATTGCAGTGATTTATCGGCCTCCTGGATGGGTATCACACTTCCTTGAGGACTAATTGAGGACTTCTCTGTCTAGCTACCCTGTTTTCTCCCCACTGAAAAATCAACTGTCAATCCTAGTGACTTTATCATCCCTGTTGATGTTAACAGCCCAGTTACATCTCAATCTGACATTATCTTTTGAACAACATAGTGTAGCGCAACAAATATCTCTTATAAAAATAAAAAACAATAAACTCCCCTGAAAAAGTCTCTTATAACACCACTGTGCAATGTGTATAAAATACCGCCACAGTATACACTCCTCCAACTGACGCTCTCATATAATCAGTATTATGGAAAACAGAAAAGGGGAACCATAGTGCTCTCTATTTCGAAAACAATGTATTACTGCCCAGATTAAAAACACTTACAAAAATGTAAGAAACAAGCCAGCGTAATGTATATTTCGTTACATGGCTCACCACCCCACTCTCCCGGATGATCATCAGTTCAAAACATCTAGGGCTCAGTTCCTTCCACCTATATGTGTTACACCCCAGATTCGGGCTTCCTCAGTAGGGAGGGAGCCAGCAAATGTGGAGCACTTAAATAACCCATGTATCCCTTCTCCCTACCCCCAGAAATTACATCACTTCCTGGTCATCGGAAGTAATGTCACCGGCCATCTTGGATCAACTCCGAACCCAGAAGTGATCGGCCAGCCTCGATCACCTCTGAACCCGTTTTATAAATACAGAGCACTATGATTCCACTTTTCTGTTTTCCAGAATACATATTATATGAGAGCGTCAGTTGAAGGAGTGTACACTCTGGTGGTGCCGGGAGAGGAGCTGGAGGAAGACCACAGAGGGTGTACACAAAAGTGTGTCCATATGTTGAGCGCATAAGTAGCTATTGATGAGGTCAAAGTGAGGTGAGGTTTTTCACCTAATGCTGGTGGCACGGTTGTCACTGAAGAGAGAAGATTTATTTTATACACATTGCACAGTGGGGTTATAAGAGATTTTTTCATGGGACTTTAATTATTGATTTTTATATGAGATATTAGTTTGATGCGCTATACTTTATTGTTATTCATTTTGGTACAAGTGTTGTGAAGTCATAAAAGTGTTTTTGCAGCAACTATTTAGAGCACTATCATATTATTTAGGGTGTGTTGCGCTGATTGAATAGAGTTTTAGATTATCTTTATCTTTGGCCAAGCATAATGGACACAAACGTCTACTCACTCCAGTGGGAACATCATTGACCTGGTATTCTCCCATCTTTGCACTCCTTGCAACCTCTTTCCTCTCTCTGACCACAAGTTCATTAGTTTCACAGCATCCCTTTATTTAACCTTCAATCCCTCTAAGCAGCAAGCAATTACCCAGAGAAACCTTTCACCACCTTAAACTTGCCCTTGTTTATTCTGCTAATGACTACTTCTATGACAAAATCTCATCCCTGTATTGCACTTGCCCCTTCTGCCTAAAATGTTTCACTCTCATTTTCTCCGGACACACTTGCTCCTATACAGCTCTGTCCTGAAATAAAATTCCTGTTTCCATACTGCCAGATTTATTTTTAGCAATCTGATTAACTGACAAATGCACAGTCATGCAACACTGTACACGAATGAAATTTGTATCTTTTTTTCCCACAAATAGAGCTCTCTTTTGGTGGACTATTTGATCAACTCCACACTTATTTTTGCGCTATAAAAAAAAAAAAAAAAAAAAAGGGACTGTCAATTTTGAAAAGAAAAAAAAATATTTTTGAATTTTTGCTATAAAACATATCCAATAAACAAAAAAGAAAAATTAAATTTCATCATAAATTTAGGCCAAAATGTATTCTGCCACATATCTTTGCTATAAAAAAAAAATCCCAATACACGTAAATTAATTGGTTCACGTGAAAGTTATAGCATCTACAAATGATGGTATATATACACTGGGATTTTTATTTATTTATTTTTATACTAGTAATTAGGGAAGAACTGAAATTTCTATATCAAAAAGCTTCGTCCGAAAACACCCGTTGGCCTTTGGCTGATATGAAAAGAAGGACCGATACAGGTACCAAAAATAACCCTGCCCCTGTCGCCCAGTGGTTCTATGCCTTACCTGAGAACCCATCTGTGGATCCCGTTGCTGGGCATAGAAATCAGTGAAGGAAAGACGGCCTCCACTCATCTCAATGCCCACCAGAACCATGTCATTACGTCACTTTCGGTTCCTGCACCTTGTAAACAGCACTAGATCAATGCTTTTTTTTTATCTAATGCTTTAATTTGTAGAGGAGAGATGTGGGGTCTTATTGACAGTGTAAAAAAAAAAAGTAATAAAAAATAAAGTTTAAAGTGTCCCCGTCCCCTCGTGCTCACACGTAGTGGTGAACTCTTACGTAGGCCACGCCCACTCATGTAAATGGTATTCAAATCACAAATGTGACGTATCGTCGCAAACACAAGAGCAATAATTCTAGCACTAGACCTCCTCTGTAACTTTAAACTGGTAACCTGTAGAAATTTTTAAAGTGTCACCCATGGAGATTTTTAAGTACTGAAGTTTGCTGCCATTCCACAAGCGTGCACAATTTTAAAACATTGTTGAGTATCTATTTACGCGGCGTAACATCAGCTTTCATATTTTACAACAAATTGGAGTATATATTGTGTTATTTTTTTTTATCATGAAAAGTGTTTTTTTTGTTGTTTTTTTTTTAAAGCGTTTGAAAAACATAATTTTTAAAAACTGTCCATTTCGCCATTTCGGTTTTCAGCCAAGTGCATCCAGAATTTTTGGTTTTGGCACCAGAATTTTTATTTCGGTGCACCACTGCTAGTAACGGCAGTGATCAGCGACTTATAGCAGGACTGCGGCAGGCATTCTGACACTGGGTGGGAAACTGACATATCCAGTGACACTATTACAGTGATTAATGCTAATAAAAAGCACTGACACTGTACTAATGACACTGAGCAGTAAGGGGTTAACATCTGGGGAGATAAAAGGGCTGTGTTTACACTGTGTGCTGTTTTACTAGGGGGACATGCTGCTTTCTCTCTCTCTGCTGTGCAGAGAGAGAGGAAGCAGCATGTCCATACTGACAGGAGAGAGATCTGTTTACACAAAGATCTCTCCCCACTCAGCTTTAGTGGCAATCACAGACTGCTGGCTGAAAATCGCCGTCCGGGACCCGGTGATTGACATCTGCTGCAACCAATGACAGCGCGGGTAGGGCGGCGCACACGCGCCCCCTACCCGGAACTCCAAATTCATGTATATATACCTGATTTTGCACAGAGCAGCCACCCTGTAGCAGCATATCTGCTATAGGGCGATATGCAAGTGGTTAAAATCTCTCATCCAGCCCTCAGTGGCTCTTCTTTACCTTTAACTCTCTGCTTTGTCCCCCACCACCTTCATCCACTAACTGCCCAGGAGATTGCTAATCACTTCAAAAACATTTTTCAGATATCTTCCCCAACCAAAAAATGCTGTCTAAAACCACATTTAATATTTTTTTCTTTTGACCTTGCTACTGATGAGGTTACCAAACTCTTCAGACGTCTGCCTAACCACCTGTCTCCTGAATCTTGTTCCATTACAACTACTACAGTCACCCTCTTGCTCTATTTCATGCTCTCTCATTCACATCTACATTCTCTCCCCTCTAACCAGGCACTGGTCAGCCCCCCCCCCCCATCTTAAAAAGCCCTCCCTGGACCCAATCAGCCTGAACAACCTTAGGCCTTTCCCCTTGCTCCTAATTACCTATTTCTAGAATGCTTATTCTACAACCGTCAGCTCTGACAACTGTCAGCTCCTACCTCACTGACCCCTTACAGTCTGGATTTCGCTCGCAACACCCATAGAACCTGCCCTATTAATACACACTAATGATTTACTAACTGCTAAAACCAGCAGTCATTACTCCATAATCATACTACTAGATCTATCCGCTGCTTTTGATAAGGTTGATCTCCTCCTCCAAAAAAAAAAAAAATTCTATTTCTTTGGCCTCCAAGGCTCAGCTCTTTCCTAGTTCTCCTCCTGCCAATCACAACATTCCTTCAGTGTTGCCTATAACTTTGTCTCCTCCTCTCCAATCCCTCGTTCTGGAGCGACTCCTAAATGCCAAGCACACATGAGAAAATCAGATGGAGATAAAAAAAAACAAAAAACAAAAAATAACTTTTGAAGCGATCATTCGATAATATGATCGTTAGTACACAGCTTACGAGGGCCAATCATTACAGTTCATGCGAAAACATCTGAAGGGACAAGCACAAAATTTTTCTTATAACAGAACAAACTTTTTTGTGTAATTAGTATAGTATTTTACAAGAAAAGAAAAAAAAAATCGAGTGACCAAGACCATGCATGTTCAGAGATGAAAGAATACATTACAATACTATACAAAACACTGCATCACTTCCAAAGTTGTATTCGGTCTTACGAGAATTTTCATATCTTTAGTAACCTCTTCACTTTTGATATGACACTAGCATGTAAAAAAAAAAAAGACCCGACGATCATTCGTCTGATATTCTCATAGTGTGTATTAACAAGTCCTTGAACCCCTTTTCTTCTCTGTCTCTACCTGCTCCCATGGTCACTTGATTACCTCCCACAGCTTCCAATACCACCTCTATGCTGATGATGCCCAAATTTGTCTCTACTCCTCACCTCATCCCTTCAGTCTTGTCTCACATTACAATGAATGCTGTTGCCAGACTCATCTACCTTACCAACCACTCAGTGTCCGCCATCCCTTATTCCCTCCACTGATTTCTGTTCATCTACCAAACAGCATCATACGAAACCAAAACCATACACAACACTGCCTCAAGCCACATCACAATCTGGTCTCAATATATCATCCAAAACAGTCCTCCCCACTTCTCCCAAGACCTCCTTCTCTTGTGCTCCCTTGTCTCCTCCTCCCATGCTTACCTCCAGAACTTCTCCCGAGTCTGCCCCATCCTCTGGAACTCCTGACGTCAACCTGTCCAACTATCTGCTACTCTATGCACCTTTAGACAATCCTGAAAGCGAACTGCTTCAGGAATGCCTATCCCCCCCTAACCTAACTACTGAACTTTTAATTTTTCCATTAGCTTACCTCCCACATTTTGTAATACTTGCTGCTCCCAATTAGATTGCAAGCGCTCACGAGCAAAGCCCTTCTCACCCTCTTACACTTAATTGTACTGTAGCTATGGAGTCTCCCATATATTGTTCAATGCTGTGAAAACTATTGGTGCTACAAAAATCCTGTATTATAATAAAAATAGTAACAACAATAACAACAACAGGGACCACTGGACATTAGCATTGTAACTACCCCATACCAGTCTTGAAAGAGTTAGGTAATGTATGAATACATGAGTCGTTATCAAGCATAGGCCAAATACATATTGACATATAAAAAAAAAAACAAACAAAACAAAAACACAACAACTTGAAGTGAATTTTTTCTTTCAAACAAAACAAACGAGGTCTTTAACTGCTTCCCGTTCACCCTATAGCAGAAATACTGCTACAGGGTGGCACGGGTGCACAAAATCTCGTATACATACGTGATTTTGCAGTTCTGTGATTTTGCGTTCGCGGCCTCAGCTGTCAATCATCAGGTCCTGGCCGGTGATTATTCGCTGGCATCTAGTGATCGCTGAGTATTAGACAAGAGAGAGAGCTGTATGTAAAACAATACAGCTCTCTCCCCTGTCAGCTACTGCACACTGCTTTGTATGGCTCTGCATACAGTGTGCTACAGTTGAAAGAGCACAAAAACACAGCATACTGTGAACAAGCACACAGTTAACCCTTTTCCCCACATGTTAACTCCTTCCTGCCCAGTGCCATTAGTACAGTATCAGTGTTTTTTTTTTAAAGCACTGATCACTGTATTGGTGTCACTGGGGATGTCAGTGACACCAACTCAGTTCCCCCCAGTGTCAGATTGCCCGCCGCAGTCCCGCTATAAGTCTCTGATTGCTGCCATTGCTAGTACAGAAAAAAAAAAAAAAAAAGGAAATTTCAGTATATATACCGCCTTTTGTAAACGCTATAACTTTCACGTAAACCAAGTAATTTACACGTATTGGGAATTCTTTTCAGCAAAGACATGTAGCAGAATACATTATGCCCTAAATTTATGAAGAAATTTGATTTTTTAAATTTTTTTCATTGGACATGTTTAATCGCAAGAAGTCAAAAATATTTTTTTCTTAAAAATTGTTGGTATTTTTTTGTTTATAGCGCAAGAAAAAAAAAAAAAAAAAAAGGCACAGGTGATGAAATACCACCGAAACAAAGCTCTATTTGTTGGAAAGAAACGTAAATTTCATTTGAGTGCAGCGTTGCATGACTGCGCAATTGTCAATTAAAGTAACGCAGTGCTGTAACGCAAAAAATGGCCAGGAAGGGGGGTAAATCCTTTGGGGGGCAAATGGTTAAAAAAAAAAAAAAGAAAAAGCAAAACATTACATCTGAAAACACACAACAATGTGCATTATTGCAACATAGCAGAAAAAACAAGATAATCCAAGGAAGAAATGCAAAATTACAATACTTTTTTGTAAAGAAAGTATTCATGTATTGCTTTTATGTAGACTATATTTACATTGAAAAAAAATGTACTAACTAAATTACATGGTTAGCCTTTACTTATGATGTTAAGCATTGTAAAATGTAATCTATGTTAAAAACAATGACAGATTATAATGAGCAGGAGAAAGCAGAAGTGCTGAGCACCCAGACAGCAGGGCAGGAGCTCATTAGTCATATCACATGCACATTTTTAAAACGGTTGCTGTGGTTGATTGGTGGATCATGCTTTGTCATTGATAAGAATGCTGACAAGGTGGCATTTCCTTCAAAGGCTGGTTTACGAATGTTGGGTCATCTTAACACAATTTTAGTCTTTACAGACAATTAGCTGATCGCTAGCATTGCAACAATAGACAGCAAAAGTACCCTACTACATGGCTAGCAAAAAACTGTGATAGTTGAGAACAAGGATGTACACCTCAGTTATTCATTGACTGCTATTTGTTTAGCAAGGTACTTTTTTTATACTTAATTTATTTTAATTGTTCTTAACAGCCATAGATGTGTAGTAGTACTTTTTAATCATTTTCCAGGTTAGTGTAATTTTTGCACCAATATCCCCGTGGCAGAAAATTTAGGAAACAACAGACCCAGTACAATGCTGTTTTTTTTATACGTGTAGAGCCATCTGGGTTGCTTTAAAAGCTACTCAGCAGCGCTGACAAGATAAAGAGCTGAAAAGGACCCAACCCTAGTAACAGGAACGAAGGAGACTAGCTGGACAGGCCGGGAAGATGCCGACTGGACAGGCCGGGAAGATGCCGACTGGACAGGCCGGGAAGATGCCGACTGGACAGGCCGGGAAGATGCCGACTGGACAGGCCGGGAAGATGCCGACTGGACAGGCCGGGAAGATGCCGACTGGACAGGCCGGGAAGATGCCGACTGGACAGGCCGGGAAGATGCCGACTGGCCCCTTGTTATATTTAGCCCCACCCACCATTCAGAGAAAGAGCAGGGACCTATGTGGCATACAGAGAGTTTGCTGGGACATGCAGGGGGAACAGAGGAAGTTGCAGGGAGTATGTGAACCCAGACTGTGCTGCGTTTGAGTCCGGAGAAGGAGAGGGGCTCAAGGTTGTTGCTGCTAGACTATGCTGAAAGCCATTATACAAATACAAACTCCCTGGTCAGCTATATATTATAAAGATTTTATATGGCAGGTCCATACAGCTGCAAAGACAGAGCCCAATTGTTTTGGGAACTGAAAGTCCATCACAATAATTCCCAATTTCAACCCTAAAAGAAAGCTGACAAACAATGTTACTAAATATCTCTGACCTGTAACCTACCCTTAATGATCAACCTGGTCTTAATACTTAGAGACTCGGTCAAGTTTCTAAATAACAGACAGCTCTATGCAAAAAGAGAGAAAGTATACTCATCTCAGGTTGCCCATGTTTTGTACCTCCTCCCCATTCCAGCCTCCACCAATGTCTTTACTATTCCACACTTAAGGGAGTGTCGGATGTCTGTGTCTCCTGCTGCATGTCATGTTTTTTTCATCTGAACCCCACATCACTTCTGAGATTTGTAGTGGTGTAGAGGCTGGAGTATGAAACTAAGGCGTGTGGTGGTGGACACATCGAATGCCAAAGACACTGATGGAGGCTGAGGAATTGGATTGGAGAGGAGGCAGGAGACTCAGGCCACAAGTTAGCCTCTCTTTTCTTGGACAGGGTCTCTTTAAACTATTTGAACCCTAACACTTAAAAATTAAGGAATACACTAGTGTAACCTCCCCACATACAGCCCGTTGACTGGAGAATGAAAGGCAGAAACACTCATTAATCATCAGCTCTGCTCACTTTGCTGTAAACTGACCCATGCAATATGTAGGCCATGTAGGCAGTGTGGCCAGTCAGTGGGGAAAGTGAATAGAATTCTAGGATGCATCACCAGCAGGAGGAAGGAGGTCCTGATTTCCCTATATAGATCTTTAGTGATACCTCATTTAGATTACTGTGTCCAGTTCTGGAGACCTCACTTACAAAAATATACTGATAAGATAGAACAAGTCCAGAGATGGGTAACAAAAATGCTGAAAGGTCTGGGGAATAAAACATATCAAGAGCGACTTCAGGAACTTAACATGTACAGTCTGGAGGAAAGAAGGGAAAGGGGAGACATGATTGAAACCTTTTAATACATCAAGGGGGTGAATAAGGTTCAAGAGAGCAGTATTTTCAACACAAAACCAAAATCAAGAACACGGGACATGACCTTAAACAAACTGGAGAAACATTCCAAACTAATCTCAGACAGTACTTTCACTGAAAGAGTAGTTGATGCGTGGAATAAAAACTTCCAGCAGAGGTAGTGAGCCAGTCAGTAGCAAATAGCTTCAAACATGCTTGGGACAAGCATAGATCTATACTCAGACACAAAAAAAGTTAACTAAGTCAATAAAAAAAAATAAAATTATATTATAATATATATATATATATATATATATATATATATACACACATATACATACACACAGTCAGGTCCATAAATATTGGGACATCAACACAATTCTAACATTTTTGGCTTTATACACCACCACAATGGATTTGAAATGAAACAAACAAGATGTGCTTTAACTGCAGACTGTCAGCTTTAATTTGAGGGTATTTACATCCAAATTAGGTGAACGGTGTAGGAATTACAACAGTTTGCATATGTGCCTCTCACTTTTTAAGGGACCAAAAGTAATGGGACAATTGGCTTATCAGCTGTTCCATGGCCAGGTGTGTGTTATTCCCTCATTATCCCAATTACAATGAGCAGATAAAAGGTCCAGAGTTCATTTCAAGTGTGCTATTTGCATTTGGAATCTGTTGCTGTCAACTCTCAAGATGAGATCCAAAGAGCTGTCACTATCAGTGAAGCAAGCCATCATTAGGCTGAAAAAACAAAACAAACCCATCAGAGAGATAGCAAAAACATTAGGCATGGCCAAAACAACTGTTTGGAACATTCTTAAAAAGAAGGAACGCACCGGTGAGCTCAGCAACACCAAAAACCTGGAAGACCACGGAAAACAACTGTGGTGGATGACCAAAGAATTCTTTCCCTGGTGAAGAAAACACCCTTCACAACAGTTGGCTAGATCAAGAACACTCTCCAGGAGGTAGGTGTATATGTGTCAAAGTCAACAATCAAGAGAAGACTTCACCAGAGTGAATACAGAGGGTTCACCACAAGATGGAAACCATTGGTGAGCCTCAAAAACAGGAAGGCCAGATTAGAGTTTGCCAAACGACATGTAAAAAAGCCTTCACAGTTCTGGAACAACATCCTATGGACAGATGAGACCAAGATCAACTTGTACCAGAGTGATGGGAAGAGAAGAGTATGGAGAAGGAAAGGAACTGCTCATGATCCTAAGCATACCACCTCATCAGTGAAGCATGGAGGTGGTAGTGTCATGGCGTGGGCATGTATGGCTGCCAATGGGACTGGTTCTCTTGTATTTATTGATGATGTGACTGCTGACAAAAGCAGCAGGATGAATTCTGAAGTGTTTCGGGTAATATTATCTGCTCATATTCAGCCAAATGCTTCACAACTCATTGGACGCTTCACAGTGCAGATGGACAATGACCCAAAGCAGACTGCAAAAGCAACCAAAGAGTTTTTTAAGGGAAAGAAGTGGAATGTTATGCAATGGCCAAGTCAATCACCTGACCTGAATCCGATTGAGCATGCATTTCACTTGCTGAAGACAAAACTGAAGGGAAAATGCCCCAAGAACAAGCAGGAACTGAAGACAGTTGCAGTAGAGGCCTGGCAGAGCATCACCAGGGATGAAACCCAGCGTCTGGTGATGTCTATGCGTTCCACACTTCAGGCTGTAATTGACTGCAAAGGATTTGCAACCAGGTAATAAAAAGTGAAAGTTTGATTTATGATTATTATTCTGTCCCATTACTTTTGGTCCCTTGTCAAGTGGGAGGCACATATGCAAAGTGTTGTCATTCCTACACTGTTCACCTGATTTGGATGTTTAATACTGGCGAATAAACGAATACTCCCTCAAATATGAACCCCCCCAAATTCTACCTAGAGGGCGTTATTCGCCAATGTTTTACAAAGAATGTAGGATCGGTCCCCTAGGCTGCTATATTATGGAACGCTCACAAAATGATATTTCATGTGCAATGCATTAGTGTCAACACATAAATGTGATACAGCGCACCAGAACACCCTTCCACAACTAAATTGCACCAGTTAGGCTGCTTTCACACTCATGTGTTTTTCTTCTGCTTTTGAGTACAAAAAAAAAAGCAGAAGAAAAAAAACGTAAGACCATGTAATCCTATTACACTCTTTATACTGATCCATTGCGGGTCCTGTGCGTTTTTTAAAAATCCTGCTTGCTGCATTTTTGGTGCAGGTTTGGTGTGGTTAAAAAAAAAAACACACTACAAATACACCAGAAACGCACCTCCACATTGAAATGAATGGAAAATCTTGCAAAAACGCACCGGCGTTGCATTTTTTGTGCGGTTTTTGAATCATGTCCTGTAAAAAAAAAAAAGCACCGCAAACATGGTAAAAACAAGGTAAAAAGGGATATGCCTTTTTTCTACGGATCAGCATGAAAGTAGCTTTAGGAAATAAATTGGCCTGCCATCCCTCAACCCCTAAAAATAGTGATCATAAGAACTCCAAATAAGTAGATACAGTGTATCAGCAACATTGAAAAAGCTTTGCTCCACAACAAACAATATTTTTATGATAGGCAACAAGGACAGCACTTTCTTTGCTCATGAGTTACAAGAAAAATGAGATTCTTCTTCAGCCATTAGAGACAATAATGGTACACTAACATGTGCCTCCCCAAGCCTTAGGAGATATTTCTGGTGATTACTATAGCCATTTAAATAGCACAGTTGCTGAGGATCAAGAAAAGCAAGATTAGACACTAAAAACATACATAAAATGATTACTAAGATACCATTAACGTTCTCAAATTAACTAAAGAATGGACAGAATCTCCTAACCACTCTACAGACATGGGAGAACTTATCACTAGGTCATCAGAAATCTCCCAAACCAAAGTCTCAGGACCTGGCAGACTGCCCTATGAATATTAGAAGACATACTCACACATCCTTACACTGTCTCTTGTAGTCTGCTTACCATTGACAAAGTTTTCCTTCACTTCCCGTCCTTGAAATGCAACAAGAAGGTTAGTGGGAATCTTCAAAGCAGGCCATACATTAAGCAACCATTGGTTACGGAAACAAACATTGCTTGATTCCCCCATGAACAAAGTCAGTGTTGATGGGGGAATACCTCCCGCTGAGCTATTGTATTCTGACAGGTTTCCCTGCTGACAGCTATAGCCACCAGCAGTAAGACTCAGTTCACACCTATGCAGTTTGCTTTTTGTCCGTTTTGCAGTGCTTTAGCAGATCGTTTTGGGTTTTTGTACACACGTTTTTGATGAATTTTTTACGCGTTTTTACTGCGTTTTGTTCAGTTCTTTTTTTTTGTTAAAGTGGAATTTTTTTTTGCTGGGCAGAATAAAAACACAAACACTGCAAAAATGCACTACCATGCATTTCAGCATCTTCTCCATTGAACTCTATTGTAGCAAAAATGCTGCTTTTTGGTTTTAAAAAAGTCCCTGACCCTTTCCAAAAATGCAGCAGCTCAAAAAAGTATAGATGTGAGCATGTTCCATAGGAAACCATGTTAAATGGACTGTAGTGCGGTTCTGAAAAAAAAGCACTAAAATGCATTGGTGTGAACGGAACCTAATCGAATGCGGAAAAAAAAAAAAAAAAAAAAAAAACACACACTGGTTGTACTGAAGTTGATCGAGCATTCGACTTCTGTACAACCAGCCTGCTCATACATGGATCGAAATTTAGCTGGTTTCTGCTAAACTCACTGAATTTTGATCCGTCTATAGCTGACTGTAGGGTCCTTTCACACAGTGTTTAGCAGATCCGCTTGCTCAGCGGGGGATCTCTTCACTGATCCCCCCTGAGCAAGCCGATGACAGCTCTGTATCTGCTCCGCTGCTGCAGAGCAGACACAGCTGCTTGCTCTCAGCAATGGGCAGTCGGATGAAAATGGACCGTCTGTCCGTTTTCATCTGACCCAATCCGATGGACGGAAAGGGAATAGGATCCCCACCCTTCCCTTATTGGTGGATCAGATCGGATGTCAGCGGGTGTAAACGGACACGTCCATTTACATCCGCCGCTCCATATAGGAGAATAGATGTTCCGATTGGGTCCACCTGAAAAACAGGCAAGCGGAGGAGATTGGAACTTCTGTGTGAAAGAGCCCTTAGACAGCTGTGTCTAACAGGCAATTTTCCCTTTCCTCCTGTTTTGGAAACTACTCTAAAAATTTGGATTTTCCCTTTTTTTGGTCATAAATGTCACCAAGAAAAAAAAAAAAAAAAAAGGAGTCAATGTTCCCAATGGGGACACAGACATAAATAAAATCTTGACAGAGGGTATAACCCTTCCCCATTTTAAACAAAACTTAAAAAAAATGTTTTTTTGCCTAACTAACATTTTCTGTGGGGCATTACCAGACAATACAAAATTATTACACTGGGCACATCCCCTTTAGACAAGCGGGGGACAACACTAAGCATACTGTAGACCTCATTGATATCCTCAACAAATGAAACAAAGTTTTAAGCCTGGATGCCGATAAGGTATTTGATCACCTCAGCTGGCCTTCTATGCTATGAAAACGAGAAGCGCACCAACCTTGCGCATTACCTCAGTAACCAAAATGTATTAATTATAAAAATATACTCACAAACAGCGAATAAAATCAGGCATGTAAGTCCTCAAAGGGACTTGAAGATAGCGCGAATCCCATCGAGGGGATGGATATTCAGTACAGCTGACGTGTTTCAAAGGGTGTCCCTTCTTCATCAGAGCTACCGATCTAGCTACAGAGCTATCGGTAGCTGTGATGAAGAAGGGACACCCTTCGAAACGCGTCAGCTGTACTGAATATCCATCCCCTCGATGGGATTCGCGCTCAGTACAGCTGACGCGTTTCGAAGGGTGTCCCTTCTTCATCAGAGCTACCGATAGCTCTGTAGCTAGATCGGTAGCTCTGATGAAGAAGGGACACCCTTTGAAACACGTCAGCTGTATTGAATATCCATCCCCTCGATGGGATTTGCGCTATCTTCAAGTCCTTTTGAGGGCTTACATGCCTGATTTTATTCGCTGTTTGTGAGTATATTTTTATAATTAATAAATTTTGGTTACGGAGGTAATGCGCAAGGTTGGTGCGTTTCTCGTTTTCATTTCGTTCTGCAGTATTGGTCGGGCTTCCCCAGCATTGTTTGGAGCCGCACAACCCTATATGCATTGGTGGATGATTTTTCCAGGTCTGGTTCCATCTATTCGCCACCCGTCTGGGTCCTAGAGTGCAGGAGAATTCATCTTTGATCTTCTACGCTATGGACCCATGGAGCAACAAAAATCCATTGACCTTTTCTTAATGCCATACAATTACTTTACCTAAACCCTTTGGCTTTCATTAACATTTCTCATTTCACATACATACATTTCTGACATTGGACATACAGGACAAAGATGTGTCTACTCTTTGCCCTATCTATAAACACCTTAGCAGCCCAGTCTCATAATACAAATACATGGCAAATTATTTATTTCCTTGTTTGTGGCTGGTGTCCTAACGTGGAGTTCCAGCTGGGGAAAAAAAAAAAAAACTGTAGCTGCTGATTTTTAAAATAAAGCCACTTACCTGTCCCTTGGTCCAGCGGTGTCCTCACCACAGCTGGTTTCACCAGCCGTCTTCTCTCCCTGGCGCCGGCATCTTCAGTGTGGGCACCCGGCTGTGACAGCGTGCGACTTCACAGCTGGGTGCCTACTGCGCATGAGCGAGAAGAGCTTCACTTTGTGAATGGCCCTGTAGTCTTCTAGGACCTGTAATGTGTCCCAGAAGACTACATGGGGAGAGGAAAGAGGACAACTTCTGCTTCCTATTGCCTAGGCAATCGCAGTGGAAGTGTGAGCGGGTAGCTGTAAAATTAAGGCACCCCAGCTCCCCAAAAGTGCCAATCTTTAATGGGGAGCGGGGAAAAGGGCTTAAAGCAGAACTTCCCCTTTTGGGTGGAGCTCCACTTTAACTAACCCGACCACTGACTCCTTACACAACCTTCATAAAGATCTTAAGATCTAAGGAAAAAAATGGGATGGTGTCCTAAGGAGAGAGAGTTGCCATGGGAGCCCTGTAAGACCATTTGTAATCAAGGTAATGAAAAGTTCATCATATCATATACAAAGCAATTGCCTACAAAATTCTCTTCCGTTGGTATCATACTACTGATAAATTAATCCACAGCTATCTGGATACTTATGGTAGAAGCTGGAGAAATAAAAACACACAGAAGACCCTTGGCACACATCTTAGCACAGACTCAGACTCCTTTCTGGTGAAAGGTCAATGACCTCCTCGCACATCTTCTGCACTAGCCCATGAGTGGCATCTCTTCCCCACTAAAGAAATGTCTCTGATGTGTTGACAGCAACTTAAAGTCTAGTAGCTTTGAGATTGAAACGAACAACCCCCAGCTATGAATGACCTTATCATCATATAGGAGATGCATGACCAGGCCATAGATGGCTTGAATCTCGGCAGGTTCAGCAGGCAGCAGCTGAGATTCTAACCACCTATGGGCAGGCTGATGGTATCCAAGTTGCCTGTTTTAGGAGAACACAATACCTCTGTGGGAGGGATTCCTGCATCAACACTGACTGTGTTGTTAGGGAAATCAAAGTGACTTTGTTTCCTGATTCTGCAGATGGTCACCAAAATATTGACTATTGGTGGCATCCACCCATTATCGTGGCAGTTCTGCTGAGATGAAATGTACTTTGTCCTGTGACGCACACATCACCTTATCAACCATTCTATATTCCGTCTGGTCACTGCCTATTGTAAAGCATATCCTCAGACTGGGACAATTGACTTTGTTCTTTATTAGAAGGAAGTCACTGAAGGATATTACTGGGTTCCATTCTGTATTCTGTGCTTGAAGCGCGTTATGATGCCTTCATGTGTGTTTTGACACCTTCATGTGTATTAGGATGCTTGATGTGCCTTACAATGTCTATCCTAACACACCTGTTGATGCATTTCCATTCATTTCAATGGAAGACTCACCAACCATCAATGAAAAGGTGTGAACGCATTAATGGAACGTGTGTCAATGGACAAACATGGATTACCAGAAATGAATTCCCGCCTATGTATGAAGGGGCTCTTGAGGTTTCTATACCATTCATTTTCCCTTCAACATCAGGCAAAGCTCAATAGTTGAAGCACACATGAAAGATGTGATTGTAAGAGAGAAAAAACTGAGCAAGCTGATGGCCAGGATTTCTCAAGGACAATCTGATCACACCAAAATGTGACATTGTAGACTGAGGAAAGGTTCCACCTGCCCCCCATTGTTCCCTCCCAGACAGGTCCCCTGTACTATACAAGTGTGTCAGTGCCTTCCTCCCTCACCTCGGTGATAACAGTGGAGTGATAGATGTCCTTGTCATACTCCCATCCATCCAGACACTTCTCCTTCTCTATGTCACTGACGTTGACATGTAGCCCAGGAAGGAGCTTCAGATCAGAGTAGTTCCTCAAGGTGTCCAGCTTGTACCTCCAGCACCTGCTCTGTATCAGCGCCCCATCCTTCTCCTCCCAGGGGATGCTGACATTCCTCCAAGCCAGGCTCAGGTTGGCGTGGTCCGGTATACGACATCGGTGCTCGGGGGTGGCTACCAGGAAGACGGCGGAGAGTCCGGTGAAGCCATTGGGAACGATGCTGGCGCTGAGCAGAAAGAAGATGGTTAGCTGGAAAGGACCCCAGTCTCCCAGGAAAGAGGTCGCCTCATCGTAATCGCGCATGGCTGGCGGGAGGGGAGAGGTGGGAGCGGAAGAGGACGAGCCCGGCTGGAGAGCGAGACACACAGGAACCGGGACCGGCCTGACAGGACGGCCATTCAGTGTGCCCGGTGTGTGTACACAGGCCTCACGTGGGAGGAGGAGGAAACATGGGCGGTTCCTGTGGGTGTACAGACCTCTACACACCTCCACCAAGGAGACATTCACCCTGCCATGACATACATGGGGAACGAGCAGTCTGTTCACTCACATTGTCTCTTCCTGTATAGGTGACACCCTGCTCTGTGTTATTGTCTCTTCCTGTATAGGTGACACCCTGCTCTGTGTTATTGTCTCTTCCTCTATAGGTGACACCCTGCTCTGTGTTACTGTCTCTTCCACTATAGGTGACAACCTGCTCTGTGTTATGGTCTCTTCCTCTATAGGTGACACCCTGCTCTGTGTTATTGTCTCTTCCTGTATAGGTGACACCCTGCTCTGTGTTATGGTCTCTTCATGTATAGGTGACACCCTGCTCTGTGTTACGGTCTCTTCCTCTATAGGTGACACCCTGCTCTGTGTTATGGTCTCTTCCTGTATAGGTGACACCCTGCTCTGTGTTATGGTCTCTTCCTGTATAGGTGACACCCTGCTCTGTGTTATGGTCTCTTCCTGTATAGGTGACACCCTACTCTGTGTTACTGTCTCTTCCTCTATAGGTGACACCCTTCTCTGTGTTATGGTCTCTTCCTGTATAGGTGACACCCTGCTCTGTGTTATTGTCTCTTCCTGTATAGGTGACACCCTGCTCTGTGTTACTGTCTCTTCCACTATAGGTGACAACCTGCTCTGTGTTATGGTCTCTTCCTCTATAGGTGACACCCTGCTCTGTGTTATTGTCTCTTCCTGTATAGGTGACACCCTGCTCTGTGTTATGGTCTCTTCATGTATAGGTGACACCCTGCTCTGTGTTACGGTCTCTTCCTCTATAGGTGACACCCTGCTCTGTGTTACGGTCTCTTCCTGTATAGGTGACACCCTGCTCTGTGTTATGGTCTCTTCCTGTATAGGTGACACCCTGCTCTGTGTTATGGTCTCTTCCTGTATAGGTGACACCCTACTCTGTGTTACTGTCTCTTCCTCTATAGGTGACACCCTTCTCTGTGTTATGGTCTCTTCCTGTATAGGTGACACCCTGCTCTGTGTTATTGTCTCTTCCTGTATAGGTGACACCCTGCTCTGTGTTAGTGTCTCTTCCTCTATAGGTGACACCCTGCTCTGTGTTAGTGTCCCTTCCTCTATAGGTGACAACCTGCTCTGTGTTACGGTCTCTTCCTCTATAGGTGACACCCTGCTCTGTGTTATGGTCTCTTCCTCTATAGGTGACACCCTGCTCTGTTATTGTCTCTTCCTGTATAGGAGACACCCTGCTCCGTGTTGGTGTCTTTTCCTCTATAGGTGACACCCTGCTCCGTGTTATTGTCTTTTCCTCTATAGGTGACACCCTGCTCCGTGTTATGGTCTCTTCCTCTATAGGTGACACCCTGCTCCGTGTTATTGTCTCTTCCTCTATAGGTGACACCCTGCTCTGTGTTATGGTCTCTTCCTCTATAGGTGACACCCTGCTCCGTGTTATTGTCTCTTCCTCTATAGGTGACACCCTGCTCCGTGTTATTGTCTCTTCCTGTATAGGTGACACCCTGTTCCGTGTTACTGTCTCTTCCACTATAGGTGACACCCTGCTCTGTGTTATTGTCTCTTCCTCTATAGGTGACACCCTGCTCCGTGTTACTGTCTCTTCCTCTATAGGTGACACCCTGCTCCGTGTTACTGTCTCTTCCTCTATAGGTGACACCCTGCTCCGTGTTATGGTCTCTTCCTGTATAGGTGACACCCTGCTCTGTGTTACTGTCTCTTCCTCTATAGGTGACACCCTGCTCCGTGTTATGGTCTCTTCCTCTATAGGTGACACCCTGCTCCGTGTTATGGTCTCTTCCTGTATAGGTGACACCCTGCTCTGTGTTATGGTCTCTTCCTCTATAGGTGACACCCTGCTCTGTTATTGTCTCTTCCTGTATAGGAGACACCCTGCTCCGTGTTGGTGTCTCTTCCTCTATAGGTGGCACCCTGCTCCGTGTTATTGTCTCTTCCTCTATAGGTGACACCCTGCTCCGTGTTATGGTCTCTTCCTGTATAGGTGACACCCTGCTATGTGTTACTGTCTCTTCCTCTATAGGTGACACCCTGCTCCGTGTTATGGTCTTTTCCTGTATAGGTGACACCCTGCTATGTGTTACTGTCTCTTCCTCTATAGGTGACACCCTGCTCCGTGTTATAGTCTCTTCCTGTATAGGTGACACCCTGCTATGTGTTACTGTCTCTTCCTCTATAGGTGACACCCTGCTCCGTGTTATGGTCTCTTCCTGTATACGTGACACCCTGCTCTGTGTTATGGTCTCTTCCTCTATAGGTGACACCCTGCTCTGTGTTATGGTCTCTTCCTCTATAGGTGACACCCTGCTCTGTGTTATGGTCTCTTCCTCTATAGGTGACACCCTGCTCTGTTATTGTCTCTTCCTGTATAGGAGACAACCTGCTCCGTGTTAGGGTCTCTTCCTCTGTAGGTGACACCCTGCTCCATGTTATTGTCTCTTCCTCTATAGGTGACACCCTGCTCCGTGTTATAGTCTCTTCCTGTATAGGTGACACCCTGCTATGTGTTACTATCTCTTCCTCTATAGGTGACACCCTGCTCCGTGTTATGGTCTCTTCCTGTATAGGTGACACCCTGCTCTGTGTTATGGTCTCTTCCTCTATAGGTGACACCCTGCTCCGTGTTATGGTCTTTTCCTGTATAGGTGACACCCTGCTATGTGTTACTGTCTCTTCCTCTATAGGTGACACCCTGATCCGTGTTACAGTCTCTTCCTGTATAGGTGACACCCTGCTATGTGTTACTGTCTCTTCCTCTATAGGTGACACCCTGCTCCGTGTTATAGTCTCTTCCTGTATAGGTGACACCCTGCTATGTGTTACTGTCTCTTCCTCTATAGGTGACACCCTGCTCCGTGTTATGGTCTCTTCCTGTATACGTGACACCCTGCTCTGTGTTATGGTCTCTTCCTCTATAGGTGACACCCTGCTCTGTGTTATGGTCTCTTCCTCTATAGGTGACACCCTGCTCTGTGTTATGGTCTCTTCCTCTATAGGTGACACCCTGCTCTGTTATTGTCTCTTCCTGTATAGGAGACAACCTGCTCCGTGTTAGGGTCTCTTCCTCTATAGGTGACACCCTGCTCCATGTTATTGTCTCTTCCTCTATAGGTGACCAACTGCTCCATGTTATAGTCTCTTCCTGTATAGGTGACACCCTGCTATGTGTTACTATCTCTTCCTGTATACGTGACACCCTGCTCCGTGTTATTGTCTCTTCCTCTATAGGTGACACCCTGCTCCGTGTTATTGTCTCTTCCTGTATAGGTGACACCCTGTTCCGTGTTACTGTCTCTTCCACTATAGGTGACACCCTGCTCTGTGTTATTGTCTCTTCCTCTATAGGTGACACCCTGCTCCGTGTTACTGTCTCTTCCTCTATAGGTGACACCCTGCTCCGTGTTACTGTCTCTTCCTCTATAGGTGACACCCTGCTCCGTGTTATGGTCTCTTCCTGTATACGTGACACCCTGCTCTGTGTTATGGTCTCTTCCTCTATAGGTGACACCCTGCTCTGTGTTATGGTCTCTTCCTCTATAGGTGACACCCTGCTCTGTGTTATGGTCTCTTCCTCTATAGGTGACACCCTGCTCTGTTATTGTCTCTTCCTGTATAGGAGACAACCTGCTCCGTGTTAGGGTCTCTTCCTCTATAGGTGACACCCTGCTCCATGTTATTGTCTCTTCCTCTATAGGTGACACCCTGCTCCGTGTTATTGTCTCTTCCTCTATAGGTGACACCCTGCTCCGTGTTATTGTCTCTTCCTCTATAGGTGACACCCTGCTCCGTGTTATGGTTTCTTCCTCTATAGGTGACACCCTGCTCCGTGTTATTGTCTCTTCCTCTATAGGTGACACCCTGCTCCGTGTTATGGTCTCTTCCTGTATAGGTGACACCCTGCTCCGTGTTATGGTCTCTTCCTCTATAGGTGACACCCTGCTCCGTGTTAGTGTCTCTTCCTCTATGGGTGACACCCTGCTCCGTGTTATTGTCTCTTCCTGTATAGGTGACACCCTTCTCCGTGTTATTGTCTCTTCCTCTATAGGTGACACCCTGCTCCGTGTTATGGTCTCTTCCTCTATAGGTGACACCCTGCTCCGTGTTATGGTCTCTTCCTCTATAGGTGACACCCTGCTCTGTGTTATTGTCTCTTCCTCATTAGGTGACACCCTGCTCCGTGTTAGGGTCTCTTCCTCTATAGGTGACACCCTGCTCTGTTAGGGTCTCTTCCTCTATAAATGACACCCTGCTCTGTTAGAGTCTCTTCCTCTATAGGTGACACCCTGCTCTGTGTTAGGGTCTCTTCCTCTATAGGTGACACCATGCTCTGTTAGTGTCTCTTCCTCTATAGGTGACACCATGCTCCGTGTTATGGTCTCTTCTATAGGAGACACCTTGCTCCGTGTTAGTGTCTCTTCCTCTATAGGTGACACCCTGCTCTGTGTTAGGGTCTCTTCCTCTATAGGTGACACCCTGCTCTGTGTTATTGTCTCTTCCTCTATAGGTGACACCCTGCTCTGTGTTAGGGTCTCTTCCTCTATCGGTGACACCCTGCTATGTGTTAGTGTCTCTTCCTCTATAGGTGACACCCTGCTTTGTGTTATGGTCTCTTCCTCTATAGATGACACCCTGCTCTGTGTTATTGTCTCTTCCTCTATAGGTGACACCCTGCTCTGTGTTATGGTCTCTTCCTCTATGGGTGACACCCTGCTCTGTTATTGTCTCTTCCTGTATAGGAGACAACCTGCTCCGTGTTAGGGTCTCTTCCTCTATAGGTGACACCCTGCTCCATGTTATTGTCTCTTCCTCTATAGGTGACACCCTGCTCCGTGTTATAGTCTCTTCCTGTATAGGTGACACCCTGCTATGTGTTACTGTCTCTTCCTCTATAGGTGACACCCTGCTCCGTGTTATGGTCTCTTCCTGTATAGGTGACACCCTGCTCTGTGTTATGGTCTCTTCCTCTATAGGTGACACCCTGCTCCGTGTTATAGTCTCTTCCTGTATAGGTGACACCCTGCTATGTGTTACTGTCTCTTCCTCTATAGGTGACACCCTGCTCCGTGTTATGGTCTCTTCCTGTATACGTGACACCCTGCTCTGTGTTATGGTCTCTTCCTCTATAGGTGACAACCTGCTCCGTGTTGGTGTCTCTTCCTCTATAGGTGACACCCTGCTCCGTGTTATTGTCTCTTCCTCTATAGGTGACACCCTGCTCCGTGTTATAGTCTCTTCATGTATAGGTGACACCCGGCTCTGTGTTACTGTCTCTTCCTCTATAGGTGACACCCTGCTCCGTGTTATGGTCTCTTCCTGTATAGGAGACAACCTGCTCCGTGTTAGGGTCTCTTCCTCTATAGGTGACACCCTGCTCCATGTTATTGTCTCTTCCTCTATAGGTGACACCCTGCTCCGTGTTATAGTCTCTTCCTGTATAGGTGACACCCTGCTATGTGTTACTGTCTCTTCCTCTATAGGTGACACCCTGCTCCGTGTTATGGTCTCTTCCTGTATAGGTGACACCCTGCTCTGTGTTATGGTCTCTTCCTCTATAGGTGACACCCTGCTCCGTGTTATAGTCTCTTCCTGTATAGGTGACACCCTGCTATGTGTTACTGTCTCTTCCTCTATAGGTGACACCCTGCTCCGTGTTATGGTCTCTTCCTGTATACGTGACACCCTGCTCTGTGTTATGGTCTCTTCCTCTATAGGTGACAACCTGCTCCGTGTTGGTGTCTCTTCCTCTATAGGTGACACCCTGCTCCGTGTTATTGTCTCTTCCTCTATAGGTGACACCCTGCTCCGTGTTATAGTCTCTTCATGTATAGGTGACACCCGGCTCTGTGTTACTGTCTCTTCCTCTATAGGTGACACCCTGCTCCGTGTTATGGTCTCTTCCTGTATAGGTGACACCCTGCTCTGTTATTGTCTCTTCCTGTATAGGAGACAACCTGCTCCGTGTTAGGGTCTCTTCCTCTATAGGTGACACCCTGCTCAGTGTTATTGTCTCTTCCTCTATAGGTGACACCCTGCTCCGTGTTATTGTCTCTTCCTCTATAGGTGACACCCTGCTCCGTGTTATGGTTTCTTCCTCTATAGGTGACACCCTGCTCCGTGTT